>NC_136425.1:159800000-159862500 GCF_052625555.1 Lactuca saligna | reverse complement strand
TATGTAATTTTTCTTAAAGAACGTTTTCAAGATTTGAATATCACGTATTTGGGAGGACACTGGGTGTGGATTGAATTTATCAAATGTAATACTTGTGTTAAATTCAAGCAATGTCAAGATATGAAGGTCTACTTTGTTGAATTCAAACCTCTTAAAAAAAAACTTTGTAGTAAATAATCATAAACTTTGTAGTAGATAATCGTATTGTTTGGGTTGACGTTGTGAGACTACCTGTATACGCGTGGACACCTTCAACTTTTAATAAGGTTGATTCAACATGGGGATACCCTTTGTTTGTATATTACGATGAAGATAATCCTCCAGGTATAAGTACAATATGCATAAGAACAAAGTGTATGGAAAAACTGTAAAACCAAAGTCGATGTTGATGGGGAGAATTACATGGAAATGTATTGGAAGTTTCAAATTGGATTCCATCTTTTGTGCATCCAAATGATGAGGTAATAAGTGTTGGTAGTTTTGATTTTGAAGATGTGTTCTCAGGTTCAGGATGAGAGGAGGGTTAGTTTTTTTTTTTTTTTTTTGTAAATCATGATCAAGTTATAGCTAGAGAACTTCATCCAGAATAGAATTTTAATCACAAGGATTCTAATATTAGTGATCAACAAATCCATTCCATTCCTCTAGAAATTTCGCAAAATATGAATGTCGGTATGTTGCACAGTGTTAAGCATGATTAAAAAATTAACAGATTACCGACTAATTCACAAAAATAGAGAGAATCTGTATCTGATATCAAACAAAAAAACGTATATCATCCCTAATCAGATGATACCCTTCTCCTTATCCACCTTAAAATAGAATTACACTAGCAGGAACTTTGAAATCCGAAAATGGAATTACAATAGCGGGAACTAAAAAAACTCAGAGAGTTATTTGGGTTTTTTTTTTTCACATACATAAACATGTCTCGTGACCTCAGGATTGAATAATGAGAAAGTATTCAAGCAATTTGCATCTTCATAAAAAAAATCCCCCTAATATTTTACCTGTTGAAATCGCAACTAAGAAGGATGACGTCGGTTCAGTATTAGCGAAAATTTCACCGATTTAATTTATTTAACCGCAACAAATCGATCCTCTGAAAACCATTTTTCTTCTGATTATGCACAAGTTCCTCCATCGTCTCAAGGTATCTTCCTTTTATGTTTTCTTTTTACATCGTATGTTATCCCGTGTTTTTGTTGATACCAATAAAATATTTGTATTTACTCCCTGTGCTTTAAAAAAAATAGCTGTAGCACCTGGTTCCCGGTACGTACTCCTTGCTATTTACCTTTTAAAAATAAATAAATGATATTAATGCATCTTGCCTTGGACTCGGCGAGTTGATGGGCCAACTCGCCGAGTAGGAGTGGGACAAGGCACGGGAGTTGGACTTTGGACTCGGCGAGTCGGTCCCCGGACTCGGCGAGTAGAAGCTGGTTGGGCAAAAACCCTAATCCGGGTGTTTGCACCCTATTTAAACACTCTAACTTGGCCTCCTTTGTCCCTAACACTTCCAGAGAGCAGTAGTGCGAGACCCTAGCCCCCCATATTGTTCTTAAGAGTGTTTTTGGCCTTGTGAAGGAGGTTGGAGCTTAGAAGAAGAAAGAGGTGGTTGAAGAGTGCAAGGAAAGGAGTAGATCCGAACTCTACTCAGGGAGAAGCTTCCATTCAGGTAGAAAAGTCTCTACCTTGATCTTTAGATCATTAGTTACCATTTTTGTCCCAAATTGGTGGTTTTCAAGCCCTAAAACACCAAACTCCATGTGTGGTGCTTAATGATCCGAAAGGACTTCTGATCTGGACTTATTGGATGAATTAGTAGCATAAAGTTCCTGTGGTTGAAGTGATTGAGGTCCCCATTGAGTCTATGACCTCGTGAAGAGTTTGGTTTTGGCCTTTTGAGCTTATAGGGCCATGCATGCACGTAAAGTTTGCAACTTTACTTGATAAGCATGCTCAAGGAACATGGATCTATGGTTTTGAAGCGTTGCATGTCTTAGATTTGGCCTATATGGGAAATGGGTCATAGGGACTCGGCGAGTCCCAAGGAGGAACTCGACGAGTTCCATGAAGATGTCCTTAGACTCGGCGAGTTGGATGAACAACTCGGCGAGTCCTATGGAGATTGTCTGGAACTCGACGAGTTGTTCTTTAAACTCGGCAAGTCGGGTCACGAGTTGGTTCAATCATCCCAAGTCATGAGTTAAGGATGATTCAGTGAGTGGAAAGAAAGACTGGTTGAGTAGGACCGGGTTAGTAGGAAAAGGACTCGGCGAGTCCAGTCAAATGGACATTGACTTTGACCAAGGAGTTGACCTTGGGCCAAGGGAGGGTTAGTCTTTTGACCTAAGGGTATTTATGGGTGTCTAACCTATGTTTATGGTTTATAGCCGGAGGATTTGCGATCCAACAGTCAGACGCTCAGCAAGCAGACTTCAGCAGCTAGTTTCGAGGTGAGTTACCTTCCAGTAGTGGTGGGTCTAAGGCCACAATGCCGACCCACTAGTAGGAGACGTATGATAGATGATTGTCTTTGTGATATCATCTAGGTTTGCTACTACGTGATATGTTATATGCTAGCATGATATGTTGTATGTGATAGTAGTAAAGTTCGGTTGTTAGGACCGAAGGGTAGTCAGACACCCCACATATGTCTGACAATATGTGATGATATGTTTGCATGCTGGCTTGTTATGTTATATGCGATAGAGGTAGTAGGAGGGGACCAGTCCCCGAGTTCGGTTGTTAGGACTGAAGGGTAGTTCAGGCACCCCAGATATGTCTAATATTATGTTATGTTATGATATATGTGATAGTAATAGTCAAGGGTGAAATAGTCCCCGAGGATCGGTCGTTAGGACCGATGGGTAGTCAGCACCCCAGAATGGACTGACATGGGTAGTCAGCACCCCAGAACGACTTGACACGGGTGGGTCGGCACCCCAGAATGGCCGTACCGGGTAAGTCGGGCACCCCAGAATTGCCCGACAATATGTATGATATGTGATTGTATGGTATGTGGTATGATGGGGGAACTCACTAAGCTTCGTGCTTATAGTTTTCAGTTTTGGTTTCAGGTACCTCTTCTTCGAAGGGGAAGGAGCTAGCGCAGTAGCAGTACATCACACACACGCTTTGTATTCCGCACTATGAGATCTTCCTGGAGATTTGTACTCTGACCTTTTTATGTTTTTATAAACTGGTTTCCAGACACGCACATCTTTTATGAAATGATATGATCAGTGAATGTTTTATTTCTAATGTTTTGCTAAGTATGTGCTTTAAAAATTAAATTTTTGGCTCGTATTTTTAGGATGTTACAATAATAACTGATTATTCATAATTTCACATATAACAAAAATGGTTTGTTTGTTTTTTTTAATTTATTGTAAACCATCAACGTAATAAAAGTTGTATCTGTAAAATGATTTAGTCATCATCAAATTTTCACATAAAACATTTTAAAACTGTTAAACCTCAATCTAAATGATCACGTCCATATTTATTTAATATTTCGTGTTTTCGTCCAGTATTTTTCTCAAATAAAAAAAAATAATTATATGTTGCATTAGTATGTGTCTTATGCACTCTAAAACGTATGTTTTAGAGTTTCCATATGAAAGAAGATTAAATCAAATATTCAAATACATAAGTATGAGGGAAACATGCATGAGTTTAGGAATAAAAGAAACTAAGTCAATTTATTTAAGATATTTTTCAATCTAAACTACGTTGTTTTGAAATGTTTTATATGTAACATTAGATTAGATTTAATATAACTTTTATTGAGTAATCTAACATTTTTTTGGTTGTTTTTTTTTTTAATTATAACCTTTTTTTTTGCAAACCACTTGGTCCGGAAATGAGCATTCTAACCTATTTACCGTTCGGTAAACGGATACATAATTCTGACCCGTTAATATGGTTATCATGTAAACACAACTTTGTACAATTTTATTATTTATATAAATTTGAGTATTTGTTTTAGTTAAATTTAAAATTCATTTTATAAAATTATAATTTTTTGCATATCTACAATTACAAATTGCCAATTACATATTCAAACGACTATCAGTTTGTAATTTCAACCAATAGTTATGTTATCGTATTACTGCAAAACATATACAATTTTTAATTACTAAATATTTTATTATCAATTTTCAATAAATAAGTTTCAATTTAGTTAAAAAAGGTTTTAAATTTCTAATTTGTGGCGCCCACGAGTTATAACCTAGTAAAACATATATCACTATCAAACAATCAATTATGGACAAGTTAATGAGGATTGGGGTTACAAGTTATTCTCGTAAGTTGTATTCGACTGTTTTTATTTGTTTAACAGAAATCTTTAGAAAAATCTTAATACTTTGAGAAACTTTTAATAAAATCTTAAGTTTTATTTTTTAAATATAAAAGTCCAGAATTTTTAACTTTTTGAATAGGAAAACAAAAAACCGGTTAATTCATTTGCTTTAACCATTTTTGACATGTACAACAGGTTATGAGACAAAATCGTTATTTTTATCAAAATAATAAGTTTTTTTCGTAGATTTCGTCAAAACTCATATATAATGTATAAACGTATTTTTATATATTTATATCTATTTTTATGTGTGTGTGTGTATATATATATATATATATATATATATATATATATATATATATATATATATATATATATATAAGTTTTTATATGTATAAGTTTACGTATTTATATATATTTTTAACTATTTTACATATTCTTCGAGTATGTCTAGATGATTTTCATAACACACCCACATATTTTAAGTTTTCCCCATTCATTTATCTTGAAATTAAATATCGAATGAGAAAAACTTAAGATATACTCGTAGAAGCTGTGCGAATTGGATGAAATTGTGAATACCACTTTGGTTTTACAACATTGATCGCCACTGATACATCTATGTTAGAAAAAAAATTATTGATGAAACCCATAATGAATCTAGAATCGAAGAATCCATTCTCTTTGAACGTCTCTATCGTGTGAATGGGTTGCTCGAGAGTGAAAAGTCCATGTTGGGTATTCCCGCGTTGGCAAATAAGCTTATTTAGATGCAATGGTATTCATATTGAAATGTATTCCGGACATTCTCAAGAAGATCAATAAGGGGCTCAATGCTTTGAATTTGGAGCTCAACCAATTACCCAACAATCTCATGAGTGTTCCCGAAGCTATGGCTACTTTCATGCATGTTATTGGATCCTTGAAAGAAACTCTTCAAAAGATGTTGATACAAGGCAACTATAAATCTATAATTAGTATGAGGACAATAAACAAATGCATTTCAATGCTCGGTTAGTCGAAATGATGGATCGGTTTTCGAAAAAACTTCACCTGAGTGACAAATTCTCTGAAAGTTTCCTTGTTGAGGAGGTGAAAGTTGTAGAGGAATCTAATAGGATCTTTTCATCTAATTTCCCTCCTCATTCATGTTTGCTTAGGAAAAAAGTGAACAATATCTATAGTTTGCCACTTCTCGTCGTAAAAGAAGTTTGTGGTTATCTTGAAACCGTTTGTGTTAGAGTCTTGATTGATCATTACATAAGTTATCCAAAACTACTTTCCTCCATGAGGAAAGCGACTCATAAAGTGATGGAGAAAATGAAGCTTGAGTTTTCAGAAAGAGTTGTTGAGATGATGGAGATGGAGAAGACCACACATTATACATGTGACCCTGATTTTATTGCTTCTTGGAACAAGTTAACGGGAAATCGTGATGTGTTTATGCTTGCAACTAACAATTTCAAGAAGAAATAAATATTGAAGGTCAAGGCAGGATTTTTGTTAGACTATTTGTTTAGTGTACATGAAAATACAAGGGATCAAGCATTTGAATTAAAAATAGGATGGCAGCCTACTGGAAAATTGTTTTGAAACGAGTAGCAGATTGCATAGTGCTTCGGATTCTGTTATTGGTGAATGTGGAGATACAAAAAGAGATGGTGAATGAGGTGATGTTGCATGGTGGTGGTATAGAAACGATTATGGAGGAACTATCACTAGAGAGGGTGAGGCTACAAAGAAACGTTGTCCAAGAATCAATAGGTTTCATCGAAAATGTCATGGATGTCAATTTAGTTTCAACTCATTTAGGAGCAGAATACTAGGATCCGAATCTAAAACTTCTAAAATAATATGGTTATAGCATATTAATTTTTTAACAAGATACTAATATGAAATTTATTTAGATCGTTGATCAAAGTTGAAATCATCTATCTTTTGCATCATTTTTAATCTCACATAATTATCTCTAAGCTGATATTTACTTTAGATACAAAACCAATAGTTATATTATTACGATTAATATATATATTTGGGTAAATTATATCATTGTTCTCTCATGTGCCAAAATACACGTTTAATCTTTATTTTCAAAAATTCATTTTGTTTTTTCTTGCACATGTATATTCACATGAAATAACAATTTTACCCTTATTAATTTTTTTATTTTCTTTTATTTCTTTATCGATTTTAAAATTAAAATAATAATACTAAACAAATGTTACCACCCTCCTCTTCCATTCCCCCAACTCCAGATTTTCCTTAGATTACCCACCACCACCACATATCACCACCAACACCTCCGACACCACCTATCAGGCTATCACCACCAGCTCTTCCTCCAACCCAACCATAATCTGAAAACCTTGCACCTGCTTTCTACTAGAAATTACCCACCACCACCTATCTCTCTATCTCTCGACTTTGCATCTTGTTCTTAAAACAATATCGACGGTGACAACATCGCTTCCCCTACCCCTGCTTCAAAGAACGCCTGCACTCGCTACAAATTCCTTCAAAGATTGCCATAATCGGTATTGATTAGAAGATAACACACATGCAACACCAAATATAGAAAGATGAGATGATGAAATCGATTTGCATAAAAGGCGGGGTGGGGATTGTACACTGATGGAATAACAATCCATTACCCTCTCATCGGAAAAACCAGAGGCGACTAGGTTTGGTTTGGTATAGCGACAAACAACCCATATTTTTCGGCACACCTGCAACACCAACCTCTGAAGACGAATTCCTCTTTCTCATCTCCACCACACATGAACTTCATCCTCCCCTTCTAGATCCAGAAATCAAAACGGTGGTTTCAGGATGACGATTTGGAATTTGAAAGGGTGGTAGTTTCGCTGCCATTCTTTGTCTTTCTTACGGCGTCTCAGATAGTAGTGAAGGAGGTCGGAGACGGATTTGCACTCCGACAACCACCAGATCTCCTTATTTCCTTATGGACAAACACACCCATGCCTTCCTCCTTTTAATGCTCTCTTTTTTTATTGTCGTTAACCCAACACAATGAAAGGGGTGGAGAAGGTTCGCCGATAACTGTATACGTGTGTATATGTGCATATGTGTGTGTGTTTGTGTTTTTCTCTCCGATTAGTAACATAGTGGATGGATTGGTGAAAGTGAAGAGGAGGGGGCATTTATTACCTTTTTAATTGAAAATCATAATATAAACCTTAATAATTGAAAAATAAAAATATAAGGGTATTATAGTCATTTAAATTTTGGTACAGACTAGGTTCGCAACAAAATCGTCTTTCAGGATAAAGCTTACAAGGTTAAATCAAAGGATAAAGCTTACAAGGTTAAATCGAATGAGAGACGGACCGAATTAATTTTTGAAAATAAAAAGTAAGTGCGTTTTGACTCATACACAAAGATGAATGATGTAATTTACCTTAGATATTTACTTTTTGAAAATATTATTTTTTTCATTCTTTGTTGATTATCTTATTTTGTTCCAAAATTCAACAGCTACTTTTTATGCATTTGAATTTATTATGATGTATATTAAAAATAAATAAAACTTATATTTTACATCAAGTTCATTGTAGTAATATATAATTTTTGGTTTAGAAGGTAACAAGAAAATTAATTTAACACCAAAAGCTAAACAAAATTGTGCTAATGTATAATATTTAGTTTAAAAAGTAAGAAAAAAAAATTAATTTAACACCAAAATATAAACAAAATAATAATTTCATAAGCTATTTGTTTGGTTATATACACCGAAGGAGAGAATTAAGAAAAAGATAAATTTGTTGGAAACAATAAAGAAAAATATAAATTTCTAAGAAAATTGTATACACACCGGAAGGAGAGAAGAAAATGTTCTTAAATTCTAATAGTGTCTGTTTGCGATGTTTTTAAAAGAAAAAACATCATAAATGGTCCCTGTGGATTCCCAAAATCTGAAGTTTAGTCCCCGTGGTTTAAAAACGTCACAGATGGTCCCTATGCTTTCAAAACTTTTGACGATTGGTCCTTATTGCTAACTCCGTTAACTTTTGTCCGCTAACTGAAGGGCATTTTCGTCATTTCACTACCACAGGGACCATTTATGATGTTTTCAATTGTTTTTTTTAAAGAAAAAATGGAATAATATGTAGTTGGGTCCTCTCTCTCTCTCTCTCTAGTAAACCAACCCACCCACCTTTGTCTTTCTCCCTCGTCTCCAAGAAATGACGAAGAGTATGAATAAGGTGGGTCAAGCGATGTGGAGGAACAAAGGAGATTAGAGCATGATTTAAGTTGTTTTGAGATGATTTTAGCAGATTTGGAGAGTCGAGTCGATGATCAAAAGACACATATATGCAAGCTTGTATTTATATGTCTTTTCTATATTATTATCATCATCATCATCATCTATTTCTGGTTTGAAAATGAGACATAGATCTCCCCTGCCAACTAATTGATCTTGATGTACTCGACTTCTTGATTTTCTGGGTATTGCAATGATTGAATTCAAGTCCAAGTTATGATCAGATAGCACATGATCTTTTGTATATTAGGTGATGTTTGAGGGTATGATTTGGATGAGATTTTTCTTTCAGGCATTTCATCGAACATATGTTGTGCAACACTCGTTTCCCTTCTTTTATCTTATGTTGTGCAAGACTCGTTTTCCTACTTTTTATCTGTTTTATGCACATGTGTTGGATCCATCCTTGTCTTCAAATATTCAATTTAGTAAACAAAAGAAACAAGTATATAGGAGGGCAAATGAGTGATGTTGTCGATGAACTCAAATGACCGACTGCATATATCCTTCAAAGTAGAGAATGAACAGGTAGAGCTATAGTTCGTCAACAATCCTAACGATCATCTTCCAAACTTCTTGCTAAGTCTGATTCAATTTGTATCCAATTAGTATGCTTCTCCATTTTATTGAAAACTTTGAGACTGATTCATGGAAACCAGCAACTTTAATGGCAACAATAATACCGATTTATCTTGCCAATAGTTTGGATAGTTCAACTTCCAAGTAAACATTTATTGGCCAACAAACAAATTCGCTGAAAAAGCCGAGTCAAAGATTTGGGTTTACTTTGTGTTAGACAGCAAAAGAAATTTAAATTTCATTATATTACATTACATTGTTTTGAGAGAGAGAGACAGAGAGAGAGACAGAGAGAGAGAGAGAGGACCATCTGCATATTATTCTCTTTTTAAAAATAATAATAATAAGTGAAAACATCATAAATGGTCCCTGTGGTAGTGAAATGACGAAAATGCCCTTCAGTTAACGGACAAAAGTTAACGGAGTTAGCAATAAGGACCAATCGTCAAAAGTTTTGAAAGCATAGGGACCATCTATGACATTTTTAAACCACGGGGACTAAACTTCAGATTTTAGGAATCCACATGGACTATTTATGATGTTTTTTCTTTTTAAAATAATTTATTGATTTATTTGTTTTTCGAAAAGTAAAGAAGTCAAAAAAATATTTAGCAATATGAAAATATGAAAATGATTTTTAAAATATCTTCTCATTAACCCTTATAAAATGAGATTTTAATAAGTTAAGATTTCTAACTTTTCAAAATTTTTTATAATGTTTTGAGTTGTAAAAGACAAATACTATTTAAAACATGTATAAGATAAGACAAAGATTTTTTCAAAAACAACTTATTATCTTTTCCACCACAAAAACTAATCAAAATACTTTTAAAAGATTTCATTTACTCATCATCATAAATCGATAAGTCCTTTGAGATTAAAATAAAATCCCAAACACCCTTTAAAACTAAGACGTTTATCAACAACAAAAAATAATGTTACATCAACTGCATATGCCAGTTAAGTAATGCTTTAACCATCGTGACTTCTGAACCAACCATAACACATTTTCATTATTTGGCGGTTGGAATAAATAATTATAGGGGGACTTAGAGGGAGGGCAAAGTGGACAGCTGCACATGGCTCAATTTTTTTGATTATATCTTTTTATTTAAAAATACAAAATTATAATAAAGATAAGGATAATTTTTTTATGTTCTTCCTGAACCTTTAAGAATATTTTATTTTTCAGGACCGGCCCTGTAAATAACTAACCTAACAAACTATAAATAACCATCTAGGTACTAAAAAATAACATGTATATAATTGTCATACTAAAAATACTAGATCACCCTTTCAACACTCCCTTGTAATGTACGCTTTGACCACTTTCTCCGATCAGGGGTATTTTTGAAATCTCGCTTTACTTTTTTAATCATCTTTCTTGGTCTTTGGTTGCCGATAATCATCTTCACGTATCTTGTCTTGCAATCATCTTTCATTTCTATAAACAACATATGTGGCAAACCACCATCCTTCTCATCTTTCGTTGTATGTTCATGAAAATAACTTGTTGTGTTCTTCAATTCACAAGTTACATAATCATATTTTTTTTCCTCAAGCACATAGATAATATCCTTATGTTAATATCTTATATTTGTATGAATATAAAATGGGAAGGACGATCTTGCCTTTAAGAAATCAGTGTAGTACACGTTCCTAGATAAAAAGAAGCAAAAGTTCCTAGATAAAAGCAAAATCTACATGCACGTTACAAACATATGAGACAAGGACCGACCTTTACACAAAGTGGCTTTTCCCCTAACAAGAAAACGAAGGTAGGATAAAATTACACCACTGATCCATGTGGTTAGACAAAACTCATATAGTGAACATAACTATTAAAATCTTTATATGCTTGGTCGCTATAGGTTGTAAATGTTGCCCATTTGGTCCTTTATGTTGTTTATACCATTTTTAACATCATTTATGTTTTATTTTCTATTTACAATTAATATTTAAGTAGAAGGCCCCATTCTACCTCCATCCTCCTTTTATCCTCCAACTCCACCAACACCAATCTGGATTACAACTTGAATTTGATTCAAAACCCAAATCCATCATAGTATAAATGTTTCTCTTGGTAGCATGCATAAAGTCAATAAATCTCAATGAAACAAAATTACACTAAAAACAAATAATTTCAGAAGGACTAACTTAAATATGGGTCATAAAAGCTTTAAATAATGAATATGGATAGGAATTGTGTTGAATCTAAATTAGAATTGGGCTTTGTTATCATCTACTACTGTCTTAAACCAATCTAAAAGAATATAACATCCAAAAATCATGATAAAATATTCATTTTCAAGCCCAAAGAAACCATTGTTTTCAAACAAAACCAAGTACAAAGTACAAATATCCCAAGAACAGTATATCATAAATCTCCAATAACATATCATAGAAGGATGTGTACAACACACAACATATATAACATATACAATCATGCATGCTAGGTGCAATCGGTCGTCAGAATGAAACACCTTCAGGTTCACAACAATCGGGCTGGATTACCCCTGGTTTATTGGATGATGCACGCAGCTATAAAGCCTCAACCCCAAGCCATAATATGTCGACATATGCAACAAATAAACATATAAACAATCAGCATGCAACAGACAGATCTACAAATCACTATCGCATAGTACATCTTATATATCAGGATATAGATCTAACATATCACCACATCATAACAACATCCTATATATCAGGATACATAACCTAGTAGGCCGATATTGGTGCCTTTGACCTACAGGTACAGTGAGGAAAAACTCACCTCTTAGTCTAGAAAGATAGCTAAACAGGACACTGTTCTGAATATCAACTCTACAAGTCACCTATACATCAAATAGTGACCAAACTCAACTACAAATCAAAATATCCAAAATACCCTTAGGTCAAATCTTGATTAAATTCAAAAGTTAAAGAAGTCAACCGAGTCAATGAGTACGCCCAACACACTCAGCTTGTACGCACAGCGTACTAGGGCCTTGACCAAGTTACAAATTGTTGACCATGTATGTGCAGCATATGCCCAACGTACATGTCAACCAACTTTCCCTTCTATTAAGTGATTAATCCCTTTAGTCCAAAATCCAGATCTAGTCCCAAAATAACATCTTAAGTTATAAAGTTTCCAACTTTATGACTTTGTATGGCTAGGAAGTGCTTACTACTAAAAACCCTTACTTCTTAACTCATTAAGGCATTATAACCCATGCATGACCAATATTGCATTCTTATGACCTTAGACACTCCAAAACATCTGAAAGGACAATGCATTTGGGTCTAGAGCATGCCATACTCAAGAACATTATTGATTGGGGACAAAAGCACATAAATAGAATCATGCAAGTTAGATTTAACCAAATAATCATCAAGGTATAAACTTTATACCTTCTTGAGATGTAGGAGGATGCAAAACTTCTAGATCCAAGGTTGCTCCAAGCTTCCAAGATATTATCCTTTCCTTCTCCTTCCTCTATAAACATTTAAACATACACTAATGGTTGAAGGATGCTCAAAAATAGATTAGGGGTAGTTAGGGTCGAATATGGAGGTGCAGACTGAAGAATAAAGAGGTTTCAAAGATATAAGTATTGGATTAGGTGTTTAAGCCTATAACTATAATTAGTATGTACCTAAATTGAAAGCAACACAGTCCATTTCGGTTGCCCTCAAACCTAGCAAATGGACAAGAAAATTATGAAATGATAGAGATTAATTTATTATAAGATTAATAAATTAATATAAGTTATTTATTAATATGTTATGGGAATAATATATTAATTATAAATCATAATATTTAATTAATAGTTAGCCAAAAATTAACTAGAATTGATTTTGGGGTTAATTGTATTAATTATAAAGTACAAGGACTAGTTTGCAGTTACTGAATAGTTGGAAGGAATATTTTGAACCTCCTTGGAGGAGATGGATGAAATCTATAGGGGAAACCCTAATGATTTCGTCAAAGGGCCTTGGAAAAGGCTTTTGGATAAGCTTGGGCCCTAAGCAAAGGAATACTAGGGTTTTCCTTAAACCCTAGCTGCCTCAACTATAAAAGGAACCCCCTAGCTCTTGATTTTCATCCATGCCTTTACTTGGAGAAACCCTGGAAAAAAATTGCATACTCTCTCTCTCTCTCTCTCTATATATATATATATATATATATATATATATATATATATATATATATATATATATATATATAATTTCCTTCTTGCTAGTTCTTAGAAGTGATTCCAATAGAGGCATTGTGTTTGTGGTGTTAGGCTTCCAAGAACATCAAGATCAAGGATTACCAATTGTTTACCATAACAATTGAAAGGTATGTGATTATAAAACATATATATATATATATATATATACATATATATATATATATATGTATATGTATATATATATATATATATATATATATATATATATATATATATATATATATAATTTCCTTTTTGCGAGTTCTTAGGTGTGATTCCATTAGAGGCATTGCGTTTGTGGTGTTAGGCTTCCAAGAAGATCAAGATCAAGGATTACCAATAGTTTATTGTAACAATTGAAAGGTATGTGATTCTAAAACCCTAATTGTTATTTTCGAAAATAGCTTCCTCCTTTAGGGTTCTTGTTTTGCAATTCAAAGTTATATGTTTAATAGTTAAAACATAGATCCAAAGTAGGTTGCATGTGAACTTAGGAATTGTTTTCTAGTTTATTTGCTTTACCTAAAACCCAACATTGGTATCAGAGACATTGGTTTTGTTTTAAATTGAATTGTTATAATAGTTGAATTGCAAATTAGGGTTTATAGTTATTAAACCCCAAAAGGCCATGCTTTCGTTTTTAGGGTTTTGGTTTGAGGGGTTTTCAAAAAGCCCTAGCCTCCATAAACCCTAATCGAAATTAGGGTTAGGGTTTTGAAAAACCCTAGCCACCCTCGCTTAATTGCGAAATTGCCTTAGGGTTTCAGGGTTCCTATTTTGGACAATTGTTACTTAATTGGATTAATTGGACAATTATCTTATACCCTAAATTTTCGAAATCTAGAGGGTTTAGGATTATGATTAAATTAATTGTTTGATTTAATTAGATAATCCTCACAAGATTTAATAAATTAATTAAAAGTTAATTAGTAGACAATTATTAAATCAAATTTTTGGTTTAGTTTAAACTTAAAAAATTAATAGTTTAATTTTCGGAAATTTATATAAACCTTAAAGTTTCAAAAAGTTTAAAACACACCTTATATATATATATATATATATGTGTGTGTGTGTGTGTGTGTGTATGTAACACCCGTTTATTGATTAAATAAATAAATAATTGAAAGTTTAAAGTGTTAAAAATATATAATCTTCGGATTATTATAAAGATTTTAGAGGTCAAAGGGCTAATGAGTGAATTCTGGAGTTTATTTGTAAAGAATTTTAGAGGATGGGGTTGAAAGTGTAAAATAGGGACTTAGATTGAAAGGAATAAGAGAAAGAGGGGCTGGAGACGTAATTATGGGAGAGTTTCAATAAGGATCGGGTATATATGCATTATGATGAATCATTTGTGACCTAACCCTAACAAAGAGAGTGCAACCGCCATCATGGGTTCATTAGCCGCCTCCACCTTATTTCCCCGACCTAGTATCACCGCTCCCTTCGTAGAGTCACCACCGCCGCTACTCTCCCTCCGGTGATGACCAGCGCTGCAATGAAGCCTCCGAGGCCGGTGCAGCTGTTGCACCTGTTCCATCACCTTGTTGAAGACGTCGCCGCCATGCGACCTCACTGTGATGATAGTAACCTCCAACCGCCGCCTGGCGTCTTGAGGGTGTTGTGCGGGTTGCGTCCTAGGTCATCACCGATGTATGATATCATTGTCCGACGCTCGTAAAGTAGGTTCGTTCATGGGGGATGGAATCTGCCAAGTTAGAGTGGTGAAGAATCACCATGGTGGCCGACCATGGTGGCTGTTGTCGTTAGCACCGCCGCTGAAGCTGCTGTTGTCACTAGTGTTTTCGTTGTCACCTTCCACCTCATCTTCAGTGTCTTCGTCAACCACAACCTGCCAACGTTCCTGCCGCCTCCGATCACCGTAGGTGGGAGTCTGGGACCAATTTCTCGAGCATAGAAGAGTATTTTGCTTAGTGTATGTTGTGTGTGTTTGCCATGCTTGGTCGAAAAAGTGAGAAGAAGGGTCACCACCACGAGCCACCACTGGCCACCACAGTGTGGTTGTGTGTGTGCGTGATTAGTTTAGTGTTTGTGTGTGTGTGTGTGGTTGATTGAGTTAGCTTTGTAAAATGTAATTTGAATTTTGAATAATGAAAAAGAAACTCAAACCACCATCGTAAGGTGGTGGCCGCCACCGTGAGCCGCCATTGACCACCACTACCCACTGTGGTAGTGGGTGGTGCCCCACTAGCAAACCCTAATAGGCTTAGAGATCGGTTTTGGGCCTATTGGGCCATGTTTGGGTGGAAAACCCTAATTATGAGTATTTGGGCCTTGGACCTATTTGGACCCACTTTCGGGCCATTGGGATTGGATTGTGAATTAAGCCCAAACTATTCCATGCCATTTATCTAGTAGAATAAAGGACTTAATGGACTAAGTCCTTAATGGGCTAACCGAGAAAATACTAATATTTGAGAAATTATCAGGACACACATGAGAAATTATTTAATAAGTGAAATATTAAATAATAATCATTAGCAGAAATTAATCTAAGCAATAATGGACTTAATGAATTAAGTCCTTAGTGGGTTAAGCCCTTAATGGGTTAAGTGAGAAACACTTAACCCTAATTGTCATTTTATGTGAAACGCTAATGTCACATGGGCCTTGAGTTGGGCTTTTTAATTGGGTAATTGGTAATTGGGCCAATAATGGGCCATCCAAGAATGATTATGGACTAGAATATTTAGTTGGGCTTTAGGGTAACGCCCTAATAAATATTGGGCCCAATTTGGAACATTGGGCCATAGATGAGCCATAGAATGGGACATGTTGGACTTGAGTGGACAATTAGGCGTTAAGGGAAGCCCATGTAGAGGTTTGGGCCCAATTTAGAAAATTAGGCCATATGTTGGGCTTTGATCCCTACTTGACTTTGGGCCTATGGATTGGACCTTGGGCTTGGGTAAGCCAAGCTTGGGGTAATGTAGTAATTATCCAAAGTATGTGATTATAATTATATAGTGGAACCCAATTATTAATTGGGTGTTATTTTGATGTTGACAGATCGGGAATCTGTCATCTAGCAGCTGGGGTCAAGTCTGCGGGACTTCAGTAGTTTGGGATTGGGTCTGCGGGACTTTAGCAGTGTGAGGTGAGTTTCCTTCCAATAGGAACGGGTCAACGGCCACAATGCTGGCCCGTTTAGTTAGCAGTAGTTCCGGACCTCGGTGCAATGCAGTAGTTAGGGTGCTTGATGTCTTTGTGATTCAAGCTTGTCTATGTGTTATGTGTTCTGGACTTCAGTCCGATGCAGTGTGCAGTATATGTGTTTATGCTATGCTACGTTCAGCCAGTTCCGGACTTCGGTCCGATGCAGGGGACAAGGTACCATTCAGTTCCGAACTTCGGTCTGATATAGTTAGTTCCGGACTTTGGTCCGATGCAGGGGACAAGGTCCCAGTCAGTTCCGGACTTCGGTCCGATGCAGAGGGCAAGGCCCTGGTTAGTTTCGGACTTCGGTCTGATGCAGTGGACAAGGCACAATATGTGTTTTATATGTTTTTGTATGGTATGTGGTAGTTTGGGGAGACTCACTAAGCTTCATCCTTACAGTTTTTAGTTTTGGTTTCATGTACTTAGTTTTCAAAAGAGGAGCTTGGGAAGATTGCAGTTCACACACCACCTGTTCAGCCTGGGATGTTTATGTTGGATTAATGTCTAAGTCCATAACTATAATTGGTAAGACTTGACCCGACCCGGCATGGTCCATTTGGGTTGCATACCATCATGCACTTGGATAGACTATAATGAGAGAAATAAGACACTTATGGTTATTAATATATTATAAGTTCTAGTATATTAATAATAAGAATAATAAGATTATTTAATTAATATTGATCAAGAGTTAATCTAGGATTAATTAAGTGATCAAAAGAAGACTAATTAAATATATGGGTTGATTGTGTAAATTATCCATACTTATATAGTGGGCTAATGCTCCATGGATAATCAAGTTGGGCTAAAACCCATAGGATGCTCCATGGTGTATTTGAACCCATGGATCCAAGGAAAATGGAAAGCCATGACAATTAAGGATTTACCCTAATTGTAACACTATAAAAGGATCTTATTCTGGACAAAAATCGGCCACTAGAATCACATTAGAAAGTGAAGAAAAGGGCTAGCCGATTTCATGAAGTGTAGAACTCTCTCAAGTTATTCTAAGTGTTTTGATGATTGTGATTCCATTTGAGGCTTCCACACTATTGGGGCTAGGCACTCAAGCTTCATGAAGACTTTCTACATCAAAGAGGTATGTATTCTATCTTGTTACACTCATTGTTTTGTATGCTAGATTAGGATAATACCTTGGATGTTCTTATTTGCATGTATAATAGAGAAAACATAGATCCAAGGTATTTAGGGTTGCATGTACACTTAGGAGTGCTAGAATGCTCAAAACCCAACAGTGGTATCAGAGCCTAGGCTTGTTTTCTTGTTATGCCTGCAAAATTGCTTAAAAAATCGAAAGTGTTTTGTTTGATCATCAGACTCGACGAGTCCATCAAGGGACTCGGCGAGTCCATGCCTAAAAATTGATCAAAACGATCCAACTCGCCGAGTCGGTTCATGCACTCGACGAGTTGGACCCCCAGACAGCATATTTTCGAGGTTTTTGGCTAGAAATGGACTAGGAACATTACCCTAAGTTGTTTTTGAACTTATAAACTTGTTTTTAATGTGGTAATGTTCATGCTAATCCATTTTCAAAGATAATTGTCAATAGATTCATGTTTTGTATTAGTTTAAGGTTTAGACTAATTACATGAGAAAGTTTGATTTGAATTATCTTGTTCTTATGAGTTGCTTAGATTAATAGAAAAGTTAATTGAAATAGTTGTTTTCAATCCATTTTAATCTAAGAGTTGAGTATAAAATGTGTTTGTGTAACTTGTCCTCAAGTTACATGAAGAGTCACATTAAAGACTCATAAAAGTTGGTAATGGTTACAAAATGAAGAGTCTTGTGTCATTGAATTTTTTTTTATGACTCCATAACTTGTCCTCAAGTTATGGAAGTTCAAGAGTCACTTCATTAATAAATAAATAAATAAATAAAGTGTAACCTTAATTAATTCCATAAGTTATTAAAATAAAGAAAAGTTAATTCTCTTATTAGTTTAAAGTCTTCCATAAGTTATGGAACTTGAAGAGTTTTTTGGATTAAAACTACTTTAAACACATAAGTTATGGAATTAATTAGTTTTGAATAGTTTCAAAACTTGCCCTCAAGTTTTGGAATTTGAAAAGTTTTCTCTTATGAATACTTTAATTCCAAGTTAGCCCTTAGAATTCTAAAGAGTTAAAATTCAACACTTATACTATTTATAACATTAATGGTTAATTATTATATATATGTATAAGAACAAGTCGTTTTACCGTTAGTAGGCCTCGTTCACGAAACCGGTCTATAAGGTGGGTATAAGGTTGTTGCCTATAAAATGGCGACTTAATGGGTGTATACTCTCACCCACCGCTTGCTTGATCGGTGGAGGGTCGTTAGCCGAACGGGTAGGACAATGAATTTAAATTCTCATTAAAAGTATAATGATTATTATAAAGTAACTAAATATTTTTATTTAATTCCCAATCTTAGTTACTTTAGGAAAAATGTGAATTTGGTGCTAGCCCATGGAATTCACACTTTGTATCTTACCAAGTCGTTGGTGGAGCGTGTGTGGTTAACCGGCACACTAACTTGGACTAGTAAGGACCACGAAGGGTGACTTAATGTTTGTCATAGATCAATGGAGCGTGTGTGGTTAACTGGCACATTGATTAGGCGATAATATTAAGGCTACCAAGTGAATTGGTATGGTTATTCACACCTTGTTTTGTGATCCTCGGCATCCCAGTCACAAAATTTGAGAGGGCACACTCGAGATTGAAACATGCCATTGAAAAGTTCAATGAATCTCAAAAGATCTAGGAATTTCAAATCCAATTAAAACCTAATAAATCATTTCGTTTATCTTGGTGGAAATTGGTGAATCGTCATTCACTTACCTTCAAATATTTTATAGCTTGGATTACAGCATACCTCTTCTAAGTTATAAAATAGTTTGTTGGGTCCTTGCCTTAATATTTCATATTGGGTGTCATATTAAGGACTTTAAATCAACTATCTTGAATATCTCCCAAAACATGTCTGGTTTAGACATTTATGATCTTCCCAAATCTCTTGAAACTAGCTTTCCTAAATAAAGATGATGTTCCAATGGAAATCATACTTCTTTCACCTCCTCCAATTATTCTCCCTACCCCACAAGTTCTTGAAAAGTTTAAGGTCACTCGAGCCCTATTGGCAAGTAAAGGTCTTGGTGTGGTCACATCTTGGAGATGTAGTCACATATTGACAAGCCGGGAGAGTTGGGTGTCAAAGTCTTGAGAAAGTTGGTGGTTCAATCACTTTCTAAGTCACATAGTGAGTTCTTTTGGAACACCTATGAAAAAGACTATGACAAGACCCTTAATGATTTTATCTATTTGTTAAGATCAACTTCCTCAAAACTTGATGGACATTGACAATAGTGACACAGGAAATCCAGAAAAGCATTCTCTTCCCAATGGAAAGGGACCGGCCATAGTCAACTCGGTTGACCAAATGGTAAAGAGAAAAACTAAGTGTGTGATAGTCCCGTGTACCATTATCAAAGGGTCCATATGTTTATATTGCCAAAGAAAGGGGCATTGGTTGCAAAGCTGGCATAATTTACCTAAGGATGTTGAAGTCGATAAGTTTGACTCTACTTCAGGTAAAGTCCGCTATCTAACTCTGCTAAGTTTCTATTCTGAGATTCTTGATACATGATGTGACTGGGTCACATGGTGATGTTTTAAGAATCAAAGAAAAGGTAAAGAAACTTAAAGAAAGAATATGCTGAATCTGATCGCGTAGATGGATTTCTATCGCGTAGTTTGAATATCGGATTCTTGAGCTACTTCTTAGGAGTTATAATATATTGCTTGTGAATAGATAACAACAAGGTTTTCATGTGGATTGTAAGGATAAGTTTTTCCGCAAAGTTTTAAAATGAAAGAAAAAAAAGGGTTTTAATTTTATTTATTTTAAAAAATATCCTTACAATGGCATCTGTGGAAAATTGTTGCTTATATGTTTCCAGTAATAGCAATATTGGAAAGTGGATTTGATTCTTTCATTTGTGGTAGTGTCTGAATTACCAAATGAAGAAAGTTTTTCATCACCCAAGTTTCAATTGGACAGAAACTTGGAATCATACAAGTTGTATTGTATGATGAATGAGAATTTTCATCTTTGAAAAATTAAGACTAATTCTTTGATCACATGTATATGTGAGTCAATTGAAGGACTAAGGAATTAGGTACACTGGGTGTGCACTGGTCCAGGTCCACCACAAAGATTGATTTGTCATGATTTACTAAAGATTAGTAAATATGATTATACTTATAAGGTTAAGTATAATTCTGTAGCATTGGAAAGGTTCCAATGTATGGCAGAGCGAATAAGAAGAATCAAATTAGGCAGAAGGATAAAAGTTTCTCAAATCTGAAAAGATGGGAGAGTACTTTAGTATCAGTTTTATGATCATCTTAATGATTTAGAAACCATATCACAAATTCATACTCTAAGGACGTCTTAGTGCATTGTTATGGCTAAGAAGAGAGGTCATGAATTGTTGGATTGGTTAAGATCAAGGAGATGAGTCATACTTCGTTCCAAAACAATTCTTAGAGTCATACTCCAAGACATAAAGTAAGGTTTTAAACACTTATCAAATGTAGTGTGAAATGTTTCTACTCTTGTACATTTGAGATTGGTAAGTTGTGATGTCTTGGATGAGACAAAGACCAACTAAGACCAATTGTGTGAAGTGTTAGTCTTGATAAGAATCCGCACTATCCCTTGAATATTTGTTTTGTCAAGGAATGGTTCTTGACTGGGGAAACTTGTATGTCAAGAGGATAGTGGGAGCCTTAAAGATCCTGAAAGAGTTTCAAGATTTAATCAAGAGTGAAACCTGTAATTTATCACTAGCACACGACTTAAGGTTTGCAACCTATCGTGTTGACATAATTCTTATTTCTGTAACTACTTCAAATAAGTTGGATTTGCATGTGAATTATCAGAGTTCAACTTGGAAGCATTGGTGGGCCTTGTGCTACCAAGGTGACAAGAAAGTAAGATTGAATAAGTTTGATCCATGTAAGGCTGAATTTGTCACTAACCTTATCTTGTGATTATGGTTTTGAAAAATTTGCATGGATAGGAACTCATACACTATAAAATCTAAGTGTCATAAGGTTTCTTTCCGATTCATGAAAATGATGGTGAGGAAACGCTTTCACTAAGTAGATTTTACGTAGATAGCAATTGTGTTATTTGCATTTTCAAAAGTCGTTAGTGGAGCGCGTGTGGTTAACCGACACGCTAACATGGACTTGTGAGAAATGGCAAATGCCTAAGCAATTGAGACTATGATTACGTCATCCCTTTTCATAGTTCTTGAAATTGCTTAGACACACAGGTGAGCTATCTACGGAAAGGTATATGAATCTAAATTTCAGAAGTCCAGCAGATTTCTGGAAATATGTCAGAGCTAGTGGGAGCATAAGTGTTATGTTGATAATCATCATGTTAGTGGGAGCATGATTATTATGATTAGTATTGCAAGCTAGCAATGTTAATTATAGAAAACAAAGTTTCAATCCGTGAAGTTGCAGGGGTTGAAAAGTTGTTTTGCTATAATTAAGGGAGAGGAAATTATACTTCATTTCAATTCTAAAGCTTAGATTGAGATTTTAATCATCTTTAGTCAAGAATATATATGAATTTTGTGTTGGAATGGTTCAACTTGAAGAAATTCTATATATATTGCGTTTTTAAATTCGATTATGATTACGGCATCCCTCTTCATAGTTAAATTTTGAAAACATGGAAAATAAAAAATATTGTAGCAAAAGACTGCTCTAGTATCATGTCTTTATGTCAAACATCATGAATCGTATCCCATATGCTTCGGATATAGGATCGATTTCACGTGCTATAATATTCATCCTTTCTAAATTTTCCAAATGCTTAAGGCATTTAGAAGGGAAAAGTCTAGAACTGGATATGACTAAAGTGATTAAGCAATTGTCGAGGAAAATCTAAGGTTTGCCAAAGATTGGTTGCTCAAGGACATTTGGAAGTATAGTGTTAATTTTAGCAGGATCATATTGACATTTTTTGAAAAGAAGTAACTCTTGTTCGGAAGTGATATTCAAAATGGGACTATGGAAATGTCTCCATAGGTGGAAGTTATTCAATCTATGTAAAATTAGAAAACCTTAATGCAAGAAGGATGTTCAAAGCAATGTACTTTGAATATGAGACTTTCGTTCCATAGAAGTTGACCTTCTTTGGAATACTCTGTAATGACTAGTGACAAGGTTTTGGGTGACTTTGTGAATAATCATTACAAGAGGAACATTGCATTAAAGTTTAAATTCTAACAGTTTTTTTTTGGTAAATGATAGGAATCGGGGATTCTCACATTTACAATAAGGATTTGGGATTGTGAAATGAGTATCATTGGAATCATGTTCAATTGATCTACATCACAATGTAAGGATCATAGACAAACATAGTGTGCATACTTGGGGTATGGCATAACTATTGTTTAGAAAAACAAAGTGTACATGCTAGGAGCATGGGACGACTATTGTTTTAATTCAAGTCTTAAGTTGATTATTTGAAACATTGAATAATGTGTAATCAATATGGTGATAAATAAAAAGTGGTTTTATTTATATTCAAAAGGGTTCTGAGACCATATTAGATTTGATTATTATTGTGTTTCACTTTGCATGTTTTGACTTCCAAAATAGCTAGGTTATTCTTTCTGAATGACTAAGTTATTTAAACACTCCACAGTCGTTCATATGTTGGAAGTAGGTATGAATCAAGACTGTCATGAATCGGGTTTGTAGATGGCTAAATGGGTTTAGTCATGGCAATGGTTGCTACAACATTCATGAGTGCTCATAAGTTATGAGTATTGGAATAAACCCACGCTCACTTGTATCACTTCATGGAATTTATCTCGAGTGATCGTGAGATGGTAATATCATATAAATCTTCAAAACTAGAGATATGAGTTGTTACCTATGAGTTGGTTGTGCATTGATTGCACGTAAACGCATCAGTAACTTGATGTTATAAAACGTGCCTTTGGGTACAATTCAACAAGTAGTAGAACAAGTATATGAGTCGAAGTTTATCTGTTCCTTCTAGAAATAGAAGCGATATCTGGGCCCCTCGATGATTTTGTTGTGACCTATGTACCGGCCGGTCAGAACTGAATTGATGTGTTCGATTAAGTTCTTTGTCAAACAAATCGAAAATCGGGAAACAAACTGCTGGACAATAAGTACGACGTTGTTCCATGTATTTGTCAGGCTGATATCATGAGAACAGAGGATTATATGATCCCTTATCTAATGGACAAGTCATTGACAAGATCAGAGTTCATCTACAAGGTCAGAGTTCGACGGAAGCTTTTGAGAGCTACGATTGCCAGTTGGTTCCTGAAGTCATACGCAATAAATAGTTTTAGACTTATCCAAGTGGGAGACTATTGGATTAATGTCTAAGTCCATAACTATAATTGGTAAGACTTGACCCGACCCGACATGGTCCATTTGGGTTGCATACCATCATGCACTTGGATAGACTATAATGAGAGAAATAAGACACTTATGGTTATTAATATATTATAAGCTCTAGTACATTAATAATAAGAATAATAAGATTATTTAATTAGTATTGATCAAGAGTTCATCTAGGATTAATTAAGTGATCAAAAGAAGACTAATTAAATATATGGGTTGATTGTGTAAATCATCCATACTTATATAGTGGGCTAATGCTCCATGGATAATCAAGTTGGGCTAAAACCCATAGGATGGTCCATGGATGCTCCATGGTGTATTTGAACCCATGGATCCAAGGAAATGGAAAGCCATGACAATTAAGGATTTACCCTAATTGTAACACTATAAAAGGATCTTATTCTTGACAAAAATCGGCCACTAGAATCACATTAGAAAGTGAAGAAAAGGGCTAGCCGATTTCATGAAGTGTAGAACTCTCTCAAGTTATTCTAAGTGTTTTGATGATTGTGATTCCATTTGAGGCTTCCACAATATTGGGGCTAGGCACTCAAACTTCATGAAGACTTTCTACATCAATGAGGTATGTATTCTATCTTGTTACACTCATTGTTTTGTATGCTAGATTAGGATAATACCTTGGATGTTCTTATTTGCATGTATAATAGAGAAAACATAGATCCAAGGTATCTAGGGTTGCATGTACACTTAGCAGTGTTAGAATGCTCAAAACCCAACAGTTTATACTCTGATATTTTGACAATTGTTATGATATATTGAGATACATAGTTTATGATTTATATATGATGTTCGATGAATTTGGTTTTATTATTAAATTAAAATGAAATTTTTAGACTGTGTTTTTGGGATGTTACAAGTTGGTATCAGAGCCTTGGTTTGAGGGATTCAGGCACACTTCTGCGTGTGACTGAACTCAAACTAATGAAGTGGTATAAAGTTTTTCAAAAGAAAAGAGTTTTAGAAAAGGAAGAAAAAAATTAGAAAGAAAAGAACTTTTAAAAGAGAAAAAGGGTGTGGTGCATGCAATCATCCAACTCAAGTAATTACTCCCAAATTACCCATACAAGTTCATGTTATGATTATCAGTTTCAGTTTCAGTAGAACATCATGCTAGAATAGGACTAAGGATCTAGGAGGATACCTTACGTGCCTGCTATATGTGTTCCAGCTTTATGAGAATTGCATGCTAGTATTGAGTAGACGGTACTAGGGTAGCCTGTTTAGGTTATGCCTGATAGTATGAGCTTAGCATTGTATGCTACTACAGTTTCTTGTTATGAGGATAGATTTGCTTGAGTAGTTCCGGTATCTGAATGCTTCTTGCTTTTGTGCTTTGTGGGACTCTGAGTGATGGGAGTTAGCCATTAGGTGAATACGTCACGTCACATGTGATCAGGGTTGAATAATCTCAGAGTGCTGGATTTGGCCCTATTGCGCAGCTCTCGTCTGAGTCTAACCGTTGTAGAGATGAGTCTTTTACTCGAAGGGTTATTTGATCCTTGTCACATGTGATGGTATTCAGGTGATGGATAATTAGCATTACAAGGAGGCCTTCAGTAGCTGAGGACTGGTTTGGGTAGAGTCAGAAATTTCCCTTGGGCAAGCCTAGGATGAGATTAGCATGAGATTAGTAGTAGTAGTAGAAGGGACTTGGTGGAGTTGAGGCAGTTCTTGAGGAAAGTACGGATAGATGTGGAAGGTAGTAGGGGCCCATACTACTGAAAGCATAGGATCTGTACTCGAATCAAGGAAGGCCGAGATAAGACCAGGGAACTTGTAGTGTGTGAGATCCCTCGAGTATGACGAGTATTATGGTGATTGTGATGGTATATTTCCAAGTATGGTGACGCAACAGGGTAGAGCAGATGGTAGTACTGGTCTCGACGAGGGATCATGCTCGGACTCTAGAGTCGGGTAGATTGATGATCAGATGAGGGAGTTCATTCCTTCTGAGAGTTATGCGCAATATCATTGACCAGACTCCTGTGATCCTAATTGTGATCAAGGAGGACATTATAGAGATTTGTGATGAGAGGCCGAGTGCATTATGCACTGAGATAAAAGTCATGATAGAGACCCGTATGTTGATATTTCGGGAATTCAGAGTTTGTGAGGCTCCATATTGCCATGGGGGTTTAGGACTCCATTGTTAGCAACAGATGGTTGGTAGATGTCACCAACACTTTTAGTACCAGACGTTGTCTCGAAAGGAGACAAGATCTAGCCTACTTCATGTCTCTTGAGGGATAGAGCACGAGATTGATAGGGCGAGGTTGATAGTGAGTGGAGTGATGGAGAAATTGATGCTATGTCATGGGATGACTTTTAGACCAGATTCTGGGCAGAGTGTGCCTAGGAGATTGAGGCACAGCAGTTGGCGCAAGAGTTGTTAGATCTCCACCAGACAACTGAGACTATGGCAGAGATCACTTCTGAGTCTCGAGAAAGAGCTTATATGGTACCGTAGTATGCAGCAGATGAGGAAATGAAGAAGGTAAGTTATCAAAACATACTGTAGAATGATAGCAGGGAGATCGTGAGTATATCGGGGTTCCCTAAATGATATGACTTCTAGAGCTTGAGAACGAGATATGGACATGGAGCACATTGGTAAGAGGGAATCAGATCAGTTGCTTATATTGAGGTGTCTCGAGAGGAGACTCTAGATTTTGGATCAGCTTTTGAGAGACCAGCGGGGTTAGATTTAGTACAACACATGCGGGAAACTGCACGATATAGCCTTTCGTTCTAGGGGTTGAGTAAGTGTGACTCTAGGTTATCCTCCGTTGTGTCTGAATTGTATTGTCACGAGATGTCATATGCCAATTGCATGCCGAAAAGCATTAGCGAATAGTGATAGAGCAATTCCCCAGATTCAGGATTGAGAAAGTACGACATCATCTTGGTTTATTCCAAGACTGAGGAGCAGCACGAGAAGTACCTGAGGGAGGTGCTAGAGACTTTGAGGAGGGAGAGAATTTTCGCTAGGTTCTTCAATTGTGAGTTCTGGTTGAGCGGGGTGCAATTTCTTGGGCACCTTGTCAATCAGAAGGATATTCTAGTCGATCCGTTCAATATAGAGGCCGTGATGCAGTAGGAGATTTCGGGATCTCCAATTGAGATTTGGAGCTTCCTGGGTTTAGCGGGTTATTACCGGAAATTTATTCGGATTTTTTTAGAAGTTGTGTGATCTTTTGGATTCACTGGTGTTAAAACCCTAGCAAGGATAAGCGAGAGTTCTAGCAGATTTGTCATGGGAGGGTAGGAAGAATTGAGAATTTTTCCAGTTTTGGGTGATGTAAGGCATTAGCTGAATCAAAGTAGGGGATAATCACCCAAGTATTCCAAAGCAAGAGCAGTTATCAAGGTGGGATAAGTTTTGCGTCCTTGTCAGGAAGGAAGAAAGCCCAAGTGGTTGTTTGATTTGAGGATAGTGTGAGATGGAAGTTCAGAAAAACTTGTCAATGATGAGATTGCGTTCTCAGAATGTTGCTAGCAAACCTTAGGGAATCAGTTTGGGGATTCCAGCCAGGACATGGGTTTAGTTTTGGATGCTAGGTCGTGTGTATGCTTGACGTTGGATGTGTTCGGATCAGTAACCAGCGAATGAGATAGTGTTAGAGTGTTGTAAGTTTGCGGGTGTAGCTGTAGCATTCACTAGTAGCTAGGTATTGTTAGAGTGTTGTAAGTCTGCGGGTGTAGCCGTAACGTTCACTAGCAGCCAGATAGTGATAGAGTGTTGTACGTCTGCGGGTGTAGCCGTAGCATTCACTAGCAGCCAGAAAGTGATAGAGTGTTGTAAGTTTGCGGGTGTAGCCGTAGCATTCACTAGGTTGGTAGATAGCATTAGTGTGTTGTTAGAATGCGTAAAGAATAGTAGTACCCAACAGTTCGGGTGTAACAGTGAGCAAATGGAAATCCACAGATTAGATTTTGGAATTTCCCAGATGGATTAGACCTGGTTAAGCCAGTGATAAGATTGTAGAAGCGCCACTACAGAGATGAGAGCAAGGAAGCAGTGGACTACTTAAGGTCATGGTTGACATAAGGCTACCAATGGTCATGTAGCAATCACTTTTAGCCTTGGGTTTGGTGACGTCTGATATCGATGCATGGAACCAATCAGTTAGATCAGAAGGCCGTTAGGGCCGCAGTGACAAGATAGCTAGTAGCAACTAGTTCCAGAGGAGGATTCATTCAAAAGTCGTGTGAGGCGACTAAGTAGGGAATCCTTTGGCTCCGTAGTCGGGTTGGAGCCCGGTATTTCAGACAGTTCAATATTTCAGGGAGTTCTATGTTTCAGACAGTTTAGTATTTCAGACAGTTTAGTATTTCAGACAGTTAAGTATTTCAGGCAGTTTCGTGTTTCAGGCAGTTCAATGTTTCAGAAATTTCAATGCTTCAGACAGTCAGTGTCTCAAGAGTAACGGTATTTGGGGATTTCATGTATGGTTAGAGTCACATATAGCTTGGGTTAAGCTAAGTCAATTACAACAGAATTATATAAGTTTTGGCTGCGTATAAGTGAATTGCAGGGATAAGGGGGACAGTGATTTTGTTCTTCTAGTGGTAGCCTTGAGTTATCAGAAGATGAGTAGGCAACTGAGAGACAAGTGGATTGGATTCAACAGTAATGATTCAGTATGGGCGGTCTGTTAGAGGGTCAGATCATCCTGAAACTACAAATTTCTAAGTGAGTAATGTGATCGTAATGCAAGAAATTCGCTTATCTTAGGGTTCTAGAACCCTGTGAGGGATAGTTTTGGTTGCCTTGGGAAAGCTAGGGTGTGCCCAGGATTGTGGTCATGATACTTGAGTAGTTGGGCGCGTAAGGAATGGTAAGAAATGATTTCGAGGATGAAATCTAATTTAAGTGGGGGAGAGTTGTAACACCCTTTATTTATTAAATAAATAAATAATTGAAAGTTTAGGGTGTTAAAAATATATAATCTACGGATTATTAAAAAGATTTTAGAGGTTAAGGGGCTAATGAGTGAATTATGGAGTTTATATGTAAAGAATTTTAGAGGATGGGGTTGAAAGTGTAAAATAAGGACTTAGATTGAAAGGAATAAGAGAAGGAGGGGCTAGAGATGTAATTATGGGAGAGTTGCAATAAGGACCGGGTATATATCCATTATGATGAATCATTTGTGACCTAACCCTAACAAAGAGAGTGCAGCCGCCATCATCGTTTCATTAGCCGCCACCACCTTATTTCCCCCACCTGGTGTCGCCGCTCCCTTCGTAGAGTCACCACCGCCACTACTCTCCCTCCGGTGACGACCAATGCTACAAGGAAGCCTCCGAGGCCGGTGCACCTGTCGCACCTGTTCCATCACCTTGTTGAAGATGTCGCCGCCATGCGACCTCACTGTGACGATAGTAACCTCCAACCGCCGCCTGGCGTCTTGAGGTTGTTGTGCGGGTTGCGTCCTAGGTCATCACCGATGTATGATATCATTGTCTGGGGCTCGCAAAGTAGGTTCGTTCATGGGGGATGGAATCTGCCAAGTTAGAGTGGTGAAGAATCACCATGGCAGCCGGCCATGGTGGCTGTTGTCGTTAGCACCACCGCTGAAGCTGTTGTTATCACTAGTGTTGCAGTTTTCGTTGTCACCTTCCACCTCATCTTTAGTCTCTTCGTCAACCACAACCTGCCAACGTTCCTGCCACCTCCGATCACCGCAGGTGGGAGTTTTGGACCCATTTCTCGAGCATAGAAGAGTATTTTGCTTAGTGTATGTTGTGTGTGTGTGCCATGCTTGGTCGGATAAGTAAAAAGAAGGGTCACCACCACGAGCCACCGCCGGCCACCATAGTGTGGTTGTGTGTGTGCGTGATTAGTTTAGTGTTTGTGTGTGTGTGTGTGGTTGATTGAGTTAGCTTTGTAAAATGTAATTTGAATTTGGAATAATGAAAAAGAAACTCAAACCACCACCGTAAGGTGGTGCCCACCACCGTGAGCCGCCATTGACCACCACCACCCAATGTGGTAGTGGGTGGTGCCCCACTAGCAAACCCTAATGGGCTTAGAGATTGGTTTTGGGCCTATTGGGCCATGTTTGGGTGGAAAACCCTAATTATGAGTATTTGGGCCTTGGACCTATTTGGACCCACTTTCGGGCCATTGGGATTGGATTGTGAATTAAGCCCAAACTATTCCATGCCATTTATCTAGTAGAATAAAGGACTTAATAGACTAAGTCCTTAATGGGCTAACCGAGAAAATACTAATATTTGAGAAATTATCAGGACACACACGAGAAATTATCTAATAAGTGAAATATTAAATAATAATCATTGGCAGAAATTAATCTAAGCAATAATGGACTTAATGAATTAAGTCCTTAGTGGGTTAAGCCCTTAATGGGTTAAGTGAGAAACACTTAACCCTAATTGTCATTTTATGTGAAACCCGAATGTCACATGGTCCTTGAGTTGGGATTTACAATTGGGTAATTGGTTATTGGGACAATAATGGGTCATCCAAGAATGATTATGGACTAGAATATTTAGTTGGGCTTTAGGGTAAGGCCCTAATGAAGGATTGGGCCCAATTTGGAAAATTGGGCTATAGATGAGCCATAGTTTGGGCCTAGAGAGTTGTATGATATTGAGCCCTTAGAATGGGTGTAAAGCCCGAAATCTGCCAATGTATCAATCAAATCCGTTTATGGTGCGGAATCCCAATCAAACGGATGATGTTAGATCAAATAGAAGAGAAGGAGAAGAAGAATAATATGAATCCCAACAATCTCCCCCTTGGTTTATAGCTTTCTTTTCTTAATGACCCAACAAGCTCCCCCTAAAAAGTAGCTGGCTCTTTTTGTCAATCTTTAATGGGAGCTTGGCTTCAACTTTAACCTTCAATTTCTTCACAGCATCAGTATGAACATATGAATCTTCAATGAATGACTTCATCTTGAGCACTTGAGGGTTTCTTCAGAATTTGGCACTGAACGTACATTGGGTGAGGAGGCTTGACGTACTGATTCTTGAAAGATGGTGCTTTCAGCTTGAGAATCTTCAGAGAGAACATCAGAGAGAGCAAATCTTCTAGATCACTTCAGCAGATACAACAATAGCAGCAGACTGATTGAGAAGGCTTCAATGCAATCCGTCACATAATCATCAATTTCTGCTTCACCTTGCTTCTGGGGTTGAAGGATTGAATGTTGAAAGAATAATCTTCTTTTCTTGCTCCTTCAAATGCGGATTCTTCGATGCTGACGGACGAGGCTTTGGCTCAGAAATCTTCAACACAAACTCCATGAGTCTTATCTATACCTGAAATCACTTTTCAAGACAAAACAAAACTAAAAGAAAACTTAGCACACAAATTAAAACAGTAACAAAAATATTTTTGGATTTTTTTTTGATTTTTCTGAACAAGAAATAAAACACAAATAACACTATTTTTGGATTTTTAATTATTGATTTTTTTTAAAATTTTTAATTCTCCCCTAATATTTAAATTAGAAGAAACTATGAACAAATTTAACAAAAATAAAATGATATCTAACTTTAAGAGTGATTTGGGATCAAAGTTGTTAGACAATCTTTATCCACTTGTCGATACCTTTCATATTCACATCTTTGTCTGGTCGATCGTCGGTATTGTGGTCCACTTAAACACGAAAAATTATGACAGATTTAGGACATACTATTTGTTACAAGATAGGGTGAACTTAAAATCCTAAAATTTACTTATGATCCTACTTCTTTAAATACTATATCTTAAGGACCATTCATCTGACGACGACCAAGGATATTGTTGTCCACCTAAATTGAGCAGCGAGATCTAAATACAATCTATATGTGTTCAATTTTAAGTGTACTAGAACGTGTTTCCCACTTCCTGATATGCCCCAGCCATCAAGAACTTCCAGATTACTCCTTACACCGGGTGAGCAGACAACCATTCAGAGAGAAGATAGATTCAGAAATAAATAACTTATCACTTTAGAGAGGTTGAGAAGTAGAAAGTTGCATATGCTGCGTACCAGGTCAGATTTGAGGTCACGCAAAGGAGACAACATATGGCTAACAGATAGGAGGAATTTCATAGATGTAACATGCAGAGAAATAGAGTTGCATATGTTTTAATCCAGGTCGGATCTCTTCCAATCACGCAAAGCGTGCAACATATGACTAACAGACGGAAAGAAAGAAAATGATATTCTACAGACCTAATTTATCGGAATTCACCACTCGCCCCATCCAACCGGAATTAAGGATAGAATCCGCACATCGAGGAAAAGTTAAGTCACGGTTCCAATTACGAGTTCAATTAATGTGACAGGTAGATTCCCATATATATCTCCCTGCTCAACCTATCTGAGCGTCGTATTGTCAGGCTGAACGGATCTAACTAGGTCAAAATTTGTCAAGTCTATAAATTTCCTAAGTTCAACTCTGCGTAGTCAAGTCCATTTAGAATTTTTCATGCCTACCGACACATCAAGTTAGAGCATAGACCCTTCAACTATGGGTACGTTACGCAGACTCAGGTTGCCTGTTATCACTTGATAATATCACTTCCCAAAACATCTCCCTCAAGCACATTTCATAACCAACATATTTTTTTAATTTTCTGATTTTCTAATGTTTTTGGATTTTTGAAAATTTTCTAATTTTTGTTTTGTTTTTATTTCTCCCCCTAAATTTGTGCATAGGAGAGAAACGAAAGTAATTGCGCAAATTTAAACTATCCTAAAACAAAAATTAGTCTTTAAAGCGAAACAACTTAAGAAAAAACTCAGGAGTATAGAGAAGAAAACTCAAACCGTAATTCACCGATTGAATTTGCATCCAGAAGGTCTGAGAACAGCACGAGTAAACTCAGAACAGATCCGAAAATTCTTCATATTATTAAGCACTAACCCCATGAGTGATCCCTTCCTTTCTTCCCTTCCCGCAAAGGACACATACTCTCAAATAATGTTCCGAGTGTTGTACAGTTGAGAGATGTCCCCAATCATATGCCAGGAGCAGCCACTACCAACAAACTGAAGTCTGATGATATGCCTCCATAGCTGCTCCGACACAGAGCGGGATCAGTGTGTCTTTGGAACCCAGGTCATTTTGAAATTGGTGTTAGATAAGGTGTCTAAGTCCATAACTATTTCTGGTATGTACTTGACCCGACCCGGCATGGTCCATTTGGGTTGCATGGCACCATGCAATTGGATAGACTAAATGAGAGAAATAACACTTGGAGATTATTAATATATTATAATTTCTAATATATTAATAATATTATTTGATTAGTTTGATCAAGAATTAATTAAGTGATCAAAAAGAGAACTAATTAAATATATGGGTTGATATGTAAATCATCCATATCTTGTATAGTGGGCTAAGAGGCTCCATGGATTATCAAGTTGGGTTCCACCCATAGGATGCTCCATGGATGCTCCATGGGAGTTACAAACCCATGGGTCATGGAAATGAAGAGTCATGACACATTAGGGTTTACATGGTGTAACCCTAGACGTGTCAACACTATATAAGAATCATATTCTCCACCAAAATCGGCTACACTAAGGAAACAAGAGGGCTAGGCCGATTTCAAGAAGTGTGCATTCTCTCAAAAGTATTTCCAAGAGCATTTGGTGTTGTGTGAAGCATTTGGTGTTGTGTGAAGCATTTGAGGCATCACACTTCGGGTGCTAGGCTCATAAGGTTTCAAGGAACATAAGCAACAACAAGTTAAGTTATTCTATCTATCATTCAAGTTAAAATTGTTCCCCATGTATGCTAGATAGGAATATAGCCTTGGAATTCAACTTTGCATGATAATTAGACAAACATAGATCCAATGTTATTAGGGTTGCATGTACACTTAGGAAGTGTTAGAATGCTCAAAACCCAACAGTGGTATCAGAGCCTAGGCTTGTTTGTTTGTTATTTGTGCTAAAAAATAAAAGAAAGTTGAAAAACTTGTTGTCTGACTGCTGGACTCGTCGAGTCCATGGGGGGACTCGTCGAGTTCACTTGTATCTTCAACCTACTCGTCGAGTAGGTTAATGCACTCGGCGAGTAGGGTCGACAGAGTGCAAATTTTCGACTTTAGTTGCTGGAAATGGATTAGAAACATTACCCTAAACTGTTTTGGTACTTGAAAACTTGTTTTAGTTGGTGTAATGTCCTTGCTAATTCATTTACAACAACTAGTTATCAAAATTACAAAGTTTTAAGTGTAATTTTAATTTATGAATGTGTTCATATTCATGTTCTTGTTCTTATGATGTTTTAGATGATCATAGGAATTATTTGTAACCTATGTGGTAGATTAATTCTTGATCATAATGTGTTTTAATGGAGTCCATAACTTGTCCTCAAGTTATGGAAAACCAAGAGTCACACTTGAATTAAAACCATTAAAAGAACACAAGAGTTAGAAAAATGAAGAGTCTTCATTTTATTACTCTATTAAACTCATAAGTTACAAGAAATGAAAAGTTTTGAAAGTTACAAAACTTGCCCTCAAGTTTTGGAACAAGTAAAGTCTTATTAAAACTTTAGTTCCAACCCTTAGAATTTTAAAAGTTAAAATTCAACCCTTATACTTATATTATTATAATTTAATAATTATATATATATGTATAAGAACAAAGTCGTCTTACCGCTAGTACGCCTCATTCACGAAGCCGGTCTATAAGGTGGGTATAAGGTTGTTACCTATAAAATGGCAACTTAATGGGTGTCCATTCTCACCCACCGCTCGCTTGACTGGTGGAGGGTCGTTAGCCGAACGGGTAGGACAAGGACTTATAAATTCTCATTAACAGTATGATGAATATTATAAAGTAACTAAATGTTTTATTAAATTCCCAATCTTAGTTACTTTAGGAAAATGTGAATAAGGTGCTAATCCATGAAATTACACTTTACACTTTGTCTAAGTCGTTGGTGGAGCGTGTGTGGTTAACCGGCACACTAACTTGGACTTAACAAGGTAGGTAAAAGGTGACTTAAGGTTTATTATAGTATCGGTGGAGCGTGTGTGGTTTACCGGCACATCGATTGAGTGATAAACTTTAAGGGTACCAAGTGATTTGCATGGTTACTTCACACCTCGTTTTGTGATCCTCGGTATCCCAGTCACAAAACTTGGAGGGCACACTCGAGATTGAAACATGCCTTTGAAAAGTTCATTGAATCTCAAAGAATCTAGGAATTTCTAAGAACCAATCATAAAACCTAATATCTAATATTTCGGTTTTCGTGGTGGAAATTGGTGAATCGTCATTCACCTACCTTTCAAATATGTTATAGCTTGGATTACGGCATACCTCTTCTAAGTTATAATATATTGTGATTGGATCCTAGCTTTAATATTACATTTGGGTGTTTTATTAAGGACTCTCTTAATATCTAAACTAATCTTGTCCTCTTACTTCAGATGTCTTCAAACAATGCTGCTTCTGGCTCTAATCCTAATGGCTCCTTTACCCTTATGAACTTGTGTGGGAAAGTCACTTTTGATGGATCCAACTTCAATGAGTGGATCAGAAACATCAGGATGATTACCCACTACGAGGACAAAGAATATGTCCTTGACAAGGAGCTTAAGGAGATTGATGAGACCACTGCAACTCCTCAGGAGATTGCTGACTTTTAGGCACATGAAAGGGATGCTACGAAAGTAGCATGCATCATGATGGCCACAATGACAACGGAACTCCAAAAGTCCTATGAGGATTTCTACCCTTATGAAATGCACCAAGATTTGATGGAAAGATGCCATCAAAGTGCACGACAAGAGAGGTACGAAATCATCTGCTCCATGATAACAACCATGATGAAGGACGGGGATTCCATCACGAGCCACATGCAGAAAATGAAAAGGTATATGGATCGATTGCTGAAGCTTAATGTGAACTTCCCTGAGGAGCTTGCAATAGATATAATTTTGCACTCCTTACCATCGTGCTATGATCAATTCCGCATGACATATCACATGAATAAGGAAGAGGTCACACTCAGCAAACTTCAGGGACTTCTCAAGACCGCAGAATCAGGTCTTAAGGGGAAGTCGGTTGTTAACACTCCTACTCCAAACTCCACTCCGGTTTTGGCAATCGGGAAAAGTCGAGGGAAGAAGAGAAAGAGTTCTTCGAAGGGTACCAAGGTTAGGACCCTTGATGGATCTTCTTCAAGTGGAACCAATAAAGGTTTCGTCACTCCTTCTTCTGACCCAAAAGAGGCTGAATGCTTCTATTGCCATGAAAAATCACATTGGAAGCGGAACTGCCCAAAATACCAGCAAGATGTGAAGGATGGGAAAGTTAAACCCAACCATGCAGGTATTTACACTATCATTTCTAATAAATCACCCCATTCGAAATCTTGGGTCCTTGATATCGGCTGTGGTATTCACATTTGTTGTGACTTGCAGGGACTAAGAAGAAGTGAGAATGTGGAGCAAGGAAGAATAAACTTAATCATGGGGAATAGGAAAGTTACACCTGTCACCAAGATTGGAATTTATACTTTATCGCTAAGTAGTGGGTTAAATTGAGATTTGAATAAATGTTTTTATTTGCCAGAAATGGCAAGAAATATTATTTCCTTTCATGCATTGTATAAACAAGGTTTCACCTTTTCATTTGATAATGAAGTTGGTTCGATTAATGCTTTCTTTAATAATATTCTTTATTTTAAAGCATTACCTTGTGATGGTGTGTATGAAGCTGTATCTGTTGTTGATAACTTAGGAAATAATGTTTTGTGTATTGATTCTCCTAATAATAATAACTTGGATAAAGCATCATTATGACATTGTCATCTTGGACATATAAGCAAGAAACGCATAGGCCAACTCCAAAAGGATGGAGTCTTGGAGTCATTTGACCTAAAGTCAAATGATAGTTGCGAGTCATGCTTACCTGGAAAAATGACGAAGTCACCCTTCACAGGCTCGTGTGAGAGGGGTGAAGGTTTGTTGGACCTTGTGCACACGGATGTGTGTGGACCATTCAAACATGCCACAAGGGATGCTAATCGTTATTATGTGACTTTTACTGATGATTACAGTAGATATGGATATGTCTACTTAATCAAGCATAAGTCAGAGACTTTCGAAAGGTTTAAGGAATTTAAACAGGAAGTCGAGAATCAATTGGGCAGGAACATTAAGATGCTTCGATCCGATCGAGGTGGTGAGTATCTTAGTTCAGAGTTCCTCGACTATCTAAGGGAATGTGGGATTATCTCACAATTGACACCTCCCAGGACACCGCAGTTGAGTGGTGTGGCTGAGAGGCGTAATCGAACCTTGTTAGACATGATTCGTTCCATGATGAGTCGAGCTTCACTACCAATCTCATTCTGGGGGTATGCCTTAGAGACTGCCTCCCATATCCTAAATCTAGTCCCTACAAAGAAAGTTGCCAAAACTCCTCACGAGATGTGGACTGGTAAAGTACTCAAACTAGACCACATCAAGATTTGGGGTTGTGAGGCTTTCGTGAGATGCGAGACTCATGATAAGCTCGAACCTCGAAGCGAGAGGTGTATTTTCATCGGCTACCCACAACAATCCTTTGGTTACCTCTTCTACAGACCTAGTGATAATGTGGTCTTTGTAGTAAGAAGAGGAGTATTTTGAGAAAGAGAGTTTATAAGCCAAGGAGATAGTGGGAGGCAAATTGATCTTGAAGAAATTCAAGAGTCAAGTGGTGAAGGAACTTCAAACTCTAGCCCTCAACTTGAGGAGGAAACTCCTGTTGAGCCAATTGACGAATCTGTACCTCTGAGGCGTTCCATGAGAGTTAGGAGTGCACCTGAGCATTACTATGGATTCCATATTACTGCAGAAGGTGAGACACTTATTAGTGATGGGACACTAGTAAGTCAAGATGATCCTAACAGCTACGAGGAAGCCATGGCAGTCCCCGAGTCTGCTAAATGGAAAGAGGATATGGATAGCGAGATACAATCCATGTATGACAATCAAGTTTGGAACTTGGTTGAGAATGTACCAAGTCGTAAGACAGTAGGGTGCAAATGGATCTTCAAGAAGAAGACCGACATAGATGGTAATGTACACACTTATAAGGCTCGACTGGTTGCAAAGGGCTTCTCTCAAATTCCTGGAGTGGATTATGATGAGACCTTTTCTCCAGTAGCCAAGATTAAGTCTATTAGGGTTATTTTAGCCATAGCCGCATTTCATGAATATGAAATTTGGCAAATGGATGTCAAAACCGCTTTCCTTAATGGAAAGTTGGCTGAAGATGTTTACATGAGTCAGCCAGAAGGTTTTTTCAGCAGCGAGTACCCTAATAGAGTGTGTAAGCTTGAAAAATCCATCTATGGATTAAAGCAAGCACCTCGCAGATGGAATCTTTGCTTTGATGAAAAGGTCAAGGAATTTGGCTTTTCTAGGAGTGAAGATGAATCTTGTGTGTATGTGAAGGCTAGTGAGAGTATATTTAGCTTTTTGGTATTGTATGTAGATGACATACTACTCATAGGAAACGACATTCCAACCCTGCAGGAAGTAAAGTCCTGGCTTGGGAAGTGTTTCGCTATGAAGGACCTTGGTGAAGCTGCCTATATTTTAGGGATAAGGATCTTGGGAGATCGGAGTAAAAGACTAATTGGACTTAGTGAGAGTACCTACTTGGATAAGGTGCTGAAAAGAGGCTATGGATAGCGAGATACAATCCATGTATGATAATCAAGTTTGGAACTTGGTTGAGAATGTACCAAGTCGTAAGACAGTAGGGTGCAAATGGATCTTGAAGAAGAAGACCGACATAGATGGTAATGTACACACTTATAAGGCTCGACTGGTCGCAAAGGGATTCTCTCAAATTCCTGGAGTGGATTATGATAAGAACTTTTCTCCAGTAGCCAAGATTAAGTCTATTAGGGTTATTTTAGCCATAGCCGCATTTCATGACTATGAAATTTGGCAAATGGATGTCAAAACCGCTTTCCTTAATGGAAAGTTGGCTGAAGATGTTTACATGAGTCAGCCAGAAGGTTTTGTCAGCAGCGAGTACCCTAATAGAGTGTGTAAGCTTGAAAAATTCATCTATGGATTAAAGCAAGCACCTCGCAGATGGAATCTTTGCTTTGATGAAAAGGTCAAGGAATTTGGCTTTTCTAGGAGTGAAGATGAATCTTGTGTGTATGTCAAGGCTAGTGGGAGTATATTTAGCTTTTTGGTATTGTATGTGGATGACATACTAGGAAACGACATTCCAACCCTGTAGGAAGTAAAGTCCTGGCTTGGGAAGTGTTTCGCTATGAAGGACCTTGGTGAAGCTGCCTATATTTTAGGGATAAGGATCTTGAGAGATCGGAGTAAAAGACTAATTGGACTTAGTGAGAGTACCTACTTGTATAAGGTGCTGAAAAGATTCAGCATGCAAGACTCCAAGAAAGGAGAGTTACCCATCCAGAGTAACGCTAAATTGAGTAAGACACAAAGCCCTAACACTGAGGCTGAGATAGCAGAAATGAGTCGAATACCTTATGCTTCGGCTGTAGGATCGATCATGTATGCTATGACGTGTACTCGAACTGATGTAGCCTTTTCCCTGAGCATGGTTAGCAGGTTTCAGGGGAACCCTGGCAAGGCACACTGGACTGCGGTAAAGAATATTCTCAAGTACCTACGAAGGACTAAGGACTGGGTCCTTACCCTCAGTGGGAGTGATGACTTGAGAGTTGCAGGGTATAGTGATGCTAGTTTCCAGACTGATAGGGATAATTTCCGCTCTCAGTCGGGCTGGGTCTTTACCCTAAACGGAGGAGCAATTTCTTGGAAGAGTTCCAAGCAAGAGACAGTGGCTGATTCAACTTGCGAATCAGAGTATATTGCAGCGAGCGTGGCGGCAAAGGAGGCTATATGGCTAAAGAACTTCATCGGAGACCTTGGAGTTGTACCAGCTATTAAAGAGCCAATGGAAATTTTCTGTGATAGTGAAAGCGCTGTTGCCTTAGCCAAGGAACCAAGGGATCATGGGAGATCCAAACACATCGACAGAAAATACCATTTTATTAGACATCGAATAGAAGAAGGACTCCTCGTAGCAAAGAGGGTATCATCGGATGAGAACCCAACAGATCCCCACACGAAGGGACTGACTCAGGTTAAGCATCTCCAGCATGCTCGGAGCATAGGGCTGAAGGATGATATTAGATTTAGTAGTTAGATAACCTCGAAATTTGTAAAGTGTAATTGATATTAGATGATGAATAAAAGGTGTTTTATTTATGAGTAAAGTGTTGCTATCTCTTGTCAATCGTTTACTATATTTTCTTTTGCATGTTTTGACTTCCAGAATAATTTTGTTTGGTATAACATATTATTCAAACCTCCACAATCGGTCATATGTTGGAAGTAGGTATGAATCAAGACTATCATGATTGGCTGCAGAGGTCTAAGGTGTTAGACAAGGCTACAGTAATCATGAGTGCTCATAAGCTCTGAGCATTGGACTCAACCCACGGTCACTGGAATAACTTCATGGAATTCTATCTCGAGTGATCGTGAGACGGTAATATCATATAAGTCTTCAAACCTAGAGATATGATTTGTTACTTACAAGTTGGTTATGCATTGATTGTACGAAAACGCATTGGTAACTCGATGTTATAAATCGTGCTCTTGTGTGTAATTCAATGAGTGGTAGAACAAACATATGAGTCGAAGTTTATCTGTTCCTTCTTGGGTTAGAAGCTGATATCTGGGCCCCTCAATGAATTTGTTTTGACCTATGTACCGGGCCCGGTCAGAACTAAGTTGATGTGTTCAATTAAGTTCTTTGTCAAACAAATCGGAAATCGAGAAACAAACTGTTGGACAATAAGTAAGACATTGTTCCATGTATTTTTCCGACTGATATCTAGAGCAGAGGATTATATGATCACTTATCTTAAATGGCGTACCATCATCTTCTCAGTTACGAGAAACCTTGAAAAGAGCTACGATTGCCGATCGGTTCCTGAAGTCATACTTGCAGTAATAGTTATTAGACTCATCCAATTGGGAGACTATTGGATAAGGTGTTTAAGTCCATAACTATTTCTGGTATGTACTTGACCCGACCCGGCATGGTCTATTTGGGTTGCATGGCACCATGCAATTGGATAGACTAAATGAGAGAAATAACACTTGGAGATTATTAATATATTATAAGTTCTGATATATTAATAATATTATTTGATTAGTTTGATCAAGAATTAATTTAGAATTAATTAAGTGATCAAAAAGAGAACTAATTAAATATATGGGTTGATTATGTAAATCATCCATATCTTGTATAGTGGGCTAAGAGGCTCCATGGATTATCAAGTTGGGTTCCACCCATAGGATGCTTCATGGATGCTCCATGGGAGTTACAAACCCATGGGTCATGGAAATGAAGAGTCATGACACATTAGAGTTTACATGGTGTAACCTTAGATGTGTCAACACTATATAAGAATCATATTCTCCACCAAAATCTGCTACACTAAGGAAACAAGAGGGCTAGGCCGATTTCAAGAAGTGTGCATTCTCTCAAAAGTCTTTCCAAGAGCATTTGGTGTTGTGTGAAGCATTTGAGGCATCACACTTGGGGTGCTAGGCTCATAAGGTTTCAAGGAACATAAGCAACAACAAGGTAAGTTATTCTATCTATCATTCAAGTTAAAATTGTTCCCCATGTATGCTAGATAGGAATATAGCCTTGGAATTCAACTTTGCATGATAATTAGACAAACATAGATCCAAGGTTATTAGGGTTGCATGTACACTTAGGAAGTGTTAGAATGCACAAAACCCAACAATTGGGTCGACCTTTGTCATCAACGCAAGGTACTTTCTCCCATGACATGTCCTGTTTATCACAAACAGAAGATATAGAAATATTAGAATCGTTAGAAGATTTGGGAGATTGAGCCTTCGGAACCCATTTGTAGTTGGGTGTAACCCATTTCTTTTTCGATCTGATGGGTGGCTCAATGCTTGCTTTTGATCTTGATGTCGGCCGTTGAGATGACTTTAACCTAACCGGTCTTTGTTTTACTGGATCATCTCTTGGATTGGGGTTGTTGGCTGACATTTCCTTCTTGCCCTTAGGATTCGGATGCTTGGCCTTGGGAGTTGAATTCTTGTCCTTCATGGCATTCCAGTCGGCATTGTCTGAACGTGACCTTGAGGGGTTTCTTTTGGAGTATCTCCCTCTTGGTGCGTTCTGCCAGCCTTGTGCATAGTAAGGAACATATGCGCGATTTGGACAGTTTCTGGCAATGTGTCCAGGTGTTCTATAGTGAAAACAAGTCCTTTTCTTCACTGGAAAATTGTTTCTTCCTGCCCCTGGTGGCATATCCTTGCCTCGTTTCTTGTTGTTCCCACATGCACACTTGCGACAGGCACTCTATTGTGCTGGAATTGGAGGCCTGTATTTCTCAACGACAGGTTTATCAGAAGCAGCTGAGTTCGAAGAAACAGACTCAGAGTTCAAGGAGTCATCTGTTTGTTCAATAGTGTTCTCATTGATCTCATCTTCTGCTACTTTACCTGCACATGAAGTAGCAACATTAGTATCTTCAAAATTAATAACTCCTCCTAACACAAATCCAGCTCGTTTTCCATATCGATGATGTGGCTCCCTGTCAGTTTCGTCCTGTGTCATAGGGATGGATGTGTAGTTATGATTATAAGGAGGAGGTACACTATCATACCCTAGACCCTTGTTTTGATTTTCTTTGAATTTTAATTGGGTTTCATATAAGGACTCGACTGTCTGACTTGATGCAGTATAATTTTTGAAACTGACATCTATTTTTCCACACTTAATTTTTAAAGCGTCAAGTTCTTCAGTTACAGCAGCAAGTTGTCTCTTAATATAATCATAATTTTCACACGTGTTGCTATACTCTTCCTGAAGTTTCCTAAAGTCCTTGGTTTTTGCTTCTAATTCAGCCTTCAGGGGTTTCTGTCCTTTCCTGAGTTGATATCCTTCATATCTTAGGTCCTCAACTTCTCTTTTAAATAAATCAATTTGTTCGCGAAGAAATTTAATCGTGGCTTCACAAGCTGGAGTACATGTAACTTCGCTGACCGGAATGTTTTAAGAACTTATTGTTTCTCTACACTTCAAAGCATCAAGTTCTTGAATAACATCAGCAAGACTAAGATGATTGAGATCTTTTGTCTTCTTGATGATTGCCACGTTCATATCCCATGATTTTGGAAGTGAATTCAATAGCTTTTTGTTTATCTCAGATTTAGACAAGAAGATCCCCACTACATTCATCTCGGTAATAAGTGTAGTAAATCGCTACAACTGAGTTTCGAGGGCTTCTCCAGGGATATAATCGAAAATGTTGAAATTTTGTCTTAACATACCCTGACGACTCTCTTTCATGTTTCAACTCCCTTGTAGACCTTAAAATCAATTAAAAAACACAACTAGAAGCCAAAATCAAACTTAAAAGTCAAACCCTTTGATTATAAAAGTCAACCTTAAAAGTCAATTTTAAAAAGTTAAACTCAAAAGTCAAACTTAAAAGTCAAACCGAAAAGTTAAATTTGAAAATTTAAAAGTTAAACGAAAAAGTCAAAGTTTAAAGTCAATGGTCAAACTTGAAAGTCAAAGTCAAAATTTAAGGTCAAAAGTTAAAAAATAAAAGTCAAAAATAAATAATTTTCTTTATTATTTTATTATTATTATTATTATTATTATTATTATTATTATTATTATTATTATTATTATTATTTTGATGAAAAAGGAATTGAAAAATAAAAGAAATTTAATTTTTGGGCTAAAAATGACAAGTTTACGAAACTTGGAACCGAAAAGGAGTGTTTTTGAGTAACGAACACGGATGAAAGGAACAAAGGTGACGCTAGAGGAATTGGTTAAGGTGCTGGTTGATGAATGGGAGGTCTTGAGTTCGATTCTTGCAACCCCCAAAACTTGCGTCCTATTTTTTTTAAGTGCGAAGCAAAGCTGGTTGCGAGGCCGAGGTGCGACGCGTGATGCCAGGATCTGTTGCGAACCGGAAACCGTGAGGCCCGTAATCTCGGACCGTGAACCCCGAGGCCGCAAGCTCGGACCGTAAACGTCCAAGGCCTCGGACTGCAAACACTTCGGAAACCCTAGTTGTTGGCTGCCACCCCCTCGCTGATTACGACCAAAAACACCGATTTTTGCCCTTTTTTGCTCCAAAACTTGATCAAAAACCCCTTTTTTATGAAAAACATGAAGAACAAACCCCCTTTATTTTTCAGAGATCTATCCAAAAACGCAAGAATATTTCGAAAATAAAATCAAATAATGCTCCAAATCTGACAAACTTGACTGATACAACTTGGCTCTGATACCAATTGTAAAGCCCGAAATCTGCCAATGTATCAATCAAATCCGTTTGATGGTGTGGAATCCCAATCAAACGAATGATATCAGATCAAATAGAAGAGAAGGAGAAGAAGAATAATATGAATCTTCGTATCAATTGATATGAATTAAAGTTCCAGATACAAAAGATTCACACACACACACACATACGCTCCTTATTCTCTCTGGCCGTAAACTCCTTCTAGTTCATCAATCTATTCCTCACACCCTAATACCTATATTTATACTAGGGGAACATGGGCCAGAAACAAATGGGCCTTAAATGAGTTTACGGCTGTAAGGTGTTTACGGCCGTAAACTCAGCCGTAAACTAGACCATAAATTCATAAATATTACAGAAAAATACAATTGCCTAGAAAAGTAAAGTATAAACCATATTTTGACCCAACAATGGGACATGTTGGACTGGACTGGACATTTGGGCCTTAAGGGAAGCCCATGTAGAGGTTTGGTCCTAATTTAGAAAATTGGGCCATATGTTGGGCTTTGATCCCTAGTTGACTTTGGGCCTATGGATTGGACCTTGGGCTTGGGTAAGCCAAGCTTGGGGTAATGTAGTAATTATCCAAAGTATGTGATCATAGTTATGTAGTGGAACCTAATTATTAATTGGGTGTTATTTTGATGTTGACAGATCGGTAATCTGTGATCTAGCAGCTGGGGTCAGGTCTGTGGGACTTCAGCAGTGTGAGATTGGGTCTACGGGACTTCAGCAGTGTGGGATTGGGTCTGCAGGACATCATCAGTGTGAGGTGAGTTTCCTTCCAGTAGGAATGGGTCTACGACCACAATGCCGGCCCGTTTAGTTAGCAGTAGTTTCGGACCTTAGTCCGATGCAGTAGTTAGGGTCCTTGATGTCTTTGTGTTTCAAGCATGTCTATGTGTTATGTGTTCTGGAGTTCAGTCCGATGCAGTGTGCAGTATATGTGTTTATGCTGTGCTATGTTCAGCCAGTTCCGGAATTCGGTCCGATGCAGGGGAAAAGGTCCCAGTCAGTTCCGAACTTCGATCCGATGCAGGTTGTTTTGGACTTCGGTCCGATGCAGGGGACAAGGTCCCATTCAGTTCTAGACTTCAGTCCGATGCAGTTTCCGAACTTCGGTCCGATGCAGAGGGGAAGGCCCTCGTTAGTTCCAGACTTCGGTCTGATGTAATTTCTGGACTTTGGTCCGATTGCAGTGGGCAAGGCCCAATATGTAACAGCCCGTCATTTCAAGTCAGTAAAAACCGAATCCTGTAACCTCTTTGAGAAAGGAATTTGAATATCATCGAAAAATGAAGTATTCAAAAACTCTATTTGGAGTACGCTATGTGGTAAGTATCGTCTTAAGTTTTCCGAACATATAAATAACACAAAAATCCGAGTTATAACGAATAAGTTATGACCATTCTAAGTTTTCCGACAAAAACCGGCAATACGAAGTTACGTGAAAATGCAAAGTTTCAATAAAACACTTTCTGACCTTAGGTGCCTAAATGAAAGTCATAGATATCGTTAAACTACAAACGTGCATAAAAAGAACACTCAAATCGGACATCGTATGAAAAAGTTATGAATTTTTAAAGAAAGTCCTTAATCACGTCATTTTAATAAATAAATAATAAAAATAATTTCAGAATTTTCCGACGGAATCTAAACGAAAGTTGTAGATCGTAGTCTCACCTTCGCGGGGATATAAAGAACGTCGAAAATGGAGTTCGTATGAAGGAGATATGAAATTTTGAAGTTTGATAAATAATTTATATATATTTTTTATTAAAAACTTGGTATTATCCGAAGGAGTCAGCACCTAGGGCCGAAGTACGCGTCGCGTACCCTCGTACGCCCCGCGTACTCGAGGCCACGGCCTCGGATCGTCCACGTCGCCCTATGCGAGCCTACCCCCACTCGTCCCGTCCAAAGCGATGCAGTCGAGGATGCGGTCAGCAGTGACATCCCGTACGCGCCGCGTACGGGAGTACGCCCCGCGTACGTGGGCCTTCCAGCCGCCTATAAAAGGGATGCGAGGGATTCCGGAAAAATTGCTCATTCACTCTCCTTTTTCTTGCGTTTTGCCTCATTTTCCGTGCTCGCACTACCCCGAAGCTCTGGTCATTTTGTGCAAGTCCCGAAGGTCGATTTTACTCCCGAGAAATCCCGAGAATCCCGAGGAAAATCCATTTCCCAAGATGAAACTCTGCCCGATTTTCCATCTTGCTATCTTCAAACTTTCAAGTGAGTTCATACCCCTTTCAAACACACTTTAAATACATTTAAATGCTTTTATACTATTTTAAGGGGGGGGGGGGGGGGAAATACAAGTAAACATACGGTTATTATCGTGTATTTTATAAAGTATCACTTCGCTTGTTTTACCGAATAAATCACTTGGAACTCATTACTATTATGGAAAACTCTTGTCATACTTTGTGTGCATTAGACTTATGCAAAGTATATAATGATTTCAAAGTACCTTTCATTGTTAATTCGTTTTATACATTCTAAAAACTTATGATTTATGCTTTGTTAAACATTGTGAAAAAGGATAAACTTCGCGTACAAAAACTATCACTTTAATACAGGCTTAGTTGAGAATCCATGAGACGTGTATATCTTCAAACGTTACTTCTCTTTATTAGAAAGTAATGCTGCAAGTCCTGTCTATAACCAGAGTCTCCCATTCGGAGAACGTGTCAAATGTGTATAGATCTATACAGGAAGTCATGATCCCGCGCCCTGACTGTTAGCTACAGTCCGTCTTTTGGGGTGACAGTTGTCATAGCGCTGCGATGCCTGAAGAACGTCGTTACAGGCATATTATGTTTAGTATGGTTATAAAACTCATCGGATATACAATTATTATGGTATTATGCTTTTATGAACGAGTGACTGTTAAGACTATTCTTCAGCTAACAAATGCGATCTTCGTATAGCTTTATTATATAAAACTATAACACAACTTTTAAGAACGTTGTTTTCTTGCGATTTTCGGTCTTAGAGACTGCCAGTCATGTTAGGAAAATAAGGGTTTTCCTGTATACAAACCAAACAACTAATAGGAAGATAAGGGATTTTCCTGGTACAATTATTTACAACTTATGACTCGAACATTCATATGCATTTCATACTTTTATAAGAAAATAAGGGTTTTTCTTGAAAGACACAACAAATCACATCTCAACCATTAGGGAAAATATGGGATTTTCTGGATCTAATACATTCATTTTCAACACAATAAGTCATAACTCTTCACACTTGAAATATTGATTTTTCTGGAAAACATACACCCATTTTGGAATGGCATCCAATTTTTCTAAACTACTTATGAACTCATCAACATAATTGTTGACACTTTTTCTTTGAAATAACTTGTATTCTCAGGGAACCGCTAAGCAGGTTTGGGAATCAACTTTTGGGATTAACGCACTGGTGTTAATTACTTCTTTTGAATGATGTTTATGTATTTACCTTTTGAACATGTAATGAATACAATTATGTAAACATCTTGGAAACTTTAATATATATGGTGGTGTGTACTTTCCTTTCTATGAACTGTTATGATACTGAATATGATGTCCTCTGCCCCCGAACGTTTCTACCGTTCTGGTTTGGGGGTGTGACACAATATCTGCTTTATATGTTATTGTATGATATGTGGTAGTATGGAGAGACTCACTAAACTTCGTGCTTACAGTTTTCAGTTTTGGTTTCAGGTACTCAGTTTTCAAAAGAGGAGCTCTAGAAGATTGCAATGCACACACCACCTGTTCAGTCACGGATGTTTATACTCTGATATTTTGACAATTGTTATGATATTTTGAGATACTCAATTTATGATTTATATATGATGTTCGATGACTATGGTTTTATTATTAAATTAAAACGAAATTTTTAGACTGTGTTTTTGGGACGTTACAATATATATATATATATATATATATATATATATATATATATATATATATATATATATATATATATATTATAATTAAAAGTTAAATATTATATATTTATAAGAATTGGTCAGTCGAATCGCTAGTATGCCTCATTCACGAAGATAGTCTATAAGGAGGGTATAATGAAAATGCCTATAAAATGGCGGTTGAATGGGTGTCCAGTCTCATCCACCGCTTCCTTGATTTGTGGAGAGTCGTTAGCAGAATGGATTTGATATGACAAGTTAATCTCATTAAAATTATAATGCTATTAATAAAGTACTAGAACATTATTTTTCAAAACCCCAACTCTAGTTACTTTAAGAAACATGTGAATAGTATGCTAACCCATGAAATTGCACATTAAACTTTATAAGTTGTTAGTGGAGCGTGCGTGTTTAACCAGCACACTAATAGGGACTAATAAAGAGTCATAAATGGTATCTCATAATTAACATTGTTGATGGAGCGTATGTGGTTCACCGGCAAATCAATAGAAAATGATAAAGACAATGTGGTTACCGAGCATATTTGCATGGTTATTCACATCTTGTAAGTGATCCTCGGCATCACAATCATCAATAGAAGAGCATAATTCGAGACTAAAACATGCCATTGAATAGTTTCAATGTATCTCAAAAGAATTAGGAATTTCACTTCATTTCATTTCGTCTAATGGTCGAATTGGTGAATCGTCATTAACCTACCTCTATGAAATTTACACTTGGATCTCGGCATCCCACTTCTAACTTGTGAATCCTCATAGTTGGATCCTAACCTTAACATTATATCTTTGGATTATTATATTGAGGTATCCCGAAATCTAACTAAAACTATCTTCTTTTGCAAATGTTTTCTCCTGGAAACACTTATGTTTCATCATCCTCCAACCACAACTTCTCTTTGCTCTCCATTTACTCTAAAGTCGTTATGGATGGCTCAAACTACGATGATTGGATGCGTAACATTAAAATAGCACTTCGCTTTGAGGACAAAGTGTATGTCCTTGAAAAGGATCTCATAGATATTGATGAAACCAAAGCCACTCTCGAAGAATATGCTGCCTACAAGAAGCATTATGACGATGCAACCAAAGTGGCTTGCATCATGGTCGAAACCATGTCCCAATAACTGTAGATGTAGTATGAGGACTACTGGCCTTTTGAGATGAACAAGGATCATATAGAAAAGTACCATAAGCAAGCTCGTCAAGAAAAGTTTGAGGTAGGCAAGTCACCCATGTCTTGCAAGATGAAGGAAGGGAACTCGGTTGTTAGTCATGTGCAAAGAATGCAACGCTACATAGAGCATTTGGTCAAGCTCAACGTGCATTTTGATGAGAGATTAGCCATTGACATGGTCTTGAACTCATTGCCCGATTATTTTGGTCAGTTTATCCTAACTTACCATTTGAACATTACCGAGCAAACATTGGCCCGACTGCACAACTTGTTGCAGACAGTTGAGGCAGGGATGAAGGGTAAAAGTATAGCCTCCACTCCTGCAAGTGCCCCCGTCTTAGCTATTGGACAGGGAAAGGGGAAAAAGAGGAAAGGTCCTCCTAAGCAAAATTGGAAGGGAAAGTCCCAAGCTGGGTTATCTTCAAGTGGCCCAAAGGCCAAGCCCACTGTTGTTATTCCCCATGTTTCCGACCCAAAAGATGTCGATTGATTTTATTGCAATGCCATCATATCTTCTAATAACTCATTGTCTTCTCGTTCTTGGGTCCTTGATACAGGATGTGGTTTTCACATCTATTCTAATTTGCAGGGGCTAAAAGAAAGTGAGGAAGTGGATCGAGGGAGGATAAGCTTGATCAAGGGAAATATAAAGTCTTCACCAGTAACCAAGATTGGAGTTTATCAACTTTTGCTTAATAATGATGTTACATTAGATTTATTGAATTGTTGCTATTCGTTTGAGATAACGAGAAACATTATTTCATTTCATGCATTGTTCAAACAAGGTTTTAAGTATTCTTTTAATAATTTGAATGGTTCAATTAATATTTACAAGAATGGCATTTTTATGTTTGAAGCTTTACCTTGTGATGGTGTGTATGAAACAGTGATTTGTGTTGATAGCCTAGGTAATATTGTGTTTAATATTGACTTGTCTAATAGTATAGATAAGGCATGCTTATGGAATTGTCGTCTTGGACACATTAACAAGAAACGCATAGCCCAACTCCAAAAGGATGGAGTGTTGGAATCATTTGACCTAAAGTCGGATGATATGTATGAATCTTGTCTTTTGGGAAAGATAACAAAATTACCATTCATATGATCTTGTGAAAGAGGTGAAGGTATGTTGGAACTCATACATACTGACGTGTGTGGACCATTCAAATTAACCACAAGGGATGCTAATCGATTATATGTGACTTTCATTGATGATTATAGCAGATATGGCTATATCTACTTAATCAAACATAAGTCAGGAACCTTTTAAAAGTTCAATGAGTTTAAACATGAAGTTGAAAATCAATTGGGCAGGAAGATAAAGGTACTTAGATCCGATAGAGGCGAGGAGTATCTTAGTATCGAGTTCAACGACTATCTAAAGGAATGTGGAATAGTGTCACAATTAACTCCTCCTAGGACACCACAGTTAAATGGTGTGGCTGAGAGGCGTAATTGGACATTATTAGACATGGTTCATTCTATAATGAGTAATGTTTCACTTCTTATTCATTTCTGGGGGTATGCCTTAAAGATAGCCGCCCACATCCTTAATCTTGTCCATATAAAGAAGGTTGACAAAACATCTCATGAAATGTGGATAATGAAAGTTCCCTTGTTAGCACATATTAAAGTGTGGGGTTGTGAAGCTTTTGTAAGACGAGAGACTCGTGACAAGCTAGCAGTTAGAAGTGAGAAATGTGTTTTCATTGGTTACCCAAAACAATATTTTAAAAATTTGTTCTACAGATCCAGTGAAAACATGGTCTTTGTAGCATGAAGAGGGGTCTTTCTAGAAAGAAAGCTCATATTTAAACAGGACAGTGGGAGTACCATTTACCTTGAAAAAATTCAAGACTTAACCAATGAAGGAACCTTGGATGACAATAGCACTCAACCATAGGAAACATTCCTGTTGAACTATTTGAAAACTCATTACCTCTTCGAAGATCCACATGATGAGTGTGCCACCTGAGTTATATGGTTTTCATATTACTTCAGATAGTGACACGTTTATCAGTGATATGACACTGGTAAATTCAGATAACCAGTTACTCATTTGAAATGACATTCTAACCTTGAAAGATTTTAAGTCTTGGCTTGGAAAGTGTTTTGCCATGAACGACCTTGGAGAAGCTTCCTATATTCTTGGGATTATAATATTGAGAGATAGAAAGAAGAGACTAATTAGACTTAGTCAGAGTACATACTTGGACAAGGTACTAAATAGGTTTAGTATGGAAAATTCCAAGAAGAGAGAGCTACCTATCCAGAGCAATACCATATTAAGTAAGACTCAATGCCCAAGTACATATAAGGAAATTGCTGACATGAGTCGTGTACCTTATGCTTCTGTTGTCAGGTCGATCATGTACGCTATGACCTGTACTTGCCCATATGTGGCCTTTACATTGAGCATGGTGATCCATTATCAGGGCAAACCGGGTAGAGCTCATTAGATAGCGGTTAAGAATATACTCAAGTATCTGCAAAGGAAAAAGGAATGGGTCCTTGTACTTGGTGGCAATGATACTTTGAGAGTAGATGGTTATAGTGATACCAGCTTTCAAACGGATAGAGACAACTTCCGTTCTCAATTAGTGGAGCAGTTACTTGGAAAAGTTCAAAGCAAGATACGTTGGCTGACTCTACTTGTGAATCAGAATACATAGAAGCGAGTGAAGCATCAAAAGAAGCAGCTTGGTTGAGGAACTTCATCGGAGATCTTAGAGTTGTTCTAACCATCCAAGATCGTATGGAACTATTCTACGATAATGAAGGAGCGGTTGCTTTAATAAAGGAACCAGTGTTACAAAACTCGGCCTACTCGGCCGATTACTCAAAATCGGCCCTCCACCGAGGCGAGTAATGTGAACTCATCAAAAAAACTCGGTTTAAGTCAAACTTGGTAAAATATCGGTCAAACTCGGTCAACATCTCTCTAACTCGGGCCTACTCGGTATTACTCGGGCCTACTCGGTCAAATTCGGTTAAAGGGTCAAAATTGTCATAAAAAGAGAAAAAATCAAGAATTTCAATATTAATATGTATAATACACTTAACGATTTATTATTTAACATACACACATGTGATTATTACTACATATATATATATATATATATATATATATATATATATATATATATATCTTAATTTTTTAGTAATTATCCACGAAGTGAGACAATTGTGTGTATTTCAGTTTTTATGTATTCACATATATCTAATTTTATTATATAGTTCAATTAAATTATGATTTTAACTTATGATTTTGTCATATATAATTTTCTTAAAAATATTTGTACATTGATTACCGAATCCGAGTACTCACTACTCCCCAGTCGGGTGAGCAGGTACCGAGTAGCAAATTCTACAACCTTGAAAGGAACTTAGAGATCATGGTAAAACTAGACATATCGACCTAAATTACCATTTCATCAGACATAGAGTAGAAGAATGCCATCTTGTCGTAAAGAAGGTATGATTTGAGGATAACCCAGCAGACCCCCTCACAAAGGGTCTGAGTATGGTTAAGCATATTCAGCATGCTTGGAGCATTAGACTGAGAGATGATAGTAGTTTTACCAGTTAGATTACTTTTATTCTAAAACTTGTTAAGAAGTAAATGTAATTAACTTTTGGTGATTAAATAATAAAGTATTATTTATGAGTTTGTTTAATGCCTTTTGTTAAGTGTTTATTATTGTGTTTCATATTTTGTATGTTTTACTTCCTAAATAATATGATTATTCAAACTCCACAGTCGCTCATACTTTTGTAAGTAAGTAGTGAATTAAGACTTTCATGAACTGGATTGCAGATTGTCTAAGGGAGTTAGACATAGAAATAAAACTATTGCGATGTTCATGAGTACTTAGAAATAGAGATTTGAGTATTGGATAAACCCTCGCTCAGAGTATCAATTCATGGAATTCATCACCAATAATATTAAGATGATAATATCTTATAATCTTGAAACGGAGAAATATGACTCTGTAATTTACAAGTCGATTATACATTGGTGATATGAAAACGTATAAGTAACTTGGTGTTATAAAATGTATTGTCATGTATGGTTTCATGTGTAAAAGATGCAAGAATATGAGTCAAAGTTTATTCGTTCCTTTTGCCTAACAAGAAAAGAGGTATCAATGGGCCCCTCGATGATTTGGTATTAACTTTTGTGTTGGGCCCAGCCAGGACTAAATTGATGTGTTCAATTAGAAGTCCTATATCATCACGAATCAAAAAACGGGAAACATAGATTCTGGACAAAGAGATTGATTGCATTCCATGTCTTATGCCTGGGGATATCTTGTAGAACAAAGGATTATACGATGACTTATCTTAGGAAACGCAACTGACTAGGTCAGAGTTCGACAACAGCTTTTGTAAGCTACAATTTAATGGTCGATTTAGAAGGTCATACTAGAAATTATAGTTACAGACTTATCCAAGTGGGAGACTGTTAGAATAGGTGTCCAAGCCTATAACTATAAGTGTTATGTACTTGAATTGAAAGCAACACAGTCCTTTTGGGTTGCCCTTAAACCTAGCAACTGCACAAGGAAATTGTAAAAGGAGAGAGATTAATTTATTATAAGATTAATAAATTAATATAAGTGTTTTATTAATATGTTACAGAAATAATATATTAATTAGAAATCATAATATTTAATTAATAGTTATCCAGAAATTAATTAGAATTGAGTTTGGGGTTAATTGTATTAATTCTAAAGTACAAGGATTAGTTTGCAATTACTGAATAGTTGGAAGGAATGTTCTGGAACCTCCTTTGAGGAAGTGGATGGAATCTATTGGGGAAATCCTAATGATTTCGTCAAAGGGCCTTGGATAAGGCTTTTCTATAAGCTTGGGCCCTAAGCAAAGGAACACTAGGGTTTTCCTTAAACCCTATTTGCCTCAACTATAAAAGGAACGCCTTGGCTCCTGATTTTCGTCCATGCCTTCACTTGGAGAAACCTTGGCCAAAAATTGCATACTCTATCCTCCCCTCTCTCTATAGTTTCCTTCTTGCTAGTTCTTGGGTGTGATTCCATTAGAGGAATTGCATTTGTGGTGCTAGGCTTCCAAGAAGATCAAGATCAAGGATTACCAATTGTTTATTATAACAATTGAAAGGTATGTGATTCTAAAACCCTAATTTTTATTTTCAAAAATAGCCTCCTTCTTTAGGGTTCTTGATTTGCAATTCAATGTTATATGCTCAATAGTTAAAACATAGATCCAAAGTAGGTTTATTGTGAACTTCGGAATTGTTTTCTAGTTTATTTGCTTAGGGTCAAAATGTAAAATACCTGGAAATCAATATGTTACAAAGAAGCTTGACCATCTCCCAATGATCAAAATTAATGAAACTAACACAAGGCCGACTTAAAACCATAATTCCTTAAACCTAATCCCTCGATCTTTTAAAGCCTTCAAACTCGAGCCCTTAAAGTACTTTTGGTTCAATATAGCCTCATAGAAAATGTACGATTCTTCAAGGATGATTCATTTCAAGTACTACATAAAGCAAATAAGACCAATATGAGATGTGTTATCGCTGATTTATCATCACTGAAGCCCCAAGTCAACGAGCCGTGATAGGTTATTTTCTTGGTAATCTCGTAGCTTCATGTAAGCCATGAATAACTTAGGGAAGTAGTTGTCAAAATGAAAATGCTTGGTGGTGGAAAAAGATGATGACCACTTGCTGGTTAGTCGTTGTTGGCGATAATAGTAAGAAATGTAGGGAAGGAGGTTGGTTTGGGGTAGGAGAGTGAAAAGATTAAGAAATAAAGGGAAGGGAATGGGTGAGCTTAGTGTTATGGTAGGTTATTTTCTACTTTTTAATGTTAATTTGAATTACATAATAAAATAAAAATTAATAAAAAAATCAAGTTAAATGTAAAATAGTAATTTCAGATCAATTATGAAATAAAATGAAACTATAAGGACCAAGCAGGTAATCTTCACAAACCATATGGACAATGCATGTAAGTGTTTTTATATTTGTCCTTAGCATGTTAGTTTTGCCAATTCACGAGGACCAAGCGGGTAATCTTCTATTTTTTAGATGTTAATTTAAATTACATAAGAAAATTATTAATAAAAAATCAAACTAAATGTAAAATAGTAATTTCAGATAAATTATGAAATAAAATGAAACTATACGGACCAAGTGGGTAATCTTCACAAACCAAATGGACCAAGCCTGTAGTATTTTTATAGTTGTCCTTAACATGCTAGTTTTGTCAAATCACAAGGAGCAATCATGCTATTTTGTTTACAAAGAATATTTATTTCTTATATTGTAATTTTATGCATATATTTTATTTTGTGTATGTATTTATAATATTTTTATATGAATCATATTTTTGTTTCTCTAACCTATTTTCAATAATTTACCTTTGTTAGATAACGGTCACTACATTAAATCGATGTATTTAGTTAAAGCAATATGGGGAAAAGCCTAAGTGCCTCCATTGTATGTTGACTACCTTTTTTGTGAGGGCTAAGAGGAACAAACAAAGAGAGAGTTTGCTGCAAAACATACAAAAGCAATAAGTAAGTAATTGAGAATTATATTATGCAATAACATTCTAATATAGGTTACAACTCCATTCGAATCATCTTAGATGTTCCTTTTCATTTCTGAGCATTGATCCATAAATATGAAAGGGTTTCTACCTCATGAGCCAGCACCAAATGTTGTTTTGAACTTTGGATAATGAGATTTAAGATTCTTGTAGCCCCAAATCACACAAATAAACACAAACATGATAGATTTGTGGATATTTGACAACCTTTGCTTACCCCTTAGCCTTATTTTACATTTCAACAGATTTTAAGCTGAGTTTATGGGAGAGTCCAACAATCGCCACCATTTGCAAACTTACTACAAGACTTTTTCGATATTGGGCATTCCACGAAAATATGAACCTTGGTTTCGGAGGCTCCATTATAGATCTTGCACAAGTTAGATGGACTAATGTCATGTTTAGAAAGATTAGCCATGGAAGTGATTTATCCATGGTAGATTTTCCAAGATAAAATATTTAGTTTCCCATGGACTAATGAATTCCATGACCATCTACCATCGGTCTGCAGAAAGACTGACATGTCGATGTGATTCATGAGTGATGAGACTGAGTATAACATTGATGGATCTAATGAACAATTCTACTTAATTGTTCCATTTGCATTATTTGATAGCCGGAAGTGGTCTAACATTGCCACATTCTCATTCTATAGTATTTTATGTATATTAGCAATTGGTCCCTAACATCCATTCATCTCTTTGCAACCGAGGGTAGAGAAAAAGTACCATCATGTATGTACTGTGACATCCTAATTTTCTTGGCCAAAAGAGAGAGTTTTATTTATTTATGCTTATTTTAAAAAAAATTATTTATAAATACGAATTTGATCCCATAAAGTAATTTCGAAGAAATATTTTTCATTGATTATTATAACATTGTGATATCATAATTTATACGAGAAACATAAGAATAAATGTAATCGTTACAAGCCTTACATTAACATATTGTACTAATGGCCTAAAATCCTTGAATCGCTCAGTAGATTGTACCTTTGTACTGTTTCCTGTGATACAAAGAAACTGAGTGGGAGGTTGGGAAACCTTGTGAGTACATAGTGATTTCAATCCCATAATGTTATATTATATTATATTATATATATATATATATATATATATATATATATATATATATATATATATATATATCTTAATACTACTAAAACCAATAGTTACCAAACAACATATAGATGTGTCTCTGACTAGGATATTTATAAACCCTCATACCAAAACAAACCTACCCCAATTGATCCTCACAGATCCTACTCTATGATTATTGGGAAGGATTATCATACCTAATGAATCGTTTAGAATAATTGAGTTTTTGTCATCTGGAAGATGACCAGACATACTTTTATAGTTACCTGATCTGGACTCAACATTTCTATCATCCAAAAGGTTGTACATACATACCATTACAGTTGTCTGATCTAGGCCCACCATCCCTAGTCACCCAAAAGAATAAGCATACATACAATTATAGTTTTTTGATCTGGACCCACCATTCCCGGTCATCCAAAAAGGAATATGATTTGTACTCTGGTATGTATTTCGTACCATCAACACTCGAAGTATCAAGAATAGAACTCTACTCTCCGCTCCTAACTTACACACGCATATCTCGAACGAGACTACTTGATATCAAACTTAATTGAACTAGGTATATGTAATAAGGTTTATCTTTATTAATGGGCATAACTACTAAACTCCCAACAGCAACTCTGTTTAGACAACACTATCCTAATTTAGTGTATATATTTATCATAAAGTATTTAGGCATTCATATATTTTCATTCTTTTCCCTAATAATAGTTCTATTATCGTTATTATATTTTATGTATATACATACATACATTATATATATATATATATATATATATATATATATATATATATATATATATATAACCATATTTGGTTCGCATATCGTATATCCTCATATATATTTCTAACACATAAACCATGAAATAAGCATATAGCTCACATATAAAATTTCTAACATATATGTAATACTTTAATTAATACTTTTATTAAAATCGTGTTAATGAAATAGACTATGCACTCACTTGCTAAAAGTGGATGCCTCAGAATTTGAGCAACATTTCGTCTTTGCACTTTGATGTTTCCCTTGCGTGACCTGGGTTCACATTGCTATGTCTCAGTGTGATATTCCTTATGACTAATGATAATCTAGATTCCACAACATCCTAATGTCTACATCAAGATTTATCAAGCAAGGAACAACCAGATAGCATCATATCAGAGGTAGGGTCCGTTTGGTATATAGAGTATACTGTTTGGAAATCCCACCATAATGTAACACCGTAAAATTTAAAACAAATTTTAACATTTTTAAACACATTTTATCAAAAACATTTAAAAACAAAATCCCATTGTATCAATACTTTGGTTCACAAAATTATTTCCCAAGATCAAATACATAAAAATCCATGCGTGTGTACGAGTCATACCGACGCCTTCCTGCGATCATCACTGGTACCTGAAACACATAACACAGAACAATGTAAGCGTAAAGCTTAGTGAGTTCCCCAAAATACCATACATAACACATACTATCCACTTGAGGCTATAACTCTGTGGGCCCGTGGGCCCTAACTATGTGGACCCTCTGGTCCTAACTCTGTGAACCTTTCGGTTATAACTCTGATATACTCTGATATACACATGATATAAACCACATAGAAACAATGCAGTATAACACATCACATAATAGCATACGATAATTGTAGCACATAACTCTAATTACCACTCCAGGTAAAGTATAGTGAGAAGACTCACCTCAGATGTCCCGTTAAATCACTGACTCGGTAGAAATACGATCTAGCCTCCGCCTAAACACATAAAGTAATACTCTCATAAATATAACTCTCAGAACTAGACTCTACTCTCTCTAAGCACCATCAGAAGGGTAAAAGATCATTTTACCCCTCCTTTGGCTCAAAGTCCCTCATTGTTGACAAAACCCTAAAAGTCAACCAAAGTCAACGGTCAAACTTTGATCCAACTCGGCGAGTGCACTTGGGTAACTCGACGAGTCCACCTGTGTCCACTTAACTCTTTAGTCCCATTTAACACGTCAAATCCTTCCCTTTACTCGATGAGTCCCCAGGTAAGAATCGCGGGGCTACCCCGAATCAACTCGCTGAGTCTTAAGAACAACTCGGCGAGTACATGCCATGCACAAACTCCATTGACCTCCTGAGGTCAGATCTGTTCCTCTAATCCATAGATCTGTCCTTCCCAAGCATAATAATCACGTAAAGTCCAGACCTTGACACTCATATATCATCTAGATGGTATCATTTGGTGATTTAGCTCTAAAAATGGCATCCTAAGCTCATAACTCCCAAGATAACTCATAAAGCTCCAAGGGTTAAGGTCTCTGGACATCTTTGAGTCCAGATCCAAAGCATAAACTCGATAAGGGACCAATTTCTCCACATAATCATCCTCAAAAGAGGTTAGAAAACCCTAACTCTAAGAATCAATACCAAAACTGAAGAAGGTCCGAATAAATACCTCAAGTTGAAGTCTCTGGACTCTGAAACCACTAGAATCACACCTCCTTCAGTCTCCTCTTGCTCTTGGTCACCTTCTTCTTGCTAAACCAAAGATAGAAAGATCAATTATGGCTTCTCCTTCCTCATAAACGATCTAGCTCACTTAGGGTTCTCTCAAGGGACTGGTAGCCGCAATGGAAGGCTAAGAGTGCCCTTAAATAGGCTCCAACCCCGGAGGATTAGGGTTTCATTAAACAGCGTGGACTCGCCGAGTCTACTCATGGACTCACTGAGTCCAAATGCGAACCCGGATGATAATCCACGACCCTACTCGGCGAGTCTACGCATCAACTCGGCGAGTTCCTTCACAAATTCCAAAAATAAAATATTAGAATAATATACCTGGGATTCCGGATGTTACACATAAACACTGCGCTAAATCCAGCCTAGACATCATCACCGTAAGTAGATTAATCAGTATAATGACTTGGAATTACTGATAAATCTTAATTATAAGTTCATAATAATGACTGTGATTATAATTAAAATTTACACTTGAATCAAATAAGTGTAGCTTAACTTATAGACTATTCTGATGAAAACCGGGAATCATGCGGACAAAACTCTAATCCAAGATCTTCTATTTGTTGTCTATCTGACACCGTTGAGCTTCGCTTAAGGGATCAGGAACTCAAGAGAAAAAGGATAAAAGGCTAGAAGGTAATCTAGAGAGAAATGGAGAAGAGGTGTGAAGAGAAATGCTTAAAATCGCAGAAATATATAGCCTAAAATCGAAGGCGCGTTGTGCACTATGTCCCCTGCACACTGTGCATCTAGTCGGCCAGGGTGATGTGTTGAAAAATGGGTGGTGCCACGTGTTACGTTTTCCGTGGAACGTCAGAGGCTCACCGCTCCCTCTGTATGGGCACGCGACTGGGCAATTTTTTTTATAAAACCTATAAAAATTCATATCTTCTTCATACGAGCTCCGTTTTCGACGGATTTTATATCCACGTGTAGTTATCGACAAGGTCTACAAGTTTCATTTAGACTCTATTGGCTAATTTTAAATTATTTTTAAAGTTATATTAATAACAGGCTTAAACTGTTAAAGTCCTTTAAAAATTCATAACCCTCTCATATGGTATCTGTTCTCAACTATCTTTATATCAACGGATAGGTATTAACGAGATCTTCATGTAATATCCCAACTCCCAAGTATAATATTTTATTAATTTGCATTCATGATGTCAGAGCAACTCGACGAATTGTATGCCCCAACTCGCCGAGTAGAGGAGTTAATGGCCACATGACTTTTGGAGTCTACTCAACGAGTTGGAGGACCCCAACTCGACTAGTAGGAGCTGAGTGTGAAAACTTTAATTTTCAGGGTATGTGTCCTATTTAATGGACCTTAAGCCTTAGTTTCCACCTCCCTTATCACCCTAACACTCTGTGAGAAACCCTAATATAGCTTTATTCATTGTGTACATGAGAGAGAGAGAGAGAGAGAGAGACTAATTTTGGGTATTTTAGTGCACTTTTGGAAGGAGGTTGGAGATCAACAAGGATTCGAATGAGAAGAGACTTTTGGATCCAGTGTTCTTCAGTGTTAGCTTCTGTTTGGAGGTAAAAAGCTACCACATTGATCATTTCTTTTTGTTAGATCTCTTTCTAGGGAGTTTTAGGGCCTTTTTCCATCTATCTTTTGGTTTTTGAGTTGATTGAGCTTTTCATGGAGTTGAGACTCTGGATCTGAGCAATATGAGGTCCTATGAGCCCGAAGATCCAAGCTTTATCATGCTATTGCCAAGCTTCCATGCATTAAACCCTCTACAGAGCTTGTTTTGGCATTTTGAGCCCAAGATGCCATGCATGGACGTAAAGCTTGCAGCTTTATGTGATATTTCAACCTTAGAAGGCTAGATCCAGAGTATGAGGCGTTAGGTTTGCTTAAATTTGTCTGAATGAACAAACGAATTGAAGGGACTCGACGAGTTGGTGAGCCGACTCGACAAGTTGGCTAGGTTTCTCGATAGCCTAGACGCATTATAACTCGTCGAGTTGGTGAGACAACTCGACGAGTTGAGTTGGACATTTTTGATCTTCTAAAGAATAGAAGGGACTCAATGATTCGTATAGATGCACTCGACGAGTTAATTCAACATGGACTGTTGACTTGAGTGTTGAGTTTCATTGACTTTTATGGTTTGGTCAATCGTGGACTTTGGAGACCATAGAAGGGTAAAATGGTCTAATCACCCTGTTGAGACTTAGTAAAAGAGTTAGCTTAACATTTTAGGGCATCTATTACAAATTGTTAGTTAAAGATGATTATGATACATGTAGGCGGAGTCTAGACCTACCGTTGAGTCCGAGATATTCCTGTTCTACTTACGAGGTGAGTCTTCTCACTATACTTACCTGAGTGGTGATACTGTGTGACCAGAGGGTCTTATATGCTTATACAAAGTTATGTGATATCATGCATTGTGTCTTTGTGATATATGTTGTATATATATTCATGTGCCATATTGAGTTAGGATCGGAGGGTCCAACCCGAGCTGTGAGACCGGAGGGTCTTCGCTGAGACACATTAACTGGAGGTTCCATATCGAGATATAGGAATGAGAGGCTAATTATATATGTATGTGGTATTTTGGGGAACTCACTAAGCTTAGTTCTTATGTATTATGTGTTATGTGTTTTAGGTACTTCTCAGGACCGTGGGAAGGCGTCGACTTGATTGTACACATCTGTCCGGGATTATGTTTGAGGATTCTGGGATATTATTAGTCATTTTGTTGATTTGTTTTTGAAAATTGATATACTTTTGGTTTTTTATAAAAGTAGTATCGA
>NC_136425.1:159400000-159795000 GCF_052625555.1 Lactuca saligna | reverse complement strand
ATCGACTTTAAGTCTAGCAAACTGTAATAAGTAAGTATGTCATGAGCATAATTGACTTGAGTTAGAAACATACCATCTTTTGTCTATGAGATTTCAAGACCCAAAACATAGTTACGTTTACCAAGATCCTTGATAACAAATTTGGCATTGAGACGGGAAATGAATTTACATATAAGATGTGAATTATTTCATGTGAGGATTATGTTGTTAACATAAACCAACATATATAAAATATTGTGTTATCTTTGAAAATAAGCAAAGAAGTGTCTTCTCAGTTGTAAGTAAAACCAATACGTTGAAGAAATGAGTTGATTCGTTAAAACCAAGCTTGAGGCACTAGTTTGAGTTCATATAATGCCTTTCATTAACAAAAAACGTGATGAGGGGAATGTTGATCATAAATTCGAGTGGTTGTTCTATAAATATTGTGTCATGAAGATGTCCATTTAGAAAGCCGTTGTTAACATCTAGCCAATACAAGAGCCATTTATGCATCAAAACTAGGGATAAGACGATACAAACTATAAATGGGTTAACTACGGTGCTAAAAAGTGTGAGAATAGTTAAGGCCAAAAATTTGATTAAATCCTTGGGCTATTAATTAGGCTTTATGGCATTGAATAGTGTCATTTGAGTTGTATTTTGTGTGAAACGCCCACTTTGAGCCAACTATATTTGAAGAGTTCGTCTCAAGGACTAAATCCTAAATGTGATTCGAAAGTATGACGGGGAAATTCCTTTTCATAGCCAAACAGCAAGGAGGATTTTTGGATGCAGATTAAACCCCTATTGGTTCTTTAGTTGTAAAGAGATCATGAAGTATACCTATTTGGCTAACATGTTCAAGATTCACAAAATGTCTTGGTTTGAAAATACCAACTTGAGAACAAGTTAGCATTTGTGTATCGAAGCAGAATTGGGATGATTTGAAGTTATGGAAGAAGTGTATGTACCTCTATTTAAGGAAAACAACTCAACATTAGGTTTTTGTTTGGGATAGGTGGCAGCAAAGTAGTTGAAAGTGTTGTTGGTGACTGTTGGGCAATCGAAAATGTCGTTGTAGGCTATCGAGCAACAATGGGTTGTGATGCTGGATGCATGGGAGTTGGTATTTTTTGAGAAGTGAAATATAATGATCTTGCAGTAAAAGTGAGGTCGGTGATAGGAGCTGCTACATCAACTTTGGTGCTTGACTAAAAGATGTTGGTTCTTTAAAATTGGTAAATAGTAACTTTGTTTGATCAATATGAGGAAGTGTTCCAATAAACGAGAAAGTAGATTTATCAATTGTAGCATGTAGAGTGTTGTAAATATGTTTTATAGTGGGATTGATACAATGATATCCCTTGTATTGATGCATATATCCAATGAAGATACAAGAGATGCTCTGGGTGTTACCTTGTTTCCCGAGTGATCATGTAAGTGAGCATATACCTAACATCTGAATGCCTAAAAATGTCATAATTTTCTAGTTGTTGAAAAGTATTTCAAGAGGAATTTTATGATGAATAACTTTTTATGGAAGTCGGTTGATGATGTAAGTGCTGGAGCTGAAATCATTAATACAAATAGCAACATGTGCATGTACATTAAATAACATTGCAAGACAAGTTTTAGTAATGTGATGGAGTTTATGTTCCACCCAATCTTTTTGCTAGACTTCGAGAACATGTTAGTTTTGTTGGACCTCGAAGACTCCTCAAATTTCCTCTTTATTCCAAGTTCAACCTTGTTGGTGGTCCTGTCATCGATCATTTCTTCAACTGACTTAGAAACCTAGTTAGTTGCCTCAAGAATAGGTGTCTGGAGTACTGGCACAACAAGTTCGTCCTTACTTTGTTGAACACCTTGTTTCTTTCATCTGTTGATCCAACATCATCCTCACCATTGTGTATACTCCTACCATCATGATTGGCTCGGGTGTAACTATTATTTCTGGTGCACTCCCAATCCCTTGTGACTCAGGCTGCGAGTTATCATTTCCCAATCCACTTTGTGTGCTTGCCATTTCGATCTATATACCAAATTAGGAGAATTCAGATTCCTATCCACAATAGATGTTTAAATCATTTTTATCACTCCGAAACATTTACATGCTAGTCCTAATATTGTAGTCATACGCTTAGAATCCTAAACATATAAGGTTTCTAGATCCGTTCGGCAACAGACCATAGATCCGAACAAATAATATCATCAATATAGCTATCAAACAAAACATTTAGCACATAAAAGCATTTTAGGCCTTATTCCTAAAATAAACCAGTGCTTGTGTCAATTTAGGTGTACTAACTAACATATTTTAGACTCACTCCTCACGATCATTACTTAACATTCTAAGTTTAAGTCTAGAAATTTCCTACAAATTCCTAATTCGCTTAAACTAATGCTCTGATACCAACTGTGACATCCCCAATTTCTCAGCCAGAAAATATCGATTTGTTTATGCTTTGTTTTTAAAATCAGAGTAATCTTTTAAAGAAAACAGTTGTGGAATTTGTTCCCAAAATATGATAAAGATTTATCAAAGCATTTCTTTAAAGAAATGTATTTTCATTATATAAAAAAATCTTGTTATGTCATGTTCCGATACAAACACATAAGCATAAACAGAACTTACATTATTTACATTAAAGATTTTACATCTCCTTTAATCTCTCCGTGAAATATATCTTCGTATCGATACTTGTGATACAAAGAAAACTGGGTGGGTCAGGTTTGGGAGCCTGGTGAGCATATAGGGTTTTCAACCCACAATGTTATATATATATATATATATATATATATATATATATATATATACACACACACACACATATAGAACTCACAACTTATATAATTTCACCATAATAAAACAACTCTTATCCTACCCCATCGATCCCCACAACGACACGATCTAACTCTCGTATCTAAAATTTTCCTCTTTACCTGATCCCTACTCACGAATCTAAAACTAATCTCTTCACCTGATCCATATTCCCGGATCTAAAACTAACCTCTTGGTCTGATCCATACTTCCGGATCTAAAATTGTGCCCAATCCATACTCCCGGACTACGGACAATTTACTATTCCTGAATCCTGATCTGATCCATAGTACTGGATCTAGTAACAAGTTTATCTTGTTTATTGACAATATCTTTCTCGAGATCCCTCTCGCAATACATGTGCATGGGTTTTTAGAGTACACTGGTGAACACATCATTCACAAACACCTACAAGTTGCGAGCCTGCTAGCGTTCCACTGACTGTCTAGAATAGTCTATGGTTGTCATCCCTACTCTAGTGAATGACGGGGGCTATCGTTTGGGTAAAGGTTTCACTCATTTTCCACTTGTCACCATCATCTCAAGATCTATATCACCTCTTTTCTCATTATCCAACTAATCATTTTATCACACACCAACTATCTCATCTACCCATGTTCTACCCAACATATTTGTAGATATAAAATACATATACAGTTTAACTCATGTAAAAACTATATAAAACATCCATTCCACACTCATCACAAATAAACAACAATATATAAACACATAGCACATATTTCATAACAAATACTTCATATTTATGTGTTAGAAGAAAGTAACCACACACTCACTTGATCAGAAGATGATCGGACGGCACTACAACTTGTAGAAGTAGTGTAACATCCCGAAATATCAAGAGTAGAGTTGAAGGGCTAAAAGAGTAAATTGGGAAAGAGTGACTCGGCGAGTCCATGTGCGGACTCGGCGAGTAGAGTCGCGACCTGGTCGCGTGTTAAGTGGCCGACTCGGCGAGTTAGTGTAATGGACTCGGCGAGTAGGCGCTGAGTGGAGAAAACCCTAATTCTCGGGGTTGAGCCTTATATAAAGATCACTATGTTTTCCTCCCAGCCTCTTTATCACCCCTTGAGCCCCAGAAAACCCTAAATCACGGAGAAGCACCATTGTTGAGTGGATTGGAGCTTGGAGAAGTAATGGTTGAAGGAATTTTGGGAAAATTGAAGGCTTGGAGCAAGGGGATTTGCTTGGATTCGAATTTCATTGTAGTTGGGGCATCACTTAGAGGTAATATCTCGTTATTGACCTGTTGTTATGTTGTTTCTTCATTTTGGGGTTTGTGAGAAATTGTCTATGGATGAAATGGGAAGTCTAGAGGTTAGATCTGAGGTTGCTACCTCAGATCTGGAAAGGAGAAGAATCAGAGAGCATGAAAGTCCCTGTGTTGGAGTGTTTAGTGAAGCTTACATGTCCCAAACCCTAGCCCCAATGTGCAAACGGCTTAGATCTCTTTGGATTCACGTAAAGTTTGCCACTTTACGTGATGGATGGGTTGTAGGAGGCTAGATCTATGTTTTGGATCAATTGCATGGCCTGGAGTGCTTCTGAATGGATTAAGAACGGTGGTACTCGGCGAGTCACATGGGTCGACTCGACGAGTTGCTTGAAGATGGCCTGGAACTCGACGAGTTGGAAGAACAACTCGGCGAGTAGGTTGAAGATAGCCTTGGACTCGACGAGTCTTGTCGAAGAGTCCCAAATATTCTCTGGTTGAGCCGAGAATCGGTGAGTCGAGGGATGACTCGGTGAGTCGAGTGCGAGTGGACTCAGAGTTGTTGGACTCGGCGAGTCTCGGGGTGACTCGGCGAGTTAGGTCGCAGATTGAATAAAGTTCTGATTATGGGAACTCGACGAGTCACAGGGTTGACTCGGCGAGTAGGGTCAGTCAGGGGTTGACTTAGACTGAGGACTTTGATTTCGACCAAGGGTTGGCCGTTGACTTTTAGGGTTTGGTCAGCGATGTGGCCTTTGGGCCAAGAGAGAGGTAAAATAGTCTTTTAACCATAAGAGGGTGTTATGAGAGGATTTATTCTAGTCTCGAGAGTTATATTCATGAGAGTATTTGCCTTACGTGTTAGGCGGTGGCGAGTTCGAGATTCAAGTGTGGGGATATCTGCTTCCTGCTTGCCAGGTGAGTCTTCTCACTATACTTTACCTTGAGTAGGTAACCAGAGTTATGTGATTAGAGTATTTGTATGCTATATGTACGTGATGTGTTGTACTGCATTATTTCTATGTGATTTATGCTGTGCATGTTTATAGAGTTGGAACCGGAAGGTTCCCAGAGTTAGAACTTGAGGGTTCACAGAGTTTGGGTGCACGGACCCACAGAGTTATAGCCTCGAGTGGCTAATATGTGTTATGTGTGGTATTTTGGGGAACTCACTAAGCTTCGTGCTTACAGTGTTTTGTTTGATGTTTTTCAGGTTTCTTTCAGTATCACGGGACGGCACCGGCTTGATTGTACACACCAGAGAAAGAGTCATATTTTGGAGGATCCTGGTTTTCTATGCAAGTGAAAATGGAGTTATGTTTTGTAAATCGACTATGAATAAGATTTTATACAAGTGTTTCTAAGAGTAAAATGATTATTTTAAATGAAAAATTTGTCTTGAAATTTACGGTGTTACAAGTTGGTATCAGAGCCTTGGTTTGAGGGATTCGGATGCGCCTTCGGGTAAATCTGGACTCAAACTGAGGAAGTAAGAAAAGTTTTAAGGAAATAATTTTCTAAAAACGAATAAGGGTTCAAAGAGGAAGCAAGAAAGAGCAGTGTGTACAATCAGCCAGAGCCCAAACGGTGATTTCCCAAGATACCCTTATTTTGTGTTATGAGATATTTATGATGCACTTTATGAGATATTATTGCATGCTAGAGACAGGCTAGGTATTTCATATGTTAGGACTAGAGTGGCCTGATTTGTGATGCCTTAGCCTAGGACTCGTTGTTATATATGTTATGCTTTTGAGTATGTGATGAGTGAGAGTATCCAGTTAGAACCCATGAGGGGTAGAGTTACAGAGTTTGGTGGTACTTTCGAGGATGAGCCGAGAAGGTGGAGTTATCACAGAGAGGGAGTCCTATGTATTCTTCGATGCTCGAATGCTGCTTGCTTTGTGTTGTGGAACTCTCGATGATGGGAGTCAGCTACCAAGTGAATATGACGATATTCAGGAGGTAGATGGTTGGCATCATTAGGAGCTCTTCAGCAGCTGATAGAAAAGAAGGGGAGGACAATGGAAGAGCCTAGGGAGTAACCCTAGCCAGATGAGTGCGCTTGCAGAGTAGAGAATTTCGCTGGGGAGCGAGCACGCGCGATGGGATTAGTGAAAGGGCAGGTCGAGCAGCTACTTAGAAGCTCTGGGATGGTCCGTGTGGAAAGTATGGGTAGATGTGGCAGGTAGTATGGTCTCGTACTACTGAAAGCAGAGGACCCATAATTGATACAAGGAGTATTCTGAAGGTTCTAAGGAGCGGATTGAGGAGTGATGTTATGGTTCGGGTACCATACATCAGAGCATATTGAGGAAGTGATGTTATGGTTCGAGTACCATACATCAGAGCAGATTGAGGAGTGATGTTATGGTTCGGGTACCATACATCAAAGCAGATTGAGGAAGTGATGTTATGGTTCGAGTACCATACATCAGAGTAGATTGAGGAGTGATGTTATGGTTCGGGTACCATACATCAGAGCAGATTGAGGAGTGATGTTATGGTTCGAGTACCATACATCGGAGCGGATTGAGGAGTGATGTTATGGTCCGGGTACCATACATCGGAGCGGATTGGGGAGTGATGTTATGGTTAGGGTACCATACACCGGGGCATATTGAGAAGAGATGTCATGGAATAAGTACCATGGGTCGTAGTGAAGGATGTTTGTGGTTCTCTGGTTATTCGGTTATGAGTAAGTTCGATGAGGCGTCCCTTGAGAGGGAGATCGAGAGCCCCTCAGAGTATTTTAGTAAGGAGTCAGTGAGAAGGGAGAATTTCGATCTGATTTGGGCAATCAGTCGATAAAGGAGATGTCACCTCCTATGATCGGGGAGGTACTGATTATGTACGTGTGAAAAAAAAATGAGGAGCATGATGTTTTAGTTTTGGGTTTAGGGGTAAACCCTACAGGTCGTCATTGACGATGATTTCCCACCAGAGTATCAGGTAGCATGTGTGCCGCGAGGCAGTGATCTATCATGAGCAGATAGTCAGTTGGGACTAAGATAGTCGAGGGCCACGCTATACCTAATTGAGTTTAGTCGGGTGTACGGTAGTGGTATCAGCGGGGAGTTCAGTCGAGTTCAGCGGTGCCGAGAGTTTTCTATCCATGGGGTGTTGAATTTGGGAGTGGGTTCCTGTTCTTAGGATGATCCCGGTGTTGGAGCGTTGGTTAATGAGTTGAGGTGAGGGGTATGATGGTTTTATGGTTCAGTCTATGAGCCAGGGATGTTATCGAGCAGTTGAGTTGTTTGGTAGTAAATTGGTACGAGATTTGGAATGGCTAGAGGCAGACGTGACGAGAAGTTCTTGAGGAGTTCACCAGAGGTTCAGAGTATATGAGGTCGATTCATTTCCTTAAGGGGGGATTATCGGGCGTTGTGTAGCACTTTCCGGGGGCAGGTGCGATTTTGCTGGAGAATATAGTTATGGGTTAGTTGCGTGCTATTTGGTAATGGTTCGAACCCTAAGTGGGGGAGAACCGGGTGCCGTATGTAAGAAAGCAGAGATTTGTCAAGAGCAGGTATAAGTGGAGTATATAGATATGCGGTAAGAAATCATGAGACTAGAGATGTCGGTGATCGAGGAAAGGGGTCAGAGTGAGTTAATGCGGGAAGTACTTGTTTGAAAAGGATGAATGTCTCCACGACAGGTGTTTATTAGTCAGGAATCTGGTATTGGTCGGTGTTGGGGCAAGTAGATAAAGAATGATTGGGCAGCCAACTCCCGGGTCGGTATGCGTATCCTTGTTTGGATTTTGAGCGGCGGGAAAAAGGGTTTCGGAGAATTATCAGCGTATTTCGTAGCGTTAGCGTTTCTTCGTATTGCAATTGAGAAATTGAATACACCGAAGTTGCAACTTGGGAAAAATGAAGATCTAGTTATGGGGTTCAGAGGGAATGTATTATTGCATCTATATGGTGCTTGGGGCAGGAGATCTGTGGTTGTGGCAGGATCTTGTGATGTTCGGTGGGGGTGTTCCGAGGTATCCGGGTATTGATATCTTTATTTCGAAGTTATTCGTGAATCTTGAGTTTAGACGACTTGTGGTATATAATGTATCTATGGAACTAGTGATAGCCCTTCGAGTATGGGCATCCAGGGAGATTACTTGGGAGAGTGGATCTTCGCAAGGGTGGGCATCTGTTATGACGATTGCCTCCAGAGTCTGTGATGAATATTTGAGACGAGTATGGGTAGCCGCCTATGATAGTCTGTGGAGCACGAGCTAGTGGAGTCAGAGGGTGTTGTGATACTGCGGGGAGCCGTAGTACTCACTAGTCAGAGGGTGTTGTGATACTGCGGAGAGCCGTAGTACTCACTAGTCAGAGGGTGTTGTGATACTGCGGAGAGCCGTAGTACTCACTAGTCAGAGGGTGTTGTGATACTGCGGGGAGCCGTAGTACTCACTAGTCAGAGGGTGTTGTGATACCGCGGGGAGCCGTAGTGCTCACTAGATGGCAAGAGAGTGTGATGATGGAATGTTCTCCGATCAGTGTATGATGTGGAAGAGTTTGGGGCTTGAGTAGCCCTAGTATTGAGTTTTTGGAGCCTAGATGTTGGATCGGGGGTGAGACTGGGGTCCCCGTCTCTGTTGGGGAATGTGGTGAGATGGCAAGGGATATGCACAGCAGAAACCAGAGATCAGAGTGGAGACGATCCTCGGTTGGATTGTACTTTCTTGCATAAGGAAAAGAGAATTTCGTGACTTGCGTGTCACGGGGCCGGGATAGTGGTCACAGGGAGGAAGTTAGTGGGATATTTGGATCATGATTTGGGTGACCTTTGGAGGCTCAGCTGTGGATTCAAAAGCTGACTTGGTGCCCAGTCTCGAAGAGGGATATGTGATGAGCTAGAGCTTATCCTGATGATGTCGGAGGACACCTCAGAGGGAGTGAACGATTCAGACGCTCAAAGACATGCTTCGGGCATGTGTATTAGATTTCGGAGGGTGTTGCGGCACGTATTTATCCTTGGTTGAGTTATCCTATTTCAACAGCCATCATTAGTGCATTGGTATGCCACCCTTTTTGTTGTTGTATGGGAGGAAGTTTCGGACCCTCATTTGCTGAGGAAAGTGTCGATTCGTGGAAGTGGAAGTTGTAGTGAGAATGGATGATTTGGAGTCTGATGGTCGAACATTGTGTCTGTGACAGTGGTATGGAATGACATCATGATGGGATGTCTGCTGAGGATGCGGAAGGGATTCCGCGGGTGTAGAGCCAAAAGTCTCAGGATGGATGTAGGGATGGAGTCTGGGACTCCCAGCTTGATTTTGATCAAGGGTCGTGTGCGTAGTGGTGGTGTCTCCTGGGGACGTTAGAGATGTCATCAGTGCGACGGGTTCTCCTAACCCGAGAGTGCGAAGGTTGGTGCGACTTGGGTGCTTGAGTGCAAGAAGAGGACTCATGAGATTTGCTCTGGGATTGAAGAGTGGGCCTTTCTGTCGTCACGGATTGGATAGGATGGGATTTGGATCGGGGATCCGATGGTTCATGGCTTCTAACCTTTATGGGTCAAGTGATTGTTGAGATTTGGATCAGTGATGCTTCATGGGTAATTCTTGGATCGTTGAGTGTGGTTATCTGAGGGTACATCCGGTGCCCGGTTCGAGACAGTGGTCAGGACACCGTAAGGAAAGGGAAAGTGTGTTCGAGTTTCGATGGGTATGCCTTGTAAGAGCGGGTCCGATTAAGGCCAGGTGGCACGTTGTGGGAGTATTTCTAGAGTTGAGTTGTTATAGGCTTCGAGGGCGAAGCCTAATTTAAGTGGGGGAGAATTGTAACATCCTGAAATATCAAGAGTAGAGTTGAAGGGCTAAAAGAGTAAATTGGGAAAGAGTGACTCGGCGAGTAGAGTCGCGACCTGGTCGCGTGTTAAGTGGCCGACTCGGCGAGTCAGTGTAATGGACTCGGCGAGTAGGCGCTGAGTGGAGAAAACCCTAATTCTCGGGGTTGAGCCTTATATAAAGATCACTATGTTTTCCTCCCAGCCTCTTTATCACCCCTTGAGCCCCAGAAAACCCTAAATCACGGAGTAGCACCATTGTTGAGTGGATTGGAGCTTGGAGAAGTAATGGTTGAAGGAATTTTGGGAAGATTGAAGGCTTGGAGCAAGGGGATTTGCTTGGATTCGAATTTCATTGCAGTTGGGGCATCACTTAGAGGTAATATCTCGTTATTGACCTGTTGTTATGTTGTTTCTTCATTTTGGGGTTTGTGAGAAATTGTCTATGGATGAAATGGGAAGTCTAGAGGTTAGATCTGAGGTTGCTACCTCAGATCTGGAAGGGAGAAGAATCAGAGATCATGAAAGTCCCTGTGTTGGAGTGTTTAGTGAAGCTTACATGTCCCAAACCCTAGCCCCAATGTGCAAACGGCTTAGATCTCTTTGGATTCACGTAAAGTTTGCCACTTTACGTGATGGATGGGTTGTAGGAGGCTAGATCTATGTTTTGGATCAATTGCATGGCCTGGAGTGCTTCTGAATGGATTCAGAACGGTGGTACTCGGCGAGTCACATGGGTCGACTCGACGAGTTGCTTGAAGATGGCCTGGAACTCGACGAGTTGGAAGAACAACTCGGCGAGTAGGTTGAAGATAGCCTTGGACTCGACGAGTCTTGTCGAAGAGTCCCAAATATTCTCTGGTTGAGCCGAGAATCGGTGAGTCGAGGGATGACTCGGTGAGTCGAGTGCGAGTGGACTCAGAGTTGTTGGACTCGGCGAGTCTCGGGGTGACTCGGCGAGTTAGGTCGCAGATTGAATAAACTTCTGATTATGGGAACTCGACGAGTCACAGGGTTGACTCGGCGAGTAGGGTCAGTCAGGGGTTGACTTAGACTGAGGACTTTGATTTCGACCAAGGGTTGGCCGTTGACTTTTAGGGTTTGGTCAGCGATGTGGCCTTTGGGCCAAGAGAGAGGTAAAATAGTCTTTTAACCATAAGAGGGTGTTATGAGAGGATTTATTCTAGTCTCGAGAGTTATATTCATGAGAGTATTTGCCTTACGTGTTAGGCGGTGGCGAGTTCGAGATTCAAGTGTGGGGATATCTGCTTCCTGCTTGCCAGGTGAGTCTTCTCACTATACTTTACCTTGAGTAGGTAACCAGAGTTATGTGATTAGAGTATTTGTATGTTATATGTACGTGATGTGTTGTACTGCATTATTTCTATGTGATTTATGCTGTGCATGTTTAAATGAAAAATTTGTCTTGAAATTTACGGTGTTACAAGTAGTATTCTTCGGTAGATCTGGAAGATCTTCACAAAAATTAGCTTCTCGCGGGTAGAGATTCGGCTTGAGAATTGCACTTCTTGGGATCTTTGGGGCTTCGAGACTTGCTTCGGGGCTCGGGAATGATACCGGGGCTTCGGGATATTTCTTGCACAAAAAACGAGGTAAAAATGCGAGAAAAAGGAAGAATGGAGCCATAGAACTCGGCTGCCCTCGACTTCCTTTTATAGGGGACTGAAACCCCGAATTATGCTGGACGTAATTCTATGTTACGCTGGGCGTAACCTGGATAAGTCCGGTGACTCCCCCCTTTGGATAATATCGGATTTTATAATTAAATTAAATACTTTAATTATTTGATAAACTTGAAAAATTCATATCTTCCTCATATGAACTCTGTTTTCGATGTTCATTATATCCACGTGCGGGTGAGACTACGCTCTACAACTTTCATTTAGACTCCGTCGGCTAATTTTGAATTTATTTTTATTATATTATTTTAGTAGGTCGGAACAGGAAAACTCCGTTATAAATTCATAACTTCTTCATCCGACGTCCATTTTTGGCTATCTTTTAATCGTTTCACTAGAATTGACGAGATCTTCGATTCTCGTTTAGATTGTTTCGGCTAAAAATCGCTCGATCTCAAATCGAGTATTCGGGCTACATACTGCTAAGCTGAAACTTAGAAAAATCATAACTTCCTCATATGAAGTCAGATTTAGATGTTCTTTTTATGCACGCTCACGGTTTAATGAAATCTACGACTTTCGTTTAGATCTCGAAGGATAAATATCGCTCTAACATAAATTCACTATTTACGTCGCGCTGTGTCGTGCCGGTTTTGTCGCGAAACTTCAACAGGTCATAACTTCTTCGTTATAACTCGGATTTTGGTATTCTTTATATGTACGGAATCCTTGTAACATGTACTAAAACTTAGTTAAGATTAGTCCTTCAAAATAATCTTCTATCAAAAAGTCATTTTTTAACGCTTAATGTGTCCAAATTGACTAGCCCTGATCTACGGGCGTTACAATAATCATCAACAAAATGCAGTAATATAAGTAACCATCGATTGTGGAAATAGGTTCCGGTATCACAATCTATTAAGTCAAGTACATACAAATAACTTTTTTGATTAAGCTCAAAAGGTAATCATTGCAGCTGAAAATAAGAAGAAAGAAAAATAACCCAACTTGTTTAATAAGGAAATAATATAAAATACAATGTGACCCAATCTAGTGTGCCATAACTCGTAAGAAGCTTGAAGACGCGAGGATGTCAAAGATGTTAAAAAGTACATGTTGACCTTGCTTGATTTCATAAATTTGGTTCTCACATTCTCCCATTGATACGATTTCCTATGTGAATCTATTATGAATAGAAAAAGGGTTAGAAAATAGTATATTGGCTAGGGAGTCCTTTTTTAAGTTGTTATCTTAGTGAATATTCTTGGTGAGATGAGGAATCATAAGAACATCAGATAATTGTATATCTTTTGAGATTGATAATTTATGGATATGTGAGAGACAATACCATTTTCGAAGACAACTATTTTAGTACTCATATAAGTGGAAGAAAAATCTAGATTTGTTGGAGAAGACATCATATGTGAGGAGGCACCATAATCAACATACCAATCTGGTAGATATCGAGTTACCTGCATTGATTTTGAAAAGAAATTTCTAGATTCACATCCAAGTTAGAACCTTGTCGACGAAAGGTAGCTAAATCTAGACAAGAGGTTGCATAATGTTCAATTTTTTGACAAAGTTAGAAATGAGGTGGTCAATGGCCATATCACGACACTAAAAAGATTTCCAGCGACCACAATTATGATTACTAGTAGAAGCATCATAGGAAGACGAGTGATTGTTTCATGTTGAACATGAAAGAAACTGTAGGAGGAGCATAACTATGTTGGGTTATGATGATTTTATTCGTACATGCAATGGAAGCTTAAATAGAAACAAAAATAAAAAAAATTTGTTCATCATAACACATCAAGCATGTTGTTCTAAAGAACTTTTAGCAACAATATATTACACATGTAAGGTTCGAAATATACCTCTAAAGATGATTTATGTGAGCCGATTTGTTCCTTTTCTTGGATGAGTTAGAACCCAAAAAACAAAAAACTACTCTAATGTATCCGTACCTAAGAAAGATGATTTAGTACCTTTGATAAAAACTCCTAGGATTTCAATCTTCAAAAAACTCTAAAGAACACCAAAAACACACACTTAGTGTATGTTAGACTCAATGAGAGAGAAAGAGTGTCGTGAGTTAGTGTGAAAAAGGAGAAGAGGGATAAATCATTTAGTCTTGTAGAAATCCTTTTCATGCCCTGAAAATATGAGAAGGTGGTTGCTTTTTCATGTCATGGTGAAGCAATTTGTTGTGGTCGAGTTTGTGCAAAAACAAATGTAAAGTCAATTATTTATGAATTGATGGAAGTTACCATTTATGGAAAAAATTTATGATGTCCATAGATGAGAGACTTTAGTATGAATAAACAATATGAGAAACATGAAATGGAACAATATAAAGATTTTGATGATATTGATCTTATCTCTTAAGAAGTATAAGAAAATGAGGATACAGATGATGATTCTGATGATGATGAAAAATATAAGTCATTAAGTTGAGAAAACTGATAGATGTATTTTATGCACCTATTTTTCATGTTTAATTCTGTCATTTCATAGAATCCTACATCATAATTTTTTCATTTAGTTAATTATTTGGGCAATGATATATTTCATTAAGAATGCCTGGCACTTCACGATTTTTGATTTATTTTTCAGGCATTATGGAGCATGGAACTTGGATGCATCGAGCATAGAACTTGGAGCTTGGAGCTTTGGATCTTGAAGAGAAGAGGTACCGGTCATGCCATGGAAGAAAACATGAAGATATAACCCAATTCATTATTGCATTGTCATCATAGAAAATGACTACGTTTGTGTCACAACTAGGAAATTCGATGCCTTTAAACATGGAACAATGATAACAAATGTGAACCAACAATGTGAAAGCATGTAAGATGCTTATTTCCAATAACAACAAACTTCAATCAAAAACTTCATGCAAGCACTGCAAATAGTCAACAAAGAATTGGAAACCCTAGAAATCTCGGTTTAAGTCCATTCTGGACTAGGATTTCCTTATTGGACCCAATGGGCCAACAAGCTTCCAATTTGACTATCTTGAACCTAGAACTCTCAAATGGGCCCTAATTGGACTCATATACATGAACCATAATACTTTTGGGCCTTAGGAGCCCAAAATACACTAGGTTAACTTAAATGGGCCTTAATGGGTCACAATCAATTTAATTTAGCTCTAATAGGTCATAAAAATCATATTTTTATTTATTTGGGCCAAAAATCACCTAACTTAACCATAAAATGGGCTTAATCATTCAAAGCCCAAAAATCTTCTCTTTCCCTCTCCTTTTTCGGCCCAAGCCCACAAAGAAAGAAAGAGTTGACTTTGTGGTGCCAACTGATTTTTATCTAATGGACTTCCATGCAAGCTCTCATATTTCCATGAACCAATCCCATCACCCTCTCTCTTCTTCGCCCTTTCTTCCTCTCGACCGAACCCAAACAAACACACACACACTTCACTCAAAATTCTCTCAAGAAACTCTCTCCATTTCTCTCCAAATTTTCGAGATCTAAGAGGCTTTCAAAGAGATTCTTCCACAAAAATCATCATCCAAGAACACCCTAAGTTCGAGATCCATCCAAGAAACGTGCTAGGGCCGAAAATAGCACCAAACTTCTCCCAATCTTCTTCAAAACCGAAACTACAACTCAAGGTGAGTTTCATACCCCTTTCTTTTCGGTTTTCATGAGTTTTATGGGGGAGAATACAAGGAAATGTGTAGATCTATGTGTATTTGTATGCTATGTGTGATTTTATGCATGTATGTGTGTGATTTCATATTTTTTGTGATGAATATGTTAACAAAAGGGTGTAAACCCGAGATCTATGAAATGAGAAAGGAAACAAACATAATTTAAGCTATTTTACACCAAAAAAGTCAAGAATGATAGCTTATAAGGTTATGATGAACATATTCTAACATAAGACCCATTTTAGGGTTTAAATTGTCAAAAATACAAAACTTGGGTTACAAATCGACAAGTCACGGTTTCTTGAGGGTTGAAAGTGTCAAAACAGTTTGTATATTCATTTTTCTGAACAATAAAATTTTCAAGGGACTTAGAATGTAAATTTTTAGCTTAATGGGCTAATTTTGAGCTTTTCGGCCCAATAAGCCTCAAAATGCGAAAAATGATAAACTTTAGGGGCTGAAATGAAATTTTCGATAAAACAGGGGGTAATTAGCATAACAAAGTCATTTTAAGAGTCAAAAATGCCTTCACAATCAAAAATGACCAAAAATGTAAAGTTTTTAGATTTTGGGCCAAAACTGTAAAAGTTGTGAAAAATGGGGTTCTAACTGAGAATCACCATTCTGGGAGGGCTGAAGCTGTTCACAAAATAAATTTTGGGTTAAAACTGTGTTTTCATCAAATAAATGATACAAAGTGTCAAGAAAATGTTTTAAGGACTAAAAATAAAATTCTTATATATAAAAGGACCAAAAGTGTTATTTTTATAAAAGAAGGATAGTGAAAAGGTCAAATCCCACTTTTAAACAAATTAATTCATTAATACAAAATACAAAACCCACAACTACCGACGAAAAAAAAAACAAATACACTTTCAACAACAAATATCGTCACCAACGAAGTGATTCGGTCTCGAATCAATACAAAACAACAAGCGTTGAACCAAACCATCTAAATAAATACGCGATAACTACGATGAGCAAACTTACAAAATTTGGGCTTGGAAGTTTCAAATCATGCTTGTTGGGCCTTGCTAGCCCATTAACATGATCTTTGGGCCCAAAGGGAATATGCTTATGTGCTAGTGGGCCTCTTATGACCCGATTTCATGTAAAAGGACTTTCAATGGCTATGATGTGTTATTGGGCCCTGGTGGCCCATTAGTATTGCTAGTGAGGTCAAGGAATCAAATGCGAGTTGGGCCAACGTGCCTTTCGCATTCTACACAGCCTAAAATAACTCACGGAAATAACGGGACTTCGTACTCCCCTTTTCCTCGCTTGTTAGGCTTACGAGTAATCAAGGTAAACAGATTTCGGGCATAAATCAAGAGTAAGCATGGTCGTGGATTAAGTGAGTAGTAACGGGCGACGCCTTTAAGGATCGTTCGAAAACTGTAGTTATAAACTAGTCATTTTCTAATGCATGGGTATAACAACTCAGAACCCAAATTAATCCAGCGCCACCCGAGAAATCAAAAACCATTCGTCGTGACGACATAACAATTGAGAAAGCATTGTATTTTATGTATTGGGAAAACATCGGGTTTCCTTGGTAAGTTCAACATTTTCACTTGTGCGATTAATACTAAAGTTCAACATTTATACATGTTTTAAAAAAATCAACAAGCATATATTTACGGATCTACACACTTTTTAGATGATCTTTTTAGAAAATATCGGATTTTCTGGGTTTTACAAACTACACAAAAATCATTTTATCACAACATTGCTTATGAACTCACCAACATTTCATATGTTGACGTTTTTCAAAATTAACTTGTATTATCAGGTAACAGGTAAACCGAAGAATAATGTGAGGGTGTTTTGCTTATGATATCTATCAGACAATTATGTTATGAATTTGTAATGTTTAAAATAAAGTACTCGATGTAAACAATATCAGTTGTACTATTTTAATGCATGGTGATGATTTATGTTATGATTCATGTATATTCATTGTGATGGTATTCAATTTAGGTCACAAGAGCCCTCGGACGTTTCCGCCGTCTGGTTCGGGGTGTGATAGTTTGAAACACGATTCTTGTCACACCGACAAGGGTTGTGTTTGTCCTATCTCATCTTATATTTGAGCAACTCATGGTGAAGCTAGACTGAAAATGGAGCCAACAATGAAGACTTATTGGACTTTTAGCAAAAAAACATGTGGCATGCCAAAAACACATGGTCAAGACAAATGGCCATGCCAAAAACACATGGAAAAAAGGCATGGACATGCTAAAACTGCATGGCCTTATGGCAAGCACGTGAGCTTTATTAAAATAAGGGGGACTTTGCCATTTCACGGGGGGCGGTTTCTGGAAAAAGTTTGGGTGATTTTGGGAGAATTCTTGGAGCTTTTGAGAAGATCAAATCATTGCAAAACACTTTTGATTTCATTTTAGTAAGACTTAAACATTTCAATTTCATCTTTATTCTTGTTTGATTTGTTCTTAACCATGTGTGGCTAAGAAACCATAATTTCTAGTTATTGTTCAAAACATTTTGAATGCTTGATTTGAAGCATATGTTGAGATGTTTGAGTTGTGAGTCTATTCTAGTGATCATGTTTTTGTTTAAACTAGAATCCTTGAATTTGATTTGTGTTTGGTTGATCATTTTCATGAATTGAATTTTTGTGCAGTTAATTAACTTTTAGGGCACCTAATCGTTCTATTAAGTTAATAATTTGTAACAAACAATAATTTCTTGTTGTAAAACATATGTCACATGTTTTCACATTTCCAAGCTTATGAGAAAAAAATGAACATTATTAGGAAGCTTGTACAAAACTTAATGCATTTTTTCAATACAATCTAAGAGGATGTTTAGGTTGAATTAGTAAATCTAGGTCTAGTCAAAGAGCGTGTTTTGGTTAGATAATTTGGCAAGCGAGAGGTATTAGAGCGTGTTAATATCTTTCAATACCAACTTAGAATAGCAATCATGAATTATATCAAATCATAATCAAGTTGAACAACAACATTGAGAACTAGAACTAGAACCATTCAATCAATTTGTTTACAAGTTTATTTCATTTTCTGTATTTTTTTAAAATAGATTGTTATTTTATTATTTTACTTTTGCAAACAAAACCCCCTTTGTGACCAAAGTACCTTGCACAAAGAAATATAGATTTTTATCTCGTGTCTCTATGGTTCAACCCTGCTTGCATTGTACTACTTTTTAGTACATTAAAGCAGTGTATTTGGAATATGTTGTACCCTTATTATTTTTTGGGTTTGACACGCCTAACAAAAACATTTGACAAGTTGAAAGAAGGAATATGAGGAAACGTCGAGGATCAGGAGGGTTGTAAAACATACCTTGATGTTGGTTATTAGGTTGAGGGTAGTGCTGGAAATGGGGATAATCCTAGAAAAACAGGAGTATAAAATTGAAAGTAACTGTGGATCCAAGTGATCGTTGTGGAAATCTTGAAGTTGTGAATTTAACCTATGTTGAAAACCAAGCCAAGGGCTATCCATAACTCGAACAATAGCAAAACATGGGTTGTTCATTGAACAACGATAAAATATGGACAATCCATAATTTAGACATTATCAAAAGATGGGTTGTTCACATTAGCCAAACATGGGTCGTCCACAACCCAAAAAATATCAAAACAAGGGATGTTCGAAGCAGGTTCATCAACCGCCTTAACCCTCAAAATCCTTGGGATTTGAAGGGATTCATTTATGTGGTCCTTGAGTTTCAGAAGTAGGAAAGAGTTCCTCAGAAGCGGGCAGCATTAAACAACCAGATCAATCTGATAATAAAGGGAAATAGCATCCTTTTCAGGTTCATCATCTTGGGGATGCAAAGGTAACATTCGAAAAAAAAAAAAGTCTAAAACTAATGGAAAAAGAATCGCGTAGTCGTTAACTAATGAAGTTATTCATTCTATGGATTTGGGTAGAGTATTGGGGAATGCAATGAAACAATGCAAGGTCGATATTCTTAAAATTATTAATAGCATTGGTGAGAATTTTGGTGTGTTTAAATTCTTTTGGTATTGGTGATTTTTTGAAAAGAAGTTTAATAATGAATTTATGCTCCAAGTAATGCTATTAGTTTCTTGGGTTTGAAAGAAACACACCTTGTAAGATTGAATCTATTTAAATTAAAAGTTGTTTAAAAGAACTTTTTGTTCTAATATTCTATTAGTAGTGCTCGTGGGGTTTGGCTAATATGTGGGATCCAACCATCTTTGTAAAAATGACCATTATGTGTAATGATAATTTTATTATTGTTGATGGCGAATAAATTTTTTCAAAATCAAATGATCTGAACAAAAAATTTCTGTGGGTTGATATATACATCTTTGTTATTTACAAACAACTTCAGAGCTCGTGAAATGCAAACCGATATTTTGCTTTTAGGCTTAAGCTATACATTCCACAAAGTCATATTCGTGGCTTATGTGGCATGTGACATGCATACCATCCCAATTTAATGTGGCACACCATATTGTGATGAAATATGATATGGACTACATTAGACCACACCTAATCTTTTTTTTTTCCTCTTTCCTATCTATATTATAATTAATTTAAAAACATATTTTTATTAAAGAGAAATTTACAAAAATAGCCATTTACACTAATGATATTACAAAAATAGCCAAAAAAAATCGAAATTACAAAAATAACCACCCATTTCGCAGATGAGAAGGTCCCATCTGCGAAATGGGCTTCTCATCTGCGAAAGTACAAGTGCCTAAAGCACAGTTGTGCTTTAGGCACTTGTACCTTCGCAGATGACCTTTTTTTTTTTTTAAATTTTTGCGAAAGTACAAGTGCCTAAAGCACAGTTGTGCTTTAGGCACTTGTACTTTCGCAGATGGCCTTTTTTTTTTTTTTTTTTAAAATTTTTGCGAAGGTACAAGTGCCTCAAGCACAGTTGTGCTTTAGGCACTTGTACTTTCGCAAAATGTACTTTCGCAAAAATTTAAAAAAAAAAAAAGGTCATTTGCGAAAGTACAAGTGCCTAAAGCACAACTGTGCTTTAGGCACTTGTACTTTCGCAGATGAGAAGCCCATTTCGCAGATGGAACCTTCTCATCTGCGAAATGGGTGGTTATTTTTGTAATTTCGATTTTTTTTTGACTATTTTTGTAATATCATTAGTGTAAATGGCTATTTTTGTAAATTTCTCTTTATTAAATAATTAAAAAGTTAAAAGAGATATAATGATAGGAAAATAGTGGTTTAAATGAGTTGATGATAGGCCAAAGAAGTTATAATAATTCTGACATGATGATAGTGTGGTGGTTTTATCTCATGGCAAGGGGCTATGTATGGCGTACAACATTTTAATATTTTTTATGAAATGATAATAATAACAATTCTGATATGATGATTGTGTGGTGGTTTTGTCTCATGTCTAGGGCCATAGTTATGGTATAGAACATTTTAATATTTTTTTGTGACAATAACCTAATTCATTGTAAAAAAAAAAAAAAAAACTACACTTGTCCAATTGACCATTCTAGGACCCGTTATGTCTTTTTAACTTTTTAGGGACACGATTGAATTACACGCTCCACTGAAGAGCGTAGGATTAATAATAAGGTGTAGTGTCCAACTCTTATCATATTGTAAGTCACGTGTCCTCTTCCGATTCTCTCTGTTTCCATCTCCTCTCTAATCGAGACCACCCATGTGCATTTGGCATCAACTCTTGCCCTTGTTTTCTGCATTAATAACCAAAATGCCATTGGGGCTTGCCACACCCCAAATATTCCAAAGTGTATTTTTGTACTTGTCTTGATATAATTTTAATTTTAACACAAATATAATCATCACAAAAAATTTCACTTTTTTTTTTTTTTTTTTTTTTTTTTTTTTTTTTTTTTTTTTGTATTTTAATATATTTCATTTCCTATTATCATATAAAATGTTCAAATACGTTAAATCCTACAAATTTTAAGAAATAATCCATCATTTACCTAAATTTATCGAGCTCCCGTTATAGACTCCTTACCCCTTTTTTACTCTATCTCAATTATATAAAATGGGTAGTGACTTTCCATTTAAAAAAAATTATCACATAAAAATATAATATATTATCAATTATCTTATCATATAAGTTAGTAAGATATACATGGATGAATACATTTTTTAAATAGAAAAGTTATTTTCATGCAAAATAGAAACCAATAATCCATAAGGATAGGGAGCTTTTAGCCCTTGGTGTATGACCTCTATGCTCTTACATTTTTAATTAATTCTCATACATTATAATTTTTGGATTATTTTATACGTATATTTAAATTGGTTCATGTATCCCTTTTGTAAAAAAAATAATATCTCTATATCCTCATGATTTAACAATTTATATGAATTAAAAATTATTTATAAAATATCCTTAAATATATACTCTTTAATAAAATTTAATATGACAATTTAGCATGATCTGTCCATGTTCATCGCCTAATATTTTCTTTCAAGTCTTTCCAATATCGGTGTCATTATTTTAATGCTTCACTATCCCTTTCTATTGCTTTCCTCTTTTCTTTCATTATAACAATATTAAATAATATAATGTTTGATTTGACTATCGAAAATATCTAATAAGGATTTATAGAAAATAAAATACAAAAAACGAGTAAATCAAGTTATTATCATAAAAATATTCTAATTATTGTGAAAAGGAAAATAAGTTGTTTTTGTAACTTTTTATTTTCTCAATTCTCTTTAATACTATATTTATTTTCAAAATAAAGAAACAAACTAAGAATCAATTTCAAATATAAATATTAAAAATACGAAATTAGGAAAAAAAAAGTGTAGTTTATTTATTATTTATGTCTAATTACATAGTAAAACCACTATAATGCTTTTAAATCCACTTTATTATTTATGTTTAATAAACACCCACTTCAAATTATTGCATTTTAATTTGTTTTGGTGAGAGATGACATGTTTCAATAGGGATTTATAACATGTTCTTCAATAAAAATAACCCTATTCATATATATTAAAAGTTTTATATTTATGGATAAAAAGAAGTATCACATACTTCATTAATATTTTCGTTTTACTATGTATAGATCCCTTTGGATTCTATTAATTGTCACCACATAACTTATATTTCATATTGTCATTAATCTTATCCCATTTTGTTATATATAATTTCACGATACAAAACCTTACTTCCAATTAAATAGTAACATGCGTAACATTTAATGTTCATTTAATGATATTTTTAAATACTAATATGATACATGCTATTATTTAAATGGATAGGAAAATTGGTATAAACAAAACCTAGAAGAATATTTAATTTCTCTTAATTAAATCATAAAACAAAAACCTTAAAAAAATTATAATAGAAACATATTAAGCTTTAATGATCTTAGACTAATAGTCATCTTACATCTATAGCATCTTTAAAAACATATAGACTTATCAATAACATTAAATAGCGATAATGACGTGGAAAATTTAAAAGCCAGCTGTCATCTGAACATGCATAGGACCAACAATCTGGCACACATGTTAATTGTTCAAAATCTCAAGGGTATAATGGTAATTTCAAGCAAGTTTTGGTTTCAGTACATTAGCCTATGACCGTTACACTTGTTAAAGACAGCCTTCATTTCGTCATCTTGCATTTAATGCCACCATTTTCACTCTACTCTCTGCAACCCACCATTCATACACCAAGAAAGCGGCAGCAGCTTTTGCCTTCAGATCCCCACCATCACCACAATGGCGACAAAAACACAGTAACCAATCAATGGACTCCGACAGACCACCACCACCACCACATCGTACCCCATCCACTTCTTCCACCAGCGACCTCTTCATCTGCTTCACATCCCGACACCATTCTTCATCCATGAAGATCTCATCGAAATCGATCTTGAGTCCAGGTAGAGCTGGTGGACGTGATCCGCCGATCTCCCTATCAACCTCCCTCAGCCGTAGGCTGAGAACCAGTCGCAGTATTAAAGGCGGTGCATCTCCGGCGATGTTTCCCACCACCGGAAAGAAAAGAGGCGGCGGTTTTGATAACCCAGAACCCTCTTCTCCTAAAGTCACTTGTATTGGTCAAGTTAGGGTTAAGAGCAAGAAGAAACAAGGGAAAAGATTGAGAACTTTATCGAGAAGGCATAGCACCGGAGATGTTAGTTTTAGAAAACTAGATCATTCTCGTGATGGGTTTAGTAAAAGTACGAATCTTGGGTCGAATTATCAACAGGGTAGTAATAGTTTCAGTAGTAATCAGGAGAACTTGCCGGAGCAGAGGCATAACCAGAGATGGGTTCATCTGCCATTGACGATTTGCGAAGCTTTAAGGGCATTTGGGTCGGAGTTCAGCTGTTTGTTTCCATGCCGATCTTCATGTTTTTCTCCGGCGACAGAGAGGGAGAAGGAAGAGAAGACTGCAGGGAGAGGAGAGGAGATGGATAGTCACCGGCATGGTTCTAGCTCGTGTGCTGCGGTATTTACACGGTGGTTGGTGGCTTTTCAGGACGGAGATGATGGCGATAGAGGTAGTAGGAGAGAGATTGAGCTGGTTGTAGGAGGAGATGATGAAGATGACGATGATAGAAGCATGAGGACTTCAAGAAGACATGTATTTGATGATTTAGAGATCGTAAATAATAGAATTGAGGGGACAAAAGATGAAGCAAGAGTGAGCATTTGTATACCACCAAAGAATGCTCTGTTGTTGATGAGATGCAGATCTGATCCTTTAAAGATGGAAGCTCTTGCAAATCGATTATGGGCACCAACGATTGATCAAAATGATGAGGAAGATGAAGAATTTCTTGACGATGAATATGAAATCCAGCAAAAAACATTTGATTCGAAGGAATCTAAAGATAACGTTCAAGAGCATGAAGCTAATCAAGAAACGAACTTGAAACGTAGTGTTGAAGAAGAAGAAGAATATCAAGAACAAAACCCAGAAATCTATGAAGACGAAGAAGAAATTACAGTTTTTGGGTCATTATTTGATGAAATCGTAGGTCAAGAACTTCAAGAACCTGATGGAATGGAGGATTCTAGAGATGTATTTGAAGAAGATGAAATCCCAGAAATTGAAACAGAGGAGTCACACATTGAAAAATTCAAATTCTTTCAAGGAAAAAACGAAGAAGAAATGGTGGCCGAATTTGCAGGGAGATCTGAAACTACGGAAGAAATGGTAACCGAGTCAAAGGAGAGAGACAATGGAGTTCTAGAGAGAGAAGGGTTGCCGGATTGTTTGCTGTTAATGATGTATGAGCCTAAGCTATCAATGGAGGTTTCAAAGGAGACATGGGTATCCAGCAAGGACTTCATCCGGCGGCATTCAAGTAAAAAAAAGCCTCCACAACCGCCGCCGCCGCCGGTCAAACAAACAGACGGTGAAGACGAGTCAAAGGTCAGTACCACCACCTTCACTACTCTTTCAAGTGCTACAAAACACGTGACCGCTGAGGCTGCGGCTGCGGCAGCTGTTGCTCCGCCAATCCAGCCAGGCCGATCGTCGTGTTCATTACCTCGACGACCGCCGTCTATGGCGGAGATGCTAGAACAGAAACTCGTAAATGCCGTGGGGTACGAGCCGTTTGTGCTGACTCGATGCAAATCGGAGCCGATGAGAACAGCGGCGGCTAAGCTAGCGCCGGATTCTTGCTTTTGGAAAAACAGGAAGCTGGAGCCGCTCCGGCGAGCTTCATTCGGCGTCGGCGCGGCGGGGTTAGGGTTTTAAATCAAGTAAAGTCAAAATCAAAAAAAGACAAAAAAATCGCTGTTGTTGTACTACAAACAGTTCTAGCACAAGGTGGGCTGGACATGTTGTACATTGATTAGGAATCTAGACTTATAATACACTTGATTTGTAGAAATAATCTTGTATCAAATGTTGCTGTAGGTGGTTGTACGGTACAACCACTCAATGGAGATTGTACAAGTATGTGATGCATGGATAGATGCATGTACATATTTATCTACACTAGTTTCTTGGTACTAGTTTTCTTTGAATATTGATTTAGTCTATGCTTTTGTACTCCATTTCTCTACACACCACAAGTTCCTAAGAACATTTTGGGTTAAAGATGTTTCTTTTGTTATGTTGTATTTAATGTAGACTAACATTTAATCTGGACATAATTGTATAAAAGCATTAATTTAATTTAATACTATTAATACTAGGTGTGAGATCCATTACATGGTTTAACTAAAAAAAAAATTTAATAATTTGAATAGTTTGAATTTATAAGAAAAATAAGAAAAATTTTGAATTATTAAAATTAATGACACTTTAATGTATTGAATACATTACATATATAAACAATTTCTAATAAATACTTTACATATATATTACCTTACATATTAAATGTGGAATTTTAATTTAATAAAATAAAAAATACAATAAAATAACAAGTGGAAAATAGAAAATTTAAAAATTCTAGAAAATACCATGTGTTCAAATGAATGAGAAGAGGACATGTGGCAAAAAAACCTTCATTTATTATAATAGATATACATAAAGGAATAATTTATTTAACTTAATATAGGCAACTGCATGCATTAAGACACCGGTGTTTATACACAATTCTATTATAGGTTTATTTTATTTTATTGGGATAATGACTTAGGAGGATAATAACGTTTTATCCATTTTAGGTCCCTAACGTATTTTTTGTGCGCATTACACCATTAATGTTATTATAACTGTTTACAAATAGTCCTTTTAACTGGAAGAAGTGGGTAAAAGGATTATTTATAAATGGTTATGAAAACCTTAATGGTGTAATATAGACAAAAAATACGTTGGGGACCTAATATGAACAAACGGGAAACGTTATTATCCTCCTAAGTCATTATCCCATGAAAGTATAAACCCCTATAGTAAATTTTTACTTTTTAAATAAGAATCTTGTAGGTCTTGTAGTTTGGATGTATTTAACCTCGACCTTCTTTATAAATAGAAGTGGCAGTTTCTTAATGACAAGAGAGCTCTTCGGGTTAAAATTGTCAAATTTTATCATGGGGAAGGTAGTGGTTTTTCGGAAGATTCGAGAATAGGAATTGGAGGGGGTGTTTGGCAAAAGATTGTAGGATCCATTAATCACCTCCATGAGAATGGTTGTATTCCTTATAATTAAATGTATAGAGTGGGGATGGTGAGACTCAAATGAGGTTCTAGAAGGATGTTTGGTGCTTGGATATTCCTGTTAGGGAGCAGTTTGGGAGGCTCTTTGCTTTGGCCTTTAATCAAGATGCTCGAGTAAATGAATAATGGGATCCGAAGGGATGTAATTTTCATTGCTGTTAGGGGATTAGAGGAGGGGCCAATGAAATTACATCCCCCCCCCCCCCCCCCCCCCCCCCCCCGGATCCCATTATTCACTTACTCGAGCATCTTGATTAAAGACCAAAGCAAAGAGCCTATCGAACCGCTCCTTAAGAGGAATATCCATGCACCAAACATCCTTCTAGAACCTTGTTTGAGTCTCATCCCTTACCACTCTATACATGTAATTAGAAGGAATACAATCATTCTCATAAAGGTGATTAATGGATCCTACAATCTTTTGCCAAACACCCCCTCCAATTCCTATTCTCGAATCTTCCGAAAAACCACCACCTTCCCCATGACAAAATTTGACAATTTTAACCCGAAGAGCTCCCTTGTCATTAAGAAACCGCCACTTCCATTTATAAAGATGGTCGAGGTTTAAAACATCCAAACTACCAACCTCAAAACCTATAAGTTTTTTATTTAAAAAGTAAAAATTTATTATAGGGGTTTATAGTTTCATGGGGTAATGACTTAGGAGGGTAATAACGTTTCCCGTTTGTCCATATTAGGTCCCCAACGTATTTTTTGTGTATATTACACCATTAAGGTTGTTATAACCGTTTATAAATAATCCTTTTACCCACTTCTTCCAGTTAAAAGGACTATCTGTAAACGGTTATAATAACTTTAATTGTGTAATACGCACAAAAAATACGTTACATACCTAAAATGGACAAACATGAAACGTTATTACTCTCCTAAGTCATTATCCCTATTTTATTTTGTGTTAGGCCCGCAAAGTGGTTGAATGACTAATAGTGAGATGAAGCATATGACACATATTTATTTATTATTTTTAAATTGTTCGATTGTCTGAATGAAACTAAACATCCGTCAATTAATTTTTATAATATTAATCATTTTTTAACAAAATTTATTAATTTTAACACGAGGGCAATCGAGAGAAAAAGAAATTTGGAAAAGTAATCAAGAGTTAATGTCTTAGAGTATTAAGTCAAAATTCTTTTTGCTTTAACCTATTAAGTTATATATAGATTATGCTTAAAAAAAAGTATATATAGTAGTTAAGCGATTAACTAGTAAGAAAACAACGATATATAACTTACTTGAACAAAAAGAAGTGCAACAATGAGTTAACATAAAGAAGATTGGTGCAGAAAACAATGAGAAATATGCAAATAGCTATCCAAGGATAGTAGGTCACACTTGAAAAAACAAAAAAAGGGAGAATGCAACAACACACATAAAAAGCAAAAAGTGTAAGGGGACTCTTGCTAGGGTCATATCAATATCATTTTAGCATTATCTTTTAAAAGGTATTCTTTTAGATCAAGTCAAGTTCACCTTTGGCAAAAGATTAAATAAAAACAGGTACAAACCCACTACTTTTAAGGGTATGAAAACACTAAAATTGCATAAAAACATGCTTGTACGCAAATTGGAAAATGACAAGACAAATAAGTTAAAGATAAAATGTTAAATTATAAGTTAAAACCCATTAAATCAAGTTAGTGTGACATGACACAATTTGTTCAAGGGATATGTTTTCCATAGTGAAAGCTATAATTTTTATTCATATATAAATTTTTATTAAGATATTCAGAAATATTTAGAAAATTTTAAATCTAATAACTCTCAAACAGTACTTCATTTAGCTTTTGTATTAAGAGATTTTATTATTATTATTACAAGCTTTAAATTGTATTCATGAACAAAGTTTTTTTTATTTTTATTTATTTTTATTTATTTTTATTCTTCAGATATGAAAAGCAAAATCTCAAAATCCAGATTCCGATACAATAACATAATCTATTTTGTTCGAACAATATTCTTTTGATGATATGGTATCTTTGGAAAATATACAAATTTTCTGCCCTTGAAGACTTTAAACCTTTGCCTTAATGCAATTTCAATAGTATTAGATATAAACTATCATATTCATCACATGATTTTATTTGATATAACATGATGATATGACATGGATGTATGTAGGAATATTTTAAAGTTGGAAGGAGTGATATGTCATCCTATTACATCATCTTTGAAGCCACTATTTTTCATGTCAATTTTGCCATATAAAATAAGTAACATGTCATTTTGAGGAATGTGTGAAGTTGGTAAATTAGAAAAAATAACATAATCTCTCTCCAATGTTGTTTGATCCATGTTTGCTCAGCATGCCACCGTATATGCCATGGTTGCCGAGTTAAATGTCGAACACCCCCAAAGCCTAACTATGCGCCCACACACCTACATACATATTTCATCATTATGATTTATTTACCCATACCCTCCTAAATTTAGTCAAATAATATTGTAATGAAGGTGTCAATGCAATTATTATCATCTATTACGTAAACTATGCTAATAACGTTGGGGTCAACGTGAGTTAATGATCAAGATTTCACTTTTTGTTTAGAAAAAATTGGTCCTTGTGGTTTCGTAAAAATTATAGATAAAATTTATAAAGTTTCCGACTTGCATGAACGACTTGCATGAACGCAATAATTTTTTATGATTTTGGTCATGTTACACTTGAAATGTCAATTTTTTCCTTTTCATTTCTTTTTTCCATATTCTTTATTAATTTCAGGATATAAATATTTAGAAGAAAAATAAAAAATAAAATCTCACCCCACCCCACCCCAACTCACACACTCTCTCTCTCTCTCTCTCTCTCTCTCTCTCTCACATATACTCTCATGTTTAGTGTTTCACTTGCAAAACCAACATACTGATGAACACACATATGTTGGGATTCTGAAACCTAACAAGGTAGCTTTTTTCGATTCTTTCACTTCCAGAAACTAAATGTTTTTTTGTCATTTCAAAAAGGAAATCGGAATGTAGCTTTGAAGGGTTATAGTGTTTACATCGGGGTCACAGTTTACCCGATGTGGGTGTCCCTTCACTATTTCGATTTGAAATCCAGGTTACGGGTGGGATTGAATTGGGATTGGAGGTCATTGACGTTTTCTTTCTTTAGCTTTTCGGGACCCGAAACATGAACAAGATTGTTGTCGGATCCCTTTTCCAGGTTTCTTTTGTGGGCTTTTTTAAACTTTCTCATTTTAAAGAACTCCATTTACGATCCTGGTAAAAAAAGCAAGCTCAATAAAGAAAAAAAAAAGAAATACAGAGCATATAGGAAAAAGTGATATCAAACAATGAAAAGCCCACAACTTGACAAAAGACTGACCAGATTAAAAATGCCATCAAATGGACTGAGAATCCATATATCTAACTCCATTTTCGCCACAAAGATTCTTCACGTTAAAAAAGGAATTTTCCTTGAATGAAATTGGCAACAATACAGAATCTTCAAAGATGTGATATAAACACAAATATCGATTTAGAAGAAAAGAAATGATGAGAAAGGTTTGGTAAAGTAGATTTGTTGCGATACATACCAAAAATTAGCAACAAGAAATCCAGTGAAAGCGATGCGAGAAAAGTATCAACAATGTTGATGTTGATGCTTGCTTTCTCCCACTTGATGTGTTTTTAAATTTATTGGTGAATTAACTTTTGAAGTTTTGCGATTAAATCGGTACGACTCTACGTATCGTAAAAAGTGAATTTTTGATAAATTAATTGGTAGCCTTAGTAATCTAAACGAAAGTTATAATATTCGTCAAACCGAGGGCATGCATATAGAGAACATCCGAATTCGACTTCATAACAGAAAGTTATGATTTTTCGAAGTTTCAGTGTAGCAGTATATAGCTCAGGAATCGAATTTTAGATCGGTATATTTTTGGCCAAAATAATCTAAATGAGATTTGAAGATTTCATTAATAGGAGTTCAGCTATAAAAAGACAGTCAAAAATGGAGTTTGTATCTAGAAGTTATGAATTTTACATGGTCGTTAACAGTGTAATCTTCTCCAACTGTTAAATTTACAATCGGTTAAGAATTATCCAATGAGTCAAAAGGATATTTGTAGATCTTGTCAATGCCTACGGGTGGATATAAAGATCGTGAAAAACGGAGTTCGTATGCGAAAGTTGTGAATTTTCTAAGATTGGTTATTTTACTTGCATCCTGCGCCACGTGTCTGCACCAGGCGAAGCCTTGGTGCCTACGCAAGCTCACAACATGAGAGCCATGTCTGACGATGTGAAAGGCCCTTGTACAATCTATAAATAGAGCCTAAATTCACTCATTTCATCACACCTTTCTGTCCAACTCTCTCCCAAACCCCACAAGGTCCTAAGACCTTTTCTCTAGCACTTCCTAGGTGTTAGTAGCGAAGTGTCGGAGCATAAGAAAGCCCCAAGAAGTAGAGCTTTCGGCATAGAAGTTCTACCTACGCAGACTCCGGTTTATCGCTAAACCACTAGTAAGTTGAGTTATGCTTATCTTACTTCAAGTATAACTTATGTTTAAGTTCATTACCGTTATTATGAACCCATAAACAAGATTTATCAGTGATTCCAAGTCATTATACTGATTGATCTACTTACGGGAGTGGTGTCTAGAATGGTCATGTTGGCTTGGTTGTTGTATTTCAGAAAAGCTATATGTCGAAATGATCCTGCCCCCAATTGTCCTGCCTGACTGATCCTTACTTGATAGATCTTGAAGTAGACTTTGAATGAATGATGAATCTAGACTAATAATTAGTTTCAATAAATATTAGACTAAGATTTAGTGATAATGATACTAGGTTGCTTCAAAGGAAAAGAAAATTGCTAGAAGCGAAACGTTGTCCGAATTCTAATCGTCACTTTAACAAGTGAGTGTACAGTTACTTTCATCTTACACATAGATATGAAGTATCTGGATAATTACATTGTAATGACCAAAATTTCGAAACAATTAAAACTTTTCAAAAACAACCCATTTTAATAACGTTGTTACAAAAAGGTTTTCAACACATTATTTAACAGAGTATTTCCCAGGTCCATTTCATAAAACACCAATGCGAGGAACGGTACGATCACGCCTTTGCCTTGCCACAGACTCCTGAGAACCTGAAAACATAAAACCACAACTGTAAGCCCGAAAGCTTAGTGAGATACCCCCAAAATACCAACCACATATACGCCCTTCCAAGCCACAACCTTCCAGTCCAAGCATATCGCCTTCCGGCCCATTGCGTAATGCCTTCCGGCCCATAACACATTGCCTTCCGGCCCATAACATAATGCCTTCCGGCCCATAACATATCACCTTCCGGCCCGCAACGTAAAAGCATATATATATATATATATATATATATATATATATATATATATATATATCATGACAGAACATAGAACAATCGTGCATACCGGGTTACACTCCAGACCAGACGACCATACACATAACATGTAATCATATAGCAGTTCGCAGTTAGCAAATCGATCAACAGATCGCATAACATATCATTACCCTAACCAAGATACCAGCTTAGCCTATCACTAGCATAACATCACCCTACGACTCAGCCAACATAATAATTATGCACATACGCCTTTCCAGGCCATGACCTTCCGGTCAACATCGCATTGCCTTCCGGCCCGCAACATGTAATGCCTTCCGGCCCATATCCCGTAATATCATACAACAGACAATTACCCGGATTTTCATCCGATAAAGGGTTGGCCTTGGTGCCTTAAACCCTATAGATATAGTGAGGATAACTCACCTTGAAACTGCCGACTGAACAGATAACTCGAACTGCTCCGATCCCTGATACGATCTCCACCACTGGACAGCCACCAATGCACTGAACTCAAAACCATAACCAACAATTACCAAAATACCCCTGGAAACCACTGGTCAACCCTTGGTCAAAGACTGGGTCAAAGTCAACCCCTGACTGAACCTACTCGCCGAGTCAACCCTATGACTCGCCGAGTTCCCAACTCAAAACTTCACTCAATCCGCGACCTAACTCGCCGAGTCACCCCGAGACTCGTCGAGTCCAACACCTCTAAGTCCATTCGCACATAACTCACCGAGTCATCCCTTGACTTGCCGATTCTTCGACTCAACCAGAAAATATTGGGACTCTTCGACAAGACTCGCGGAGTCCAAGAACAGACTCGCCGAGTCTAAGGCTATCTTCAACCTACTCACCGAGTTGTTCATCCAACTCGTCGAGTTCCAGACCATCTTCATCCAACTCACCGAGTTGTTCTTCCAACTCGTCGAGTCTCAGCTCGTCTTCAAGCAACTCGTCGAGTCCACCCATGTGACTCGCCGAGTACCACCGGTCTGAATCCAAACAGAAGCGTTCCAGGCCATGCAATTGATCCAAAACATAGATCTAGCCTCCTACAACTCATCCATCACATAAAGTGGCAATCTTTACGTGAATCCAAAGAGATCTATGCATTTTTCACATTAGGGCTAAGGTTTGGGACAAGATAGCTTCATCCAACACTCAACACAGGGACTTTCCTGCATTCTAACCCTCCTCCATTCCAGATCTGAGGTTGCTACCTCAGATCCAACCTTTAGACTCTAAAATAACCCAAGATAAGTTTCCCCCCAAACCCCAAAATGAAGAGACAAGACAATAGCAGCTCAAGAACGAGATTTTACCTTCAAAGAATGCCCTAATCTGCAAGGAAACTCGAATCCAAGCAAAACCCCTTGCTCCACACCTTCAAACTTCCAAACTTTCTCCAACAATTACTTCTCCAAGCTCCAATCCACTCAACAATGGTGCTTCTCCACGATTTTAGGGTTTCAGGGACTCAAAGGGGTGATAAAGAGGCTGGGGAGGAAACATAATGCTCTTTATATAGGGCTCAACCCCAAGAATTAGGGTTTTCTCCACTTAGCGCCTACTCGCCAAGTCGGCTATTTAACACGCGACCAAGTCGCGACTCTACTCACCGAGTCCGTCCATGGACTCGACGAGTCACTCTTTCCCAAATTACACTTTTAGCCCTTCCATACAACTCTTGCTATTTCGGGATGTTACAATTCTCCCCCACTTAAATTAGGCTTCGCCCCCGAAGCCTACAACAATACATCTCCAAAGATGTTCCCACAACATGCCATCTAGCCTTAACCAGACCAGGTCCCACAAGGCATACCCATCGAAACTCGAACACACTTTCCCTTCTTTTACGGTGTCCTGACCACCGTCTCGAACCGGGCACCGACTGTACCCTCTAATGATCACACTCGATACCCGAGAATTACCCAAGATGCATTACTTCCCCAATCTCAATAATCACTCGACCCATAAGTGTTAGAAAACTTTGAACCGTCGGATCCCCGATCCGAATCCCACTTTATCCAATCCGGGACGACTGAGAGACCCATTCTCAATATCAGAGCAACTCCCACGAGTTCTCCCCTTGCAACCGCATACACATGCTGAATTAGTCCTAACACCCTTAGGTTGGGAAAACCTGATACACTGATAATATCCTCAAACATCCCCCCGGATAAGCCACTAATACATACCCCATACCCTGATCAAAATCACACTGAGAGTTCAAGACTCTCTCCCTGCATCCTTTCCGAGCCTCTTGGCTCTACACCTGCGGAATTCCCTTCGCAACCTCAACAAGCATCCAAACCGGATAAGCTCCTATTCCACTGCCGTAAACATGCTGCTCAAACCATACTCGAAGTACTCGATTCATAACTCTGCTCTGCCATTTTTACTTCCGTGAACTTGCACTCCCTCTCGGAGTTACACCTCACTCTCTCTTCCTTTACCAAGGAAACCACTCGACCACATTGTCACTCCAACAAGTGCCACGGTGCTCGCCTAACGCTACACCACCTTCTCATAGCGTATCCGCTATCCATCCAACACACATATTATGACTCTCATCGCAGGGGACCCTCAAGCCCATGCACTATCTCAACTCACCAAGATCACTACCCGGGGCCAGACCTTCTAATGCAAACACACTACGACATACCCAATCCATATCCTCAAACAGATCCAATAATACCTGCAGAGTCTTCAGTATGACTGGACCGTCTTACCAGGCCTTCAGCCCATTCTGGACTGCTCAACTATCATTCATCATTCCGGGCTATCACCCTCGGAAATCCTCCCATGCATACCGTTCCAGCCCTCCACGGGGGGGGGGGGGGTTTCCGAACTCTAATTCCATCATGCATACTCGGTCCCGGCCTGTTCCCAGGCCTCCACAATCAAATGCCCTAGGTTTGTATCCTGCCCCGCACGCCCGACACTCGCTCCTATCAGACTATACTCTGGGCTGGCAGAACACTGCTGAATCCCAACAGCTAAGCACCCTCAAGTACTCATCGATCTCCTGGAGAATTCTCCAATTCTCCCCCACTTATAACACTGATTAACAACCACCGGTTGCCATCACCGACCTTCCGGAACAACCCTGCACAAAGAGAACACTTACACGCTGACTGCTTCCCACAAGCATAAACAACCTTAACGAGATCTCATGTCAACACTGATTAACCCGCTCGAAAGAAACTCAAACTGTATCTAACCACTCCTCAGAAAGCCGATGCTACCCGACCTTCAACCCAGTGTTGCATCTCCACTAATAACCCTCACGAATGATAACCAACGAAAGCACAAACACCAAACTATAACCATGCCAAACCCTCAAGGAACAACAGATACCAAGACGAAAACCCGAATCACAAATCCATAACCATGCCAAACCCTCAAGGAACAACGGATACCAAGACGAAAACCCGAATCACAAATCCATAACCATGCCAAACCCTCAAAACGACGAATACCGCATCAAAACCACACAAAGATACCAACACAAACAATACACCATAATAATCGCAAGATAACATGACATCCAGAAAGAAACATACCCGCAGCTGTATCCGGCACTGCTCTGACCTCCTCTGCCGCAATCTAATAAGCACGACCCTGAGCCCTTGGGGGCTCCGCTCCACCCTGACCTTCTCCTGAAATCCTCAAAGTGGCAGGTGCTGGAGCCTGCATCGGTCCCGCGGAAAACTGTGGACAGTTGACCCTCATACGTCCAACCTGACGACAATGATAGCAAATCCTCAAATCCCGAACCGGCGCTGACCGCCGACAATCCCTCGCATAGTGTCCCTCCTTTCCACACTTGCGGCATGCACCACCGGACCTGCAAATTCCGGTGTGACTCCTCCATACTTCCCACAAGTGAGGCTGCTCCGATCCCCCATCCCGGAATCAACGATCTTAGACCGTTTGGTTGCCGGCTCCTACTGAACCGGAGCTTGCCTCAGCTCACGCAACTGCAACTCAATCTCTAACTCACGCCGCCGGGCGGCCTCCTGCAACTCCAACAATGTCCTGCACCTCTGTGCGAACACAAACTGTCTGATGTCTCTCTTTAGCATACTCAGATATCGGGACATCTGAGCCTGCTCCGAAGCGAACTCAGGGCAGAACATCGCCCTCTCAGTGAACATTCTGGTGATTTCCGTCACCGACTCTGAAACCTGCTTCAGCTTGAGGAACTCCCGAGCCAACCTCTCCCTCTCTACCTGCGGAACATAACGAGTACTGAACATCTCTCTAAACTGATCCCATGAAATCGCAGCCCTCTGCGCATCCAAATATGACCCCGTGGTCAACCTCCACCAATCCTTTGCCCCGAGCGTCAACAGGTTCAGAGCACACCTCACCCTCTGATCAGTAGGGCATGAACTCATGAAGAAACACCCCTCCACGTCCGATAACCATCTCATAGCAACAATCGGGTTCTGAACTCCATCGAAGGTGGGAGGCTCCGTATTATCGAAGTCCCGATACTGAAAATCCCTATCAGCTCCTCCCCCTACTGCTGCTACAGCCACTGTAGCCGCCGCGGCAACCGTCTCCGCGAGAGCCGCATAGCGCTCATCAAAATACTCAACCATGGCGGTCTTGATCGACCCAAACAACTCCGGAAACTCAGCCCGGAACAATGCAGCAACCTCATCATGCAGGATCTCGCGGATCCTCGCATCCAACTCGCACAAGCTCATCTAACCAATAATCTCGGGCGGTACTGACCCGTCCGCAACTCCTCCTCCTGCACCCGATCCTGACCCGGATCCGCTTCCAGCATGCCTCGAAATCTCCATACTGAAAATATATTAGAAAACCTCAGACTCTTCCCACTATCCCAGGAACCGACTCTCAACCCAACCCTAGAGGTCATGGTTTCCCTGATACGCGTATGGGTCCTGTGCTTTCAGTAGTACGGGCCCATACTACCTTCCACACCTACCAATATTTGTATGAAGTACTACCACAACACCCTAGAGAAACATGCATAACAACGCTCAACCCTCACCACTAGGGGAACACTGAGAATCTCCCTTAAGGAACCCTAGGCTACAGGCATCACAATCAGGCAACATTAACACGAATTCCTGAAGATCCCTAGCCTAACTCTAGCATGCTGTTCTATCAAAGCTTAATAAAACAATGTCATGAATGGTAATTTGGGGTTACTTACTGGCTCCGACTGATCGTACCTCCGCGTCCTCCTTTTACTAAATTTTAAAACCATTTTAATTTCTCTTTTAAAACCTTCCTCGATTTGAGACTAGAGTCACACAAGTGTTCCTCCAATTCACTCAAACCAAGGCTCTGATACCAACTTGTAATAACCAAAATTTCGAAACAATTAAAACTTTTCAAAAACAACCCATTTTAATAACGTTGTTACAAAATGGTTTTCAATACATTATTTAACAGAATATTTCCCAGGTCAATTTCATAAAACACCAATGCGAGGAACGGTACGATCACGCCTTTGCCTTGCCACAAACTCCTGAGAACCTGAAAACATAAAACCACAACTGTAAGCCCGAAAGCTTAGTGAGATACCCCCAAAATACCAACCACATATACACCCTTCCAAGCCACAACCTTCCGGTCCAAGCATATCGCCTTCCAGCCCATTGCGTAATGCCTTCCAGCCCATAACACATTGCCTTCCGGCCCATAACATAATGCCTTCCGGCCCATAGCATATCACCTTCCGGCCCGCAACGTAAAAGCATATATATATATATATATATATATATATATATATATATATATATATATATCATGACAGAACATAGAACAATCGTGCATACCGGGTTACACTCCAGACCAGACGACCATACACATAACATGTAATCATATAGCAGTTCGCAGTTAGCAAATCGATCAACAGATCGCATAACATATCATTACCCTAACCAAGATACCAGCTTAGCCTATCACTAGCATAACATCACCCTACGACTCAGCCAACATAATAATTATGCACATACGCCTTTCCAGGCCATGACCTTCCCCGCAACATGTAATGCCTTCCGGCCCATATCCCGTAATATCATACAACAGACAATTACCCGGATTTTCATCCGATAAAGGGTTGGCCTTGGTGCCTTAAACCCTATAGATATAGTGAGGATAACTCACCTTGAAACTGCCGACTGAACAGATAACTCGAACTGCTCCGATCCCTGATACGATCTCCACCACTGGACAGCCACCAATGCACTGAACTCAAAACCATAACCAACAATTACCAAAATACCCCTGGAAACCACTGGTCAACCCTTGGTCAAAGACTGGGTCAAAGTCAACCCCTGACTGAACCTACTCGCCGAGTCAACCCTATGACTCGCCGAGTTCCCAACTCAAAACTTCACTCAATCCGCGACCTAACTCGCCGAGTCACCTCGAGACTCGCCGAGTCCAACAACTCTAAGTCTATTCGCACATAACTCACCGAGTCATCCCTTGACTCGCCGATTCTTCGACTCAACCAGAAAATATTGGGACTCTTCGACAAGACTCGCGGAGTCGAAGAACAGACTCACCGAGTCTAAGGCTATCTTCAACCTACTCGCCGAGTTGTTCATCCAACTCGTCGAGTTCCAGACCATCTTCATCCAACTCGCCGAGTTGTTCTTCCAACTCGTCAAGTCTCAGCTCGTCTTCAAGCAACTCGTCGAGTCCACCCATGTGACTCGCTGAGTACCACCGGTCTGAATCCAAACAGAAGCATTCCAGGCCATGCAATTGATCCAAAACATAGATCTAGCCTCCTACAACTCATCCATAACGTAAAGTGGCAATCTTTACGTGAATCCAAAGAGATCTATGCATTTTGCACATTAGGGCTAAGGTTTGGGACAAGATAGCTTCATCCAACACTCAACACAGGGACTTTCCTGCATTCTAACCCTCCTCCATTCCAGATCTGAGGTAGCAACCTCAGATCCAACCTTTAGACTCTAAAATAACCCAAGATAAGTTTCCCCCCAAACCCCAAAATGAAGAGACAAGACAATAGCAGCTCAAGAACGAGATTTTACCTTCAAAGAATGCCCTAATCTGCAAGGAAACTTGAATCCAAGCAAAACCCCTTGCTCCACACCTTCAAACTTCCAAACTTTCTCCAAAAATTACTTCTCCAAGCTCCAATCCACTCAACAATGGTGCTTCTCCATGATTTTAGGGTTTCAGGGACTCAAAGGGGTGATAAAGAGGCTGGGGAGGAAACATAATGCTCTTTATATAGAGCTCAACCCCGAGAATTAGGGTTTTCTCCACTCAGCGCCTACTCGCCGAGTCCATCTCAATGACTCGCCGAGTCGGCTATTTAACACGCGACCAAGTCGCGACTCTACTCGCCGAGTCCATCCATGGACTCGACGAGTCACTCTTTCCTAAATTACACTTTTAGCCCTTCCACACAACTCTTGCTATTTTGGGATGTTACATACATGCTTATGTGCTTATTATCTATGCTGAGAATATTATGTGTTAGATAAGATATTGTGAGATTATGTTTAACCAATTTAATCATATAAGTATTATATACTTATAAATATGTATTGGGTAGCGACTGGTGATGAGAGATAGGTGATCATAGAAAGGTGATGATAACAACGTGATGATAGATATGCGATGATGAATAGGTGATGCGAGATAGGAGATGATTAGGAGATACCATAACCTTGACTTGCGATGTTGTGATGTTGCGATGTAGTCATCTACTAGAGTATAGCTGATGACCACCGACTAATCTAAACAAGTCATGTGGAAATATCGGCATGCTCATAACCTGTAGGTGATGAATTACGAGTTTAGGATGTAGTACCTACATATTCATGCGATGATACTCTAATCCTTACTATACATGTATTAGGGGAGTAATCCACGAATCAGTACTGTCTATGTGATGTAGGCGATGATCCTTAGGAAAAGTCCTTAGTAACAAACATATAAGGAAATATGATGTAAGGCGATGGGAGGTAAATACGATGTAGGAGATGAACCTTATGACAAATCTTTAGGGAAGAATGAATAAAGAAAATGGAGATGGGTAATTGGGTTACTTGTTTAACATGAAATATGTGAAGAAACAAATTAACTATATTATTGTGGGTTGAAAACCCTATGTATTCACTAGGTTTCCCAACCTGACCCACTTAGCTTATTGTATCAAGGGTAGTGATATTAAAGATACATTCTCCTGAGGGATTCAAGGAGATGTAAATCATTAGTGTAAATTAATGTATGTTCTGTTTATGATTATGTTTTTGTATTGACGATGACATCCCAATTTTTTAATATAAGTAAATACATTTCTTCGGAAATGCTTTGATAATATCATTATCATGTATCTCGGAACAAATTCTGCAATATTATTCTTAAGAAAAAAAATATTTTGATTTTAAGAGAAAGCATAAACAAATCGACTATTTTTTGCAGTCAAATTAGGGATGTCACAATATATATATATATATATATATATATATATATAGAGAGAGAGAGAGAGAGAGAGAGAGAGAGTTAGGTTCATATATGGATGAACATCTATTGTGCGGATGTGGGGATATTGCTATTATATGTGAGAATAACTTAGAAAATTTATTGCTTCGTAATGTGAATACGTTCAACCTTACATCACTATTGTCATTATCAAACATTTTCACTAATTAAATTATCTATATGGATATTATGGATTTTTTTTTAATGATTTTCATTCTGTCAAAATGTATTCTTGATAATCTTATTATGTAAGAATAAGAATGAGTGAAAAACGATGCATGATAATGACGGTATTTATGTGAGTTTGATTGTATTTACATTATCAAACAACTTATTCTTTTATTCATTCTCATAGAATGACACTATCGACGCACATCCGCACAATAGATGTCTCACATTTTAATATATATATATATATATATATATATATATATATATATATATATATATATATATATATATATATATAATATCACACACACAAAAGATTTCATTGTCCTTTAATTATGCAAAACTAGATGAGGAGCCCCGCGTTGCGGGGATCGATCTAAACAGAAGTGATCGTTTTCGGTGTCTGGTGTTCATCAAAGTGATAATATAATTTATTAAACTAACTTAGAAGCTCCTTGTCTTCAACATGAACATATTTTCACTGTAAGGGTAAAATTGTGAAATGTATGTGTCTTCTTAATCAAAACAAAGGATCTAATTTTAGTCACTATTTTAAATCAGTTACTTTATCTATACTGTTATTGGGAGAAGGATATATAAATGCATAGTGCAAATGTTAATGATTTGTTGTTGAGTCTATATCGATATGAATATTTGTAACTTAATAGTTGAAAGCATGAACGTTACATAGTTGAAAGCATGAATGTTTCAATGTCATTTATATAAATCAATCCAACAATTTCTATATCACGATGAAATGATCAATAACATGAAACATGAAAGAATGCTTACATCCATTTTCTACCTAATTCCTTTTTGTGTTTAATATCAAACACTTTAGATTATGCATTAACTTGTTCTTTTGAACATATATAAAATTTTCTAAAATGTCAAGTGAATGTTGAATATATCCCAATGATGAAGTACTCAAAATTCCATCCTCTAAAAATGCTTCAATATTTATCCCTAAATGTAGTCCTTCATGGATTACCGAATTTAATTAGATGGGTTATAAATATGGAATGAAGATGGTGGAGGTTTCCATATTTAACCTTGAATAAGAATCGGTTGTGTAATGAATGAAGATAGCGGAGGTTTGGCTGAAGGGAAAGCTTTTCCATGACTTGTAGAAGACTTCTTTGACTTGAAACAATCCACTTAGAGTATTTATCCTGAAGGAATAAGAATAAAATTAATTTTAATATAAAGTTTGATTTAATGAGATTATGAAAGAAATTTCTAAACCTTGCCAGCTGGAGATGCAAGAAATTTGAGTCGTTCGGATTTTGTGTGATCAGTAGCATGAGCAGCAAGATCAATCAAAGCACGTTGAAACAAATATGGAAACATTGGTTAATTTTAGCTATTGTTGCAATAAATCCAGACAAAGGGTAAACTGGGCATATACTATTATTCAAATAGAAAAGGTAACTGTGTTTGTTTACTTTATTCAAGAGTTGATCGAGACAGATGTCATATATGCACTTTAGGGGTTAGTTTTATTATCAGATGTATTTAAGTTTAATTCTAGACAAAAAGGTAAAATGGTCATTAACGGTTTGCTCACGGTTCATTTAGTTCAACAATTATGGGCTATTTTTAGCTATTGTCATTTGTTTTTCACTGTAATTTCAAACAAAGGGTAAAATGGTCATTTTTTTGTTATTCAACTCCTGCAAAAAAAAATTCCCTGATTTCGCAAATGCCAAAGAATTTACTTATCCAACCTATATGTATACAAGTTCATCAATATTAAAGCAGAATATCATAAAGAAGTAACTATTTTGTTGTAGCAATGTATTTGCATTTAGTTTTTTGTTATTGCATCTTATCTTAACTTTCAATTCTTTCTACTATAGCATTCTATTCTTTGGTATAATATGTTAGTCCTACAATGGAAAAAAAATCATGAAGAATCAACTCTTGATATTTTTAATCCATAGCAAGAAAATATATTATCAGACTTTAAAAGTGAAAAATATTTGGAAGAAAGGGGGAAAATGTCTCACAATTTGAAGCATTCTCTCTTTCCATGTATATTTGCACACATAACAAACAAAGAAACATGAAGCAATGCATTTTTTTTTTCTTTCCATGCACAAGCAAGTAAAATGAAATATTATTTATTTACACAAAAACTTTAAAAACGCAGCAAAAGTATTAAAAAAAAATATTATTTACACAAGAACTTCAAAAATCGGGAATAAATATAAAAAAATCACAAAAACTTGACCATCAATTACATTTCTCAAGCCCCATGTTCGTAAAACAAAAAGATTGTAGGCATCTATAGTCCAATCTCTTCCAATTTCCGTAAGAGTTCGCGAAGCAGAAACGCCAAAAATTAATTATGTTAAGGTAATCTTTTTTTAATAAACACTTCTCTCTGTCGATATAATTCACCATAAAACAAATATGATTTACAAAAAATCAATGAAGGGCAATTTTGTCATGTGTCTTCTCTCTCTCAACCACTTTTATATTTCTGCTAGAAATAACAATAAATGACAAATCTCAATTTCATGTAATTTTCTATAAATATAAATATACTATTATAATAACAAACAAATGAATTGATTAGGTATTAGTCTGAAAATAAAAAGTGAATATAGACAGAATCTATAATCTCTTCTCAACAACCACTTTATAGTTTGTCATTTTTTTAGATACAAATAAAAAAAATATTCAAAAAAGGTCCTAATGGAAACGTTTAGACTTTTAGTTCCAAGTTAAATCCTTTTCTCTTTGAGAGAGTTAGTTTTGACTGTTTCTTTTTATAAAGACCATTTTGCATTTGGACCAAAGTTAAGAAAAAAAAAATATAGAAGAAGACTCCAAACAGGGAATTTATACATATAACCCAAACCAATCAATTATAACGAAAATAGGATTAATTTGCCCTATCAAAATGAAACCAAGAACGAAAAAATATCAAATCCGTATAACATAACTTACCGCAAGTTGTACCAAGATCCTTATCAGAAAAGTGGTTGTGGCACTCTGGTAAAATTGCAAGATTAGGGCACAAAATTAGTAAAAATAAATACATAATAAGAGAGTAAAAGTGAAAAACAAAGAACCAAAAAGATAAAAACTAATAAAGAAATACAGAAAAAGTAAATTGTGGCCTACCAGGAGTCATTGGTGTTGAAATCGTGTAGCAAATTCGATTTCCTCATTATCCAAATGAAATGAAATAAATACCTGCAAAAGTGGATCATGAATATGGGTCAATCTGTCATCATAAGGTTCAACTCTGATTGAAAACCCAAGAGATAAAGATTGAATAGGTTTTGTAAACTTCAGACACGATCAAACGTATACATCCAAAACATATTTAGAAATTAAGAACCAAATAAAATGAATTTTCTTTCAAATAAGAAATGAGTTTACCCATATCAAATAATGGTAGCAATGGAACATGCAAATATAAATTGTATAAGTGAAAACATGTAGCAAAGGAACCTGAAAGAAAGAGTTGTTTCATGGTTCAATTTCGTTGGATCTAAAGTAGAAAATGAATCACTATGCTCTGACCGTTCTTCCTTTTGATCGTTCTCCCTGTTCATCAGCAATCTTTTATTCCGAATGGTCAAAAACAAAAAATTTTAAAATCAAAATACAAAATTAAACCTAATGTTTTCTTCTAATGGGAAGATACAAATTAAAGAAGCCAAGATCACCTACGAACCGAATTTGATCATTCTCCCAGCTTGTTCTTTCTTTCCTTCACCACAGTCGATTTCATAGTCTTCTTCCCAACTGTCTCCCAGCCATCATTGTTTTCCTCTTCAGTTTAGATTAATCCACTTAAATTGTTAGATATTAAGTTATTAAAAATGGTGATTGATTATTAAGAACAACTAAACTAGATTGTGATGAGATTGCCTTTTATTAAAAATATTTGAAGCATGTAATGCAGACATTTCTAGCATTATGTTAAAACTACTGAAATCTAATTCGAGTGGGTACTTTGTTTGTTTTCCTATATGTAATTTCAATAACTTGAACGCATATGAACATGAAACTTCAATCAAAATGATTTAACAATTTCATCAACAATTGAACTTGTTGACTTTATGTATGTCGAATCAGCAGAAAACATATCAATCAATAATCATCAACTTAACTTAACATTACATGTTGAGGTTGCCTAGAAGTATTCGATCCACCAGATGCCCATTGTTCATTCTTTTCCTCCTACAAAACCCAAACACAAAATAGCGATTCACTCTACATACCTAAACCATAAAAGCTCAATTTCACACTAACCTCATTCGTATGGGTATATGAACAATCAAACCTAGTATCAGGAAATGAAATTAAAATATATGCAAAAAACATAAGGAGCGATTAGAACCCTAACCCATCCACCGAGGAATGTGCTGACAATGACGGATGTCACATAGACAGGTGAGTGGTCGGTAGTGGTAATTGTATTGGACGGAGGTGAAGGTGGTATTATTAATTCCCTGTAATTGAGCCAAAGAGAAGTAAGAAAAAAGTCATATTCACAACAGGAATCGGAAATTAGGCAGAAAAACAGAGAGAGCAGTATGTGAAACATAACTGTAGTGATGGTAATAGGAAGCGATGTACATCTGTAAGCGCTACTTCGAAAAGAAAAACAAAAAAAAGTTAGCAGGATACCCATTCATCAATCACGTGTTACATACTCTGAAAAGAAATCACATAAATGGAACCCTAAATAAAAAGTCTAAATATATACCCATGGTCGCTCATATTCCCTTTGTATTCTCATGGCTTCCTCCAATCCTGATAATCTCTTCAAAAAAACAATGAATCGTTTTCTACCGTGGAATCTTTACATGAAATTGCAAATCATATAACTAAAACATTTGATTAAAGGGATTTCAACCATGAAAATACGTCTCATTTGATGCAAATAGACTCAACTACGCTAAGCTTACACCACCTCCAAACCCAGTGAAGAAGGAGAAATCAAAAACTTAGTTTTGGTTATTCTACCCAAGTGAAAATGAAAGAAAAAGGGATACCTTGACAATTTCACCACCTGCATATTTGAGTAGCCAGTGGAGATGGCATAGACGCTGGCGCGCTGGTGGTGATACACCGAAAGAAGAACCCCGACGCCTAGTCTCTCTCAGCCAGGAGATAACTCCGTCGTCAGAACCAAAATTGGAACCCGCTCGATGGTGAGAACCTAAATCGGAACCCGCTCATCCGTTGCGATGAGGTCAACACCTACGTTGCACAGGGCAGGTTTGCTGGCGGTGGTGTTTGTGACAGGTCGGATGCGGAAGCTTGAAGCTGATAAGAAAAAAGAGAGAAGAAGAGGGTACATAGTATCTTCTCTTTCGGTGATTGAGGCCTCACCGGTAATGGCATGAGTGATGGGAGATTTGTGGAAGAAAATGGCTTCGACCACGACTTCGCCAAGAGAGTGGTGGTGGAAGCCCTCTTCTTTAAAGCGAACCCCGCACCGGCTGCTAGATGAGACACATCGCACATCTGACGAAATCAGTAGACAAAGATGAAAATGGATATTGGATAAGGAGGCGGTGGAAGGATCACGATGATCAACACGTGTGTCCACAAACTATACAGATATCGACATAAAACGACCCTAAAGACGATTTTAACACACAAAAAAACACCCCACTTCATGAAAACAACAAAGAAAACAGAAGGACCATTCTTGCCAAATAACAGATAAGTTCACTATTCCTAAAAAGTATCCTCCTTTAATATATATATATATATATATATATATATATATATATATATATATATATATATATATATATATATATATATATATATATATATATACAATCAAGGCAATTTATGGGCCGTAAAATACTATACTAAGGGGGTGTTTGGGTGAGCTTTTTGACTTCAAAAGTCCCTTTCGTAAAAATCATTATTGACTTATTACTTTTGCCAAAAGAAGTTTGAAAAATATGCTTGGATTAGCTTTTAGCTTTTTACCTTTTAAAACCCCAAAAGTTAGCAAAAGATAGCAATTTGTGACTATTGAAAATCGGGTATTTTCTTCTTACCCAAAAGCTATTCTAAAAGAACTTTTAGAGTTTCCAAACATCTTATTAAACTTTTTGACTTTTTCAAAAAGAAAAAAAATAAAAAGTCATTTTAAAAGCAAATCCAAACACCCTCTAACGACGACATTCTTTGGTTCTAATTATAAGTTTATCTTCGGTTCTAATTATAAGTTTGTTTGATTAGATAAAATGAGATGATAGACAAGTGAAATGAAATCCCTAATAAAATAAAGGGTTTAAGGATATTATAGGTTGTTTAAATTATTATTAATTATCTGACATCATTACAAATTAAATTTTAGTTATTTTATCTTTTTATTATCCTTTATAAAAAGTTTATTTTTTTTTATCTATAAACAAACTTGTTATATCAATTATTTTAGAATAAGTTTTACGCACAATCCTTGTGATTTAGGGTAGTCTATATATTTCGTTTAACACAAACGATCCCATGTCTTTGAAAACAGACTATTTTTTCCTCATTAATCTCATCGCTTTTGTAGTTGCAACAAACGCAATGTGCAAGTTAGTAAAGTGATGATGGAGAGGAGGAAAAAATAGTCTTTTTAAAGCGATGAGGATCGTGCATGTAGCACCCAGTTCCCGATACATATTTTTCATTCACATAATTGCATGTTTTGCACTGTGAGTCGATGAGTTAGAGGCCCTACTCGTTGAGTAGACTGGATTATGGTGGCGGGGTTTAAGTAACCTACTCGATGAGTCGGGAAACCGACTCGACGAGTAGGACTACCTGGAGGAAACCCTAATATTGAGGGTTTTCACCATATTTAAACATCTTAACTGGTTTCCTTTACAGCCTCCAACACCCTCAGATCACCCTTACGAAACCCTAATCGATTTTTGAGTAACCTTGAGCTTTTGGTGCCATTTTATGTGTGTTAGAGGCTTAAGAAGGAAGAGTATACTTGGAAGATCAAGCGAAGGCTAGTATATCCAGAGGTTTTGTTTCATTTCCACCTCATTCAAGGTAAAAAAAGTTTCAACCTTGACTTCCCATTTGATAGATCTTCTCTAAGTGTAACGTCCCAAAATTCAAGCCCGAAAATTTCATTTTTAAATTAACAATTCCATAAACATTTTACCAAAATATTGTCAAATGAACAACAAGTCATAAAATCATATTGTTGTGTCCCAAAACATAACGTCAAAAGTAATAAAAATTAGAGTACAGTCCCAAAAACTCCTTGCGGAAACCATGTGTGTGTGTGATGTGCTGCTACACCGCCGACTCCTTCCCCTTCGACGAAGAGGTACCTAAAACCAAAGCCAAAACTGTAAGCACAAAGCTTAGTGAGTTCCCCCATCATACCACATACCATACAATATCGTTGGTATCTTTCAACCGGTAACCTCCAGCGGTATCTTTCAACCGGTAAGCATCATCGGTATCTTTCAACCGGTAATCAACATCGATATCTTTCAACCGATATCCGTCATCAGTATCTTTCAACCGGTAACTGAGGACTATTTCACCCCTACCACTAGAAAACAATCAACATATATAAACATACAGTCAGACATATCCGGGTACTGACCTACCATTGGGTCCTAAGGAGCACTGTTAGGAAAACTAATCCCTACTATACACATAACGTATCATCCAGATAAATCTCATAACCAACACATAACCAGACCAAGATAATTATCACAAAGACCATTATCTTCTAAATACCCCTTTTTGGTGGGCCGACATTGTGGCCTTAGACCCACCCCTAATGGAAGGTAACTCACCTCAATGTCGTACAATGTTTGAATTATCCTCGATGTACAATTCGACTCCCTTCGACTCCTCGATCCCTACACGACAACCTTCAAGTCAACACACAACACGTGCAACCCTAAATAGCGTTAGTCCAAGTCTAGTCAAAGTCAACTTCAAGTTGACCCAACTCACCGAGTTGGGCCGTCAACTCATCGAGTCCCTCACATTTATTCGTCCTCAACCATGACCCGACTCGTCGAGTTGGGCCGTCAACTCGATGAGTTCCTCTCTCATATGAACATTGCATGAAACTCATCCGACTCGCCAAGTTAATGAACAACTCCTCGAGTTCACCTTCAACTGATGAACAAGTTCTGTCCTCGACTCACCGAGTTGATGAACAACTCATCGAGTTCATCTTCATCCTAAGAAGATTGCCTTGGACTCGCCGAGTCTGTTCTAGTACTCGTTGAGTCCTATGAACTCCAGGTCTAAAATCACGTCCAAAGCATTGGGTAACTCTTCCTGTCCGGTTACAAACCTTCTAACACTCAACTGGGTTCCTTTGACCCTCAACAGATATGGGGCTCAAAGCCTCGGACTCATCGAGTCCAAGAACGGACTCGTCGATTCGGTCATGTCCACACTCTAATTCTTTGATTTTCGATGTACAAACTTTGATCAAAAGATAGATCCAAGCTTCTACAATCGATCTAGCATGTAAAGTTACAAACTTTACGTGCTTGCATGGGACTTTGAGCTCAAAAAGTCATAAAACAAGCTCCTATGATGCATGGGACCTTTCATGGGTGCAAAAGCAACCGAAATATGCCTAGTGACTCCTTTAATGATGTGATTCAGAAGCCTTAACCCCTAACCAAGTTTGCAAACATGGTTGGCCACCAAAAATGGCTTATAAAAGCCCTAAACCTCCCCAAAGAGGGATCTAACAAATGAATGAGTAAGGTTACAACTTTTTTCCTTCAATGAGCTGTAGAAAGTGCACAAATTCGGGTTCCCTTGGCCTATACTTGCTTCCTCAAGCTTTTCTCCTTCCTTCTTAAGACCACACGCACCAAAATCCACCAATAAGGCTTAGATTGCTTCAATAACGGCTAGGGTTTCAATGAGAGGTGTTTTGGGAGCATAAGGGATGTTTTGGTTGACATAACGTTGTTTAAATTGGGTGCAAACCCTTGGATTATGGGTTTTGTCCTAACAGCGGCTACTCGTCGAGTCCGGGACCCGACTCGCCGAGTCCATCGCTTAAATCCCGCATCCTATCTCACTTTTACTCAGCGAGTTGGTCCTTCAACTCGCCGAGTCCAAGGCCAAAAATGGAAAATACTTAGATAAAAATAAAATAAAAGCATACCAAGAACTAGGTGTTACACTAAGGCTTAGATCTTGTCATTTTTAGGGCATTTCTAAAGCACATTCGGGTTTAGAGTGTAATGTGGAGTGCTAACTTCAGATCTGGAACCATTGTGGGTTCCTATGGCATAATGGTGCCAACTTTATGGCCATGAGATCCCCATGCACCTTATAAACCCCATTTTAGAGCCTTTTGAGCCAAAACCCCCATGCATGGACACTAAGTTCGTAGCTTTACGTATAATATAGACCCTATGAGGTTAGATCTATAATTTGGATGCATTAAGACCCATTGAAATCGACTGTATAGTTTTGGACAAAGAGGGACTCGATGAGTCGGGTCGTATTTCCCATCAAACCCTTCTGTTAATGGACCAGGTGTTAAGACAAAAGAACACTCAGCTGTCCGGGCTCATTAGGGGCCTGGAAATCATAGAACTCGGTGAGTATATAAACTAACTCGTCGAGTTCAAGGCAATGTCCCAACCCCATGATGACGGACTCGATGAGTTCATGGAGAACTTGGCGAGTCATAGACTAGACACCTTCATTCGGATGAAGATGACCTCGACGAGTTCTAGGATGAACTCGACGAGTCGGTTGAAGAAGGTCCCGATGTTTTGGTTGAAGAAGAACGCATCGAGCTCTTACTAGACTCGACGAGTAGAATCAGGGGTTAAGCATTTTGTAGAAATGGGGACTCGACGAGTTGGTGGACCAGCTCGGTGAGTCGAGTCAACCAGATGTTGACTTTGAGCAAATTTATCTTTGACCTTGACTTTGACTTGGACTTGAGTTGACCCTTGTAAGGGGTTATGAGTATGAAATGGTAATCAAGAAAGGTTGTTGTGTAGGAATTTGAGGAGTTGCGACGAGTTGATTTCCATACCAAGGACGAAGCAGACAATACAAGACATCCAAGTGAGTTACCTTCTAGTAGAAGTGGGTCTAAGGCACCATGACCGACTCACTAGTAAGAGTTATAGTTGAGATGATTGTCTTTGTGATGTGTTGAATATTTTAGTGTTGCGTTTTGGGCTATTTGTTTTGTAATCGGATTGGGCTTATCCATTCGTAGTTATCTAGAGTAGTTTCCTTTATCTAGATAAGTTGTTAGGGTTTTATTATAAATATATGCATACATGTATGCGTATATAACAGAATAATCGTTCGCGTTGATTATTCTAACCCTAATATTTACCTCTACAGATTGAAGTTCTTAATCGAGCTCTTCTGGGGTATTTTGCATTAATCATTCGACATATTCATTGGAATACTTGTGTTCTTATCTACGTTCTTGTTTATATTCTGCTTAGAATCATACGATCCTGATAGAACTTTGTTCTAACAATTGGTATCAGAGCAGGAGATTGTGTTCGTCGATACACTTCTCTTCTGTATTCACAAATAATTAGGGTTTCTGCTTTTATCGATGCCGTCGTCTTATTAACGACGACTACTCAGCTTTTGATAAAACCCTAATCTTAGGTTTATAGGTAAGATTCTAGCAGCTCACCATGTCTCATGAAGGGACGCATACAAACCCTATTAACATCTTAAACAGCATCGATTCTACAACTAGAGTTCCCATACTTTACACTCAAGACTACGAAGTATGGGCTCATCACTTTGAAGATTACGTGGTTGGATCCGAAGATAATGGCTATCTCATCTGGGAAGCTATTGTTCTTGGACCGTTTGTGCACTCAGAAACAAACACGATCGTCAAGACACAGAAAGATTACAACAAGCTGGTGACAGATGTTCAGAAGATGCCTCAAGATGAGAAGGACAAGATTCTGTGTAATGTCAAAGCCATGTGAATGATAAGATTCGCCTTACAATCTGACACCTTTCGGCTTGTAGGCTCATGCACAACTGATAAGGAAATCTGGGATAGGTTGAAGGAACTCTACTCAACTGATGAGGATCTGGAACACTCCATTCAAACTCTGTTGCTGTCAGAATTTGGAGCATTTGAACAGAAACCTGAAGAGAAGCTCATTCAGACCTTTGATCGGTTCAATCATCTTTTAAGTAAGATGATCAAGCATGTAATTGAAAGGAAGGTGATCGAACAAAAAGTTACATTCATGAACGGGCTCAGACCAGAATGGATGGCTGTGGTTTCCACTGTAAAGGCGCATGAACAGTTCAAATCCTACTCTCTGGCGAAACTAGTTGGGATACTGAAGTCACATGAAAGTGTTGTAACTAAGGAGGCGAAAGTGGTCTCTGGCATGGGATCGCTGGCTCTTGTCTTTAAAGGAAAAAGTGTTGTTGAAGAAGAAGAAGAGTCAGACATGTCAGAATGTGATCTTACAAGTGAGGAGTATGCTCTAATGATAACAAATCCAAAGAAATTTGCAAGAAGAAAATTTCCTACCAATAAAAACCGAAATTGGCAAGGAAGTTATAGTTCCGAGAAAGTAAAAGAGGAACCAAAAGGCTTTTCTCAAAAGGTGGAAGAGAAAAAGGAAAACAAACTTGCAGGAGACTCTGGATATGACTGCAATTACTGTCACGGCAAGAACCACTTTGCCAAAGATTGCATGTTAAGAAAGATGGCTGAGAAGAGATAGGGTGAAGATGATGAAGCGTATTACATGCGAAAACTTGAAGAAGTCAAAAAGAAAAAGGCTTCCAACAGCTCGATGAATGCTCTAATTGCACAAGAAAATGCAGGGGAAGACGAGTTTGGCGGCGTAGAAGTCTGGTCAACAGATTCTGAAGACGAAGAGGTTAGAAGACCCACGCATGGAAAGGCGTTTTTGGAAAAGAATGGAGGTTCTGGTGGAAAATGCTTGATTGTCACTGCCGGACCATCAACCGAAAGTGCAGACACAGAACCGAACATGACCGAAAACAAGTGTTTTGCAGCCAAGCCAGTGAGTGAGAAGATCAACGACTGCGATCGATTGATCAAGAAGGTACATTCTCTCCTTGAATCTCTTACAATTTCCAAAACTGAATATCTAGAAGAATTAAATGAACTAAACTTTAAATTTAACAATCTAAGTAGTAGCCTCATGCAAACCCACCTAGCAAACTCTAACCTAACTGACCAACTCGGCAGGGTGTCTTCAAAAAGTGAGGAGAGAAGAATCTGGATTGAGCAGAAGGAAACGGAGTTAGTTAGGGCTAAGGATGAGAGTATTTATTTGCAAAGAGACAATTCGAAATTATTAAAACAAAGAAATGTTTTCTGTTTAATTGCTAAGCGTCTTTATACTAATATTGCTCAATTACATCTTAATTGTGAAATTGGAAAGAAAATACATAAAATGATTTTGCCCTTTTTTGAATTTAAGGAAGATGATGTTATAGCAGAGTGTGAATCAGAAGTTTCCTCTGAAGAAACATCCATGTCATATAGGCTAGGTTTAGATAAGATAGAAACTTTCATCGATTCTAAGGAACATAAAATTATGTTAAGAGATATCTTAGATGAAAATGATAGGCTGAAAATTAAAACCAAAACTATACAAACATTCGATGAATCAAATGCCAAAATCGTCAAGGATAATAAAATTATCATAGATAATTGTTTTGAATTCGAAACAGAGAGTGAGATGAGTGAAATCTTAGGAGTGGATGTTGTTGATTGTTCCGAGTTTGTGAAAAATGAAGCCAAGAGTGAAAAACCTCTTATTTCAGAAAACTCAGTTGAGTTTGCTCGTCTGTCAAAGGAACAGAAACCGAAACTCAAAGAAAAGGCTTTGGTTTATCAGAAGGTACAGACCGTACCAAACCAAGTTTATGCTGTGACTGGTGTCACTCACAGACAAACAGCTGAATTAAGGACGATAGTTGAAGAGGATAATGCTGATGGATGCGAAGACTATTTCTGGTCTGCTCCCATTGACAATGCAGATGAGACTGTGGGTCTGTCTGAGAGAACCACTTGGAGTGTCAAAGGACGATACATACCAGAACCCATCAATAAACCTTCCAGTTTCGATATTCCCAGCACAAGCAGAATGAAAGATGTTCCTGAAGAACCTTCAATGCAACCTGATGCTCCAATCGAAAGAAAAGAACCGAAAGATCCACTCAAGAGACAGGAAGCACCGAAAGTTCAAACTAAGGAAAGCACTGAAACCAGAGTGGAAGACAAAATAATGAAGGAGAAATCAAAGCCAAGTTTCAATGTTCACAAATCTCAGAAGGAGCTAGCTGAACAGAAAAGACTCAGAAATCAGCGATATGCCTCGAATCTAAATGAACGGAAAAGGCATTGGAATTCTCAAAATCCTAACTATGAGCCTCCTAGGAAAGAATCCATGGATAAAGGAAAGCAGAAGGTAAAGGAAGATTTTGCTCCTAATTCCTATTATTCCAAATCCCAAAACCGAAAGTCAAGTCTCGGTTCTAAACCAAGTTTCGGTTCTCAACCGAGCTTCGGTTCTAAACCAAGTTTCTGTTCTCAACCAAGTTTCGGTTCTAGACCAGGTTTCGGTCATCGACCCAAGTTTAGTCCTAACACCAGATTCAGTTCTAACACCAGTTTCGGTCCCAATTCTAGATATGGATCCTACAGGTTCCAATATAAACATAAGCGATCCTCCCCTAAACCTAAGAATCAAACGAAAAACACTAAACCAACTAATGAACATACATTAAAATTTAAAGAAGATAAAACAAAAATCAAGGTGTTTACTATCAAAAGAAAAGATCAAACAACTCTCGTCAAGTGAACTTATTTTGTTGATGCTTCTATTGTTATTCCTTTCTCTGTGAAAAACTCACAAGAACCCAAGAAACTTTGGGTTCCTAAATCTGCTTGAAATTGCAGGTAATCAGTGACGAGCAGTTCGACGATGAATGGTATATAGACAGTGGCTGCTCGCGTCACATGACAGGAAGAAAGGAGGAATTAAGGGAGTTTTGGTCTCTAAAAGATGGCGGTTCAGTAAAATTTGGAAACAACTCCTATGGAACAATTAAAGGATATGGGATGATAACTAATGGATACTTTTCCATCAGAAAGGTGGCTTATGTGGAGGGATTGCAGCTGAACCTCATTAGTGTCTCGCAATTAGTTGGAGGCACAGGCTTGAAGGTATCGTTCGATGATACAGGATCTGAGATTATAGAAAAACAAACCAAGAAAGTTCTGCTAAGATCTGCACGAAAAGGAGAAATGAATCCTCTGAATCTTAATCCTATTCGAGGGAGACCAGCTATCTGTCTGCTATCAAAGACAAACACTGATGAAAGATGGCTTTGGCATCGACGTCTATCTCACCTGAACTTCAAAGATATCAACAAACTAGTAATTGGTGATCACGTTCGAGGTTTTCCTCTTCTAATGTTCGAAAAGGAGCATTTGTGTGCAACATGTGAAATGGGAAAGCAAAGCAGAAAAAGCCACCCAACACGCATTAATACCAAGATCGTGGAAGCACTTGAACTGTTACATATCGATTTGTGTGGACCATCCGCTATAGAGAGTATCAGAGGAAGTAAGTATATTCTAGTAATTGTAGATGATTTTTCACGTTTCATGTGGGTTTTCTTTCTTAGACAGAAATCAGATGCAACTCCCAAGCTGAAGATGTTCATCAAGCAAGTGGAAGTTCAATTAAAGAAGACGGTGAGAAACATCAGAAGTAACAATGGGCTGGAATTCAAAAACAAGGATTTCGAAGACTTTCTGGCCGATAAGGGGATCACACACAATTTTTCGGCTCCTTATACTCCACGGCAAAACGGAATCGTTGAAAGACGAAACCGATCGTTGTGTGAAGCAGCTAGGACCATGCTCAGTTATGCCTCTCTACCTCTATACTTCTGGGCTGATGCCATTGCTGCGGCCTGTTATACTCAGAATCGGTCCCTCCTCAACAAGAGATTCTCAATAACTCCTTATGAGATTATAAACAATCGGAAACCAAACATCAAGTTTTTCCACATATTCGGTTCCAGGTACTTTATCCTTAACTCTAAAGAAAACCGAAATAAGTTTGACGTAAAAGCCAATGAGGGGATCTTTCCCGGTTATTCTCTGTCATCAAAAGCATACCGAGTATTGAACAAGCGTTCCAAAAGAATAGAAGAGACTTACTATGTCACCTTTGACGACAATTACATGAAGAAGGTTCAAAGGACAGAAGATGCCTCCGGAGACATCTTTCCAGCATCTGGACAGGTCTCGGTTCCAATATCAAATCTGTTTGATGAATACATTCGGTTGTTCGATGAACCGGAAAAGGCAATCCATTCGGAGGTAACAGCAGAAGACAAAAAGGTAGATAATTTGAAGAAAGTTATAGACGAAGCTGCCAAATCATTGGAAACCGAAACACTTACTCCTAGACCATCACCTAGTATTTTAAACTCTGATTCAACGTTCCAAGGGGAGAACTATAACACTTTCAAACCCTCTGGAGTTTCTGTCGATGGGGAGAATTACCATTCCGCCACATCTGATACTCAAACAACTGAACCAAAATTAACAAGCAAAATTCCAATCGAGGGGGAGACCCTTATTGCCGATTCTGTTGAAGACATAGGCTACACTTCGCCAGTTGAGGGGGAGAAGGTGAGAACAAGTGATAGTTCAACTGAAGAAGGTGAAGGGGATAAGTCAGATGTTGAAATTGAAGTTGAAGCAGAACTAAATCCAGAATATGATCCAAGCTATCCTCCGCTAGTAAAATGGACAAAAAAACCATCCCAAAGAGCAAATAATTGGTGAATCGTCTGAAAGTATTCTTACTAGATCTCAACTGAAGGCAAAACAAAAAACATTATTTTCCAAAGTGGAATTTTGTATGTTTAACTCATTTATCTCCAAAATAGAGCCGAAAACCGTAAATACTGCACTCGATCATTCTGATGGGGTTCAAGCAATGCAGGATGAGCTCAATGAATTCGAACGAAACAGAGTTTGGAGATTGATTCCTACACCGAAAGATGCCTCTGTTGTTGGCTTGAAATAGGTATTTAGAAATAAGCTAGATAAAGAAGGAAATGTCATTCGTAACAAGGCTCGGTTGGTTGTAAAAGGCTATTGTCAAGAAGAAGGGATTGATTATGAAGAAACGTTTGCTCCTGTGGCAAGGTTAGAGTCTGTTAGAATTTTTCTAGCATATGCCGCTCACAAGAACTTCGAAGTTTTCCAAATGGATGTCAAATGTGCATTCTTGAATGGAGAATTAGAAGAAACTGTCTATGTTGAGCAACCACCCGGTTTTGTGAACGAAAAGTAACCGGATCATTGCTACGTACTGGATAAAGTTGTCTATGGGCTAAAGCAAGCACCAACAGTCTTGTATGAAACTCTTACTCGCTTTATTAAAATGTCAAAGTTTAAACAAGGTTCGGTTGACCCAACCTTCTTTTGAAAGAAGGAAGGCGAACATCTAATGATTGTTCAGATTTATGTCGATGATATCATCTTCGGCTCTACGAATCCTAGCTCAACTGCTGAATTCAGAAAGTTGATGGAGACTAAATTTGAAATGAGCACAATGGGTCCGATTAACTTTTTCCTTGGTTTGAATATTAGACAGGGACCAGAGGGCATCTTTATAAACCAGGAAGCATACACCAAAAATCTGCTGACTAAATTTGGAATGAAGGGTGATTAAAAAGTAAAGGTTCCAATGGCATTCGGTACCAAGCTGACCCCATCTCTGAAGAAACCAGTTGTAAACATAACTCTTTATCGACAAATGATAGGATCCCTTATGTATCTAACAACTAGTAGACCAGATATCATGTTCTTTGTCTGTTATTGTGCTAGGTTTCAAGCTAATCCAAGAGAACCCCACATGACCGCAGTAAAGAATATTTTTCGATATCTGAAGAAGACATCAACTCTTGGTCTCTGGTATCCCGCAAGATCTGGATTCTTCATACAAGCCTTTTCAGATGCTGATCTTGGAGGATGTGGATTGGACAGGAAAAGCACTACCAGAGGATGTCAATTCCTTGACGGAAAACTTGTCAATTGGCAATCAAAGAAGCAAACCTGTGTTTCCTTGTCCACAGCAGAAGTAGAATACATCGTTGCCGCATCATGTACCTCTCAGGTTGTTTGGATTCAAAGTCAATTGAGAGATTATGGGCTGAGTATGAAAAAGATCCCTCTCTACTGTGACTCTGAAAGTGCAATCAGGATTTGTCATAATCCAGTGCAACATTCGAAAACCAAGCACATAACACTAAGGTATCATTTCATCAAGGATCACGTAGAAGACGGGAACGTAGAAGTACATTTTGTTCGTTCTGCTGATCAACTGGCCGACATCTTTACTAAAGCCTTACCAGAAAGAACGTTCAATAAAATCTTACAAGGCTTGGGTATGATGGAAGGAGAGTCGGTACCGAATCTTTAATTTTCTCCGTAAAATAAAGACGATAGAGATAAACAAAGCGCTCGGTCTATCTCTGCTCTAGATTTTTGGTAATAAACAGACCACTCTGTACATCTCGGCTCCGTAAATCTCGGTTTCGCTCTGTCTGCTCTCATTAATAAGACAAGGTTTCGGTTATATATATTTATTTTTATTTTTCCTCAGAAAATATCCAAAAATACAAAAATATTTTATCTTTTTGTTTTTCTTTTTATTTTCTTTCAGAAAATCTCCAAAAATCCAAAAATATTTTATCTTTCTGTTTTTATTTTTTAAAATATCCAAAAATCCAAAAATATTTTTTTCTCTTGTTGCTTGCTTGTTTTGTTTGGTGTCTGTTATTAATAGGTAAACACAAGAATAACCGTCGAAAAATCTCAAGCAGGTATGATTTCACTTTTATACAACCTAGTTAAGTGTCCCTACAAGCATGCTGCTGTATGTTGTCATAAAGCCTCTACGATCTCGAGTAAGACTTAATGATTCGATTGATACCCATCGTTTCTTCCAAATCAGGCTATTTTAACTCACTCGGTCCAGAGCTACCTTACTCTTCTCATTTGAGTAAAGAGTTTCTCTACTCTGTCATGCTTATCTAGCAGAAGGTACATTCGGTTCCTTAACCACCTCCTTATATTCTCCATCTACCTTTGGTTCACTAATGTAATCCTTGAGACTCTCGGTCTTTACCACTGAGGTTTATGGTTACACAACATCTGTGTTAATGATCTTAGATATGATTACCACGTTCTACATGAAACCCAAAATCTGACACCAAAAATGAATTGACGGTGAGTGAAATACTCAAGCTTTAACTGGTTACCTAAGGAAATCTCTTTTTATTTTGCGTGATCTTTTACGAAATCGTCTACAGCTATGGCATTTCTACCCAAAGAGGTCCAATTTATTTTTTTGAGAGTTCTGCTTCCTATAAGTCATAAACATAATATATCCCACCTACCTGTTCAATAGATCACATCAGCCTCACAGGTACCTCTACCAACGATCGGTTTTATGTTAAAACTCGATGTTCAGTTGGAGGAAAGCCACCCAATGCATATGATCAAAAGAAGCCTTTCATTGTTTATTAACAAACAGGTGATCGTATTTTCGGGAAACCGCACAAGCACTTCAAGTCTCTCTTGACTTTGAAGGAAGTGATTCTTACCCGTAATCCTCTGCTTTCTGTCCTCTAAAAGGACATCACTCACATCCAATACACACTTGTTTTATTTCTTTATCTTTCACACTCTTATGCACGAAAATTAATATTTTCCAACATTCTAATTACAGATTGCTATAAGTTTTGTTTATCCGTTGTAACCAAACACAGGGTAACAAGGAATTTCAAACGGTTGGAAGATAAGATTTGGGTGCGTGAATTTGATCCGTTTCAAACCCATGCGTGCTTACGTTTTCCTGGGATTAACCACACTGTCAAATCGCGCTTTTTCAGGCGACGTTTTAGCAACCTCATCATCACGATTTCTCTCTCCAGGAAACCGTATAAATAGGGGTGATCGTTTTATTTGTCATTTACCAAGTCTCAGATTATCTCTCTCATACAAAGATTAAACTGTTCATCTTCTTTTTCGTTCATCAATGGCGACCTCATCTTCCGCGCACGATCAAACTGCAACATCCTCCTTGCTTACAATCCGACCCAACCAAAATCTGATAATCGAAATGAGTCCATTCGCATATGACTCATATATGTTGCATGTGGTGGAGTGTCTGAAGTATTCACCTCTGGTAATGGCCCTAACCCTAGTCGAAGCAGTTCCGATGTCGCTACTATCTCAAGTGTACTCATCAGCGACGTATGACAAGAATAAGGATCGCATCTACTTCAGTATTCATGATAAGAAATTCTCGATTTCAAAGACGAAGTTTTGTTCCCTCTTAGGGCTCGCAGTTGATTCCTCCATCATCTCACCAGACTTCATCACAATAACCCAAATCTTCACAATACTGTACGAGATGGGGTACACCGACGTACTTACATCGATGGCGAAGGTTAAGAAATCCTGCTTACCATCGCAGTGGAATGGGTTGCTGACCCTGCTCATCAAGGGTTTGGCGGAAAGAAGTGGTGGTTCCGATACCACAAGCAAAGGCTTTCTCACCATTCTCTATGGTATATATAACGGGATCAATCTAGATTATGGCACGATAATCTGGTCCCAAGTGGTGCAGAGTTTGAATACCACAACCCGTCACTCAGAGATTTCATGTGGCCGTTTCTGGACTGTGATTACAAGAAAAGCCATGGATTCTTTGGAGATTTCGGTTATGAAAGACGCTCTTCTTGCCTCTATCGCTACATTTCACACCACGAAAATTATTCTATCTGATCCACGTAAGTTTCCTCATTATGGATCAATTCCTGAATCGATGTACAGGTGTGTCACAGCACAGAGCACGGTGATGGAAGATTACAGAAAATTGTCTCTAGTTGGTCCGAGGGTCTTGTCTGTAGAACAACAAGCTGCACTAGATGCTTTGGAACAACCTGGTCGCAGAGGCAAGCAGGTGGTGAAAACAGAAAAAGAAGAAGCAAAGGAGAAAAAGCCGAAAATTTCAAAGCGAAAGGCTGGTGACGAAGCTTCTTCTCAAACAAAGCCGAAGAAGATTAAAAAGATGGCTAAAAGGCCCAAGAGAAATTTGTCTCCTGAACCTGAAACCATTGAAGATCAAGAAGCAGAAACTGAGAATCCTCCAGTCTTCACCAGAGAGCCTACACCAACAAGATCTCCAACTCCACCTCCATCTCCTAAAGATACTCACATTCCTACTCCACCAGTCTCTCCCGAAACTACTAGACTTCCATCTTCTCAACCCACAACAATTTCCACTCAAAACCAATCACCAAAACAGAAAGCTCCACTTTCTGTTCCCATAGATATACCAACCCTTCCTATTGAAACTTCTTCTTTACCAACTTCAACTACCAATATCTCTGTTCCTGTCTCTACTACACCCATCTCAACTCCTCTTGCAACAGAATCCATCACCACCACCATTCCCCAAATCCCAGTAGAAGTCAATGTATCTGATACAGGGGCTACTACTATGATTGATCCACCTGTTTCTAAACCACCATCTCCCACCCCATCTTCTAACTCTGGTGCTACTTTGGGAGGAGATGATGAAGAGTATGATTCATTGTGCTTTAGTCCTTACCGGCTTCCAATGGATACTGATGGTGATGCTCCTGCTAATAATCAACAACTTCAAGACATTAATGAAAAGCTTGACCAACTGCTTGCAGACAACAAAGCTTATAGCGGGGTTGTCATGAAAGCATTTGTGGAGACTGTTGTTCAGCAATATACTGAAGCCATTGACAAATCTACTGCTGCAGTTGACAAGTCCACTGCTTCATGTTCCGAGGCCACAGAGAAGGTTACTGAGGTTGTTCATACAACTCAGATTTTCCTTGATTCGCTCAAAGCTCATGCTGATACTAATGTAGCAAAATATCAAGCTTCTGTGGACTCTTTTTCCCACACTCTTCAAGAAGAAACTACCAAATTTGATGCCCTTCGTGCTGATCTCAAAACAGAATCCACATCTTTTCTTCAATCCTTGGATTCTCGTTTTGCTACTTTAACTGCAGAAATCACACTGAAGGAGGATTTGATTAAACACCAGGCAACTATTGAGCTACAGAAAGTACAACTGGCCCAGAATGACAAGGAGATCTCTCTGCTCAAGACTCAACGGGCTATCTTTCAAAGTTGTGCTGGTGATGTGAAAAATATGTTGACTGCTCTTCTCGAAGCCCATGATCCGATTCTAACTTTGACTATTTGGAAGCATCTCCAAACTAAACTTCTTCCTGCCATTTCTATTCTTAGTGAAATGAAAGGTGTCTCGGAGAAAGTCTTTCTTCCGAAACAAAGGGGAGAGGAGAGTAAAGTCAAAACAGAACCGAAGGTTAATGTAGCTTCGGTTTCTGGAAAGCAAATTATGGACGATAGTGACTCTGATCCTGAAGAGACTATTGTTGAAGCTCTTAAAAGAAAGAAACGAGACAGAGAGCTTGATGAGACTCTGAAGGTGGCAAAAGAGGCTGAAGAGAAGGAGAAAAAGAATAAAGAAGATGAGGAGGTCTTACAGTGCAAAAAGACTCTGTTTCCCGAGTGGGACAAAGATACTCTTATCACCCAGGCGATTGAGTTTCCTTCTATGTATTGGTTGGAACCGATTGCTTCTTTTGAATTTGAAAACTCAAAGGACTTGCAGTTTGACATGCCAATTACTAAAAGATCATTTACTTATCATTGCTTTGAGGTTACTGCTGAGGTTCCTTTTCCCAATTCGAAGGTTGACAGGGAGCTAGTCGATTTTTATTTGAAGAACGGTCAACCGCAGTACTTGACTTGGAGTGCACAGAAGATTACAAGAGTCAAGGTACTGAAATCATCACTTGCTGGGAGATTTATGAATGTACATTTCAAGATTAACCTTGGTGCAACAAACACGGAATATTTCATCTCTCTGGTAGATCTTCCCAAACTAAATCCTCATGATTGGATCTTGCTATACAACATTCTGCTCTCAAATCAAAGAGATTATGAGCCGATTTTGAAACATCATAAAAGGATGTTGGCCTCCTATATCCATGAGCTTGCCACAATGGATCAGGAGATAGCAAGAGTGATGAACAAGAAGCCGACTGATATGTGCATATTTAGTGTGTATTAAGTATAGTTTTTTATTCATATATTAGCTAAATTATTGTATATTATGGACAAAAGGTACTTAAAAGTGTTAAATTATGTTTTTCAGTCCAAAGATGAAGCTCGGAAGCGAAAGGAAGCAAGAGAAGCGGTTAGGAGCTCAAGAGTGGAATGAAGAAGAAAAACACCTAAAAAAAGCTTCTACTCGTCGAGTCGAGCTTGGACTCGACGAGTTTGGTCGAGGAATCAGAAGGATAATGATTCGGAAGTCAAGATAGTTATCGCAATACGAAGAATGTGAGAGGGACTCGACGAGTCACCATATGACTCGACGAGTCGGAACGCATATTTAAAGATAACTCCACAGATCGAGAGAGAAGAATTCTGGGAAGTTTCAGAAGTGCTTTGCTGCGAATAAGAGGCCAGAAGAACCCTAGAAGTCGACTAAGGAAGCTAGAATTCAATTTCGGGAGTAATTAAGGCACAATTTCACCATTCTACTTATTCTTTTGTTTTGTCAAACATGATTAAGCAACTTGAACTTGTTTGTTTGCTGTTATTTACCTTAGTTATGAACTAAATTCTTTAGACTTCTGTTTGGGAATACAAAGTTGACAATATGGTTTGATTGATTGGTAGGATTAATTCTAAGTTGGTGAATTTTTGTTATTTTAGCTTGCTAAAGAACCTTGTGTATGAATAATAATTAATTTTCTGTTAATAGGAAGATAATTGATTAGCATGAACATCTATTGATTATCAACCTCATATGATATGTGACCACTATACCATATGTCTAGGATTAATGAATATGAAACTAGGATTAATAAGGAAATTGAGTAAATTCATGTGCAAGCTTGTAAGATGACCATCAAACAAGAGGTTAATTAAGAATAATAAATTAATTAGCTATTGCAAGTCTAACTTAACCCGGATAATTAATCTAGTAAATATAATTAAATTAAGCAATTGGCCACTATTTGAGTTAGTTTATTTGCTAAGGATTAGGGTAGTGAACATGAACCTAATCACTTGAATCGGTAACCAACGAAAGAATTAATCCATTGCACTATTACCTTAAAATCAACCATAAAGTTAACCGAGTTGAACTAAACAGAAGTTCCTTTCCCATTATTGAATCTAGTTAAATTGTCATTTTTTAGTCTTAAATTAGTTATAGTTAGTAAGTTTCTAGTCTTGTAAAACTAGAGTAAAACCCCTATTTTCTTAATCAACTTAGATAGAATTAGTTTTTAATTTAATTTGCCGTTCCCTGTGTTCGATACCCTGCTTATTTAGCTATAGCACAATTGATAGGTTCGCTGCCTTTTGTGTGTTATTTGATAATTAAAGTAGGATTAAAACTAAGTGGGTTTTACACACATCAAGTTTTTGGCGCCGTTGCCGGGGAACGGTTCTAAAATTAGCATTAAAATTCTAATTCAATCGATCCTTTGTGTAAGATTCATCTTACACAAAGTTAATTTCTGTTTAATTTTTGTTTAAGTTTTTAGGTAAAAAACATAAAAAGAAAAAAAAAAAAAACGCTGATTTTAACTTGAACTCGCCGAGTGCATTCACCCCGACTCGGCGAGTACAACGCTGAATCAGATTTAAATTTTTGTTCCTTTTTACGCGTTTTGTTTTGTTTTTTTTGTTTTGTTTGCAGTTAGTTCATGACCCGAGGATCTGCTACGCCTCTGGTTCCCCCTCTTGAAGACCCGGAAACCGCATTGAGAAGAAACAAGGGCAAAACCGTTGGAGAAACCGCTTCTTCAAAGAACTCACCACTCAAAAACCTCAAATCCGTTTTTAGCAAGAAAAGGAGTAGCAAATCAGGAGCATCCAGTGCATCATTCACAATCGAAGACCCGATCCCAAAAGACACCGACTACGAAACCGAGGAAGAATACGAGCACACATCCGAGTTTGAAGACGATTTAGCCACCGCTATGGCTAATATTGACGAAATCCCTATGGGGGAGTGGAAGAAGAGGATGCGTGATGACACCGGCCCGGGACTTGTGCAACCCGTAATTGCCGCTACCGCTACGTTTGAACTAAAGGGCCATATTCTCGCTCAACTCAAGGAGATCCCTTTTCACGGGAGAGATCATGAAGACACCTATAAGCACTTGGATGAAGTAAATGATGTGGCGGATTACTTCAATGTACCCAATGTGCCTCGCGAGATCCAGCTACTACGCATGCTTCCTGTCACATTTAAAGGAGCTGCAAAGGATTGGCTAAAATCACTCCCTCCCGGATCGGTTACCACATGGGCCAAGATGAAAGAAGAGTTCATAGATTATTTCTGCCCACCTTCCAAGATAGCCAAGCTAAAGAAAGCCATTGCCAACTTCGAGCAACAACCCGGAGAATCTCTTTATGAAGCTTGGGAAAGATACAAGAGCCTACTTAGAAATTGCCCCCACCACGATCTTAATAGCCAACAAGAGGTCTCCATCTTTTATGATGGAGTTAATGTCACCACAAGGCAACTACTCGATTCACAAGGCCCACTCACCCGAAAGCCGCCTCCGGAAATAAAGGAATTAATTGAAGAATTCTCTAAGCATTCTAGAGAATACCACAATCCGAGGAATGAAGTGAGTCGTGGAGCAGTAAACTCGGTGAACGATGGCATGGTGGCGGTAATAGCCAAACTCGATAGCCTAGACCGAAGAATGACGAAAATGGATCAAACGATCCATGCTATTAGATTTGTGATCGATACGATTGTTATCAAGACGAGAATGGGAATAAAAAGGCTCAAGTATTCTATTCCAGTGGCGATATATACGATGAAGACTGGAGGAAACCGAAGAAGGAATGGCTCCCATACGAAGAGTGTAAAAAGGCTAAGGAGGAAAAATACAAACAGAGGGAGAGGGAATATTATCAAAAGGAAGAGCCGGTGACGGAAAAGAAGGCAACTTTAGAAGATATCCTCACAAGGTTCATAACCGCGTCCGAGAAAAGACACAATGATCACGATGTAGCAATGCAAGAAACCAGAAACATGTTGAGGAATCAGCAAGCTTCCATTCTCAACATTGAGAAACAGCTGGGACAACTTGCACATCAAGTGAATGAAATAAGACCGGGCCAACTTCCGAGCAACACTGAGCCCAATCCAAGAAATGAGAACGTGAGCGCAATAACCTCCAGAAGTGAAGAAAACATTACAGAAGCACTAAGGATCTCCAAGAAGAAGGAAGACAAGGTAGAAGAACCGGAGCCAGCTAAACCCGACCCGACTCGCCGAGTCACTCCTGTGGACTCGACGAGTCCATGCGAAAATGAGAAACCCATCAATTCTTCGAAACCTTATAAGCCTCCACTGTCATACCCAACCAAAGCCATGCCTGCAGAAGAAGTTGAAGCATACAGAACCTTCATGAATCATGTTAACGCTCTACAAGTTAATGTGCCATTTGTGGAAACAATACTTCAAATGCCTAAATACTTCAACTTGCTTAAAAGCCTTTTTGCTGCCAGGTTGGATTTGGCTGAAGTTGCAGAAGTCTTGATGAGTGAGCTACCTAAAAAGAAGGGTGATCCCGGAAATATGGTGATTTTGTGCCAATTTGGTAATGAGATCTTCACACGAGCATTAGCTGACTCGGGGGCAAGCATCAATATGATACCTTTGTCGTTCTATAAGAAGTTGAATCTACCAGAACCAAAACCGGTGAATATGAAGATCCATTTGGCGGACAAGACAATAATCCATCCAAAAGGCGTTTGTAAAGATCTCCTTATAAAAGTTGACAAGTTTATATTCCCAATAGACTTCGTGGTTGTTGATATGGAAGAAGACCCCGAAATTCCAATTATTTTGGGGAGATCCTTCTTGAACACCGCGTGTGCCTTAATTGATATAAGTGAGTCTACATTGACATTAAGAGTGGGTGATGATGCTGTGAAGTTTAAAGCTATTATAGAAATCAAGCAAGAAGAGAAAAAGATTGAAGAAGTCTCAATGATCCAATTGGATGATGAGATATTAGAACAAGAGCTTGCAAGTTTGATGAAAGAAGACCCAAGCAAGTTTGTGAGACACTCTGAAGAAGAAGGAGATGTTAAAAAGGACTTGGAAGAATTGGAAAAGCTACTGGAAGGAGCCCACTCAGAAGAAACCCAAGATTTTATGGAATTCGTACCGACTCGCCGAGTCACTCTAGTGGACTCGACGAGTCCAGTCGATTTGGGCAAACACTTGGCCGACTTAGATCTGCCTGTTACTAGTTCTTCACATACCTTGGATTTCAATAATATACAGGAGTCTTTAGAAGAACAAACAGCAGAAAGAGGAAAGGAAAGGAGAGTGCAATACGCCGATGTTGCATGTCTTGATACAGTCCATTTTGAGGAAGGGTTAAGCACGGGAAAGGATGCAGAAATAAAGGAAAGGAAGGAGGAAGCTGATCACCAATTCACCACTAAACCTAGAGCACGGACCATCATGGAATGTGAAGTTATTAAATTTAAAGAAAAGGAGGTTCAAGAGACGGTGAAAAAGAAGGGGGTGAAGAAGAAAAAGAGGAAAAGGGAAGCCCAAGCAGCTGAAGATAAGGCAATGAAAAGAAAAAGAGATGAATTAAAAAGGGCTTACAAGAAAAAGATCCACGCTTACAAAACCAAGTACAAATCACAAAAAGTTAGGCGTGCATTCCCGATGCTCGAAGATGACAAAACGTAGATGGGAAGGAGTCTAGCTAATGACTCCTCAAAAAGAAGCGCTTGGAGGGAGGCAACCCGTTATATAGAGTTTGCTTTCTTTTACTTTCTAGTTTTCTTTTTATTTACCTTCGTTTTTTTTGAATCTTAATCTTCCAAATCATCGGGCATGTCTACTTGAGAGTGTGCATAGGCTAAGTGTGGGGTGACCACGACTCACCGAGTCTGACCACGACTCGACGAGTCCACATGGAATTCAGAAAAGCATTTGACTTCGCGACCAGACTCGCCGAGTCTGACCACGACTCGACGGGTCGGTCTTATTTACAGAAAAAAAAAATAATTTCGAAATTAATTTTACATTGGGTAAGTAGGGTTTTAACCCTAAGAATCAGTTTCACATCTACACTCGACGGGCTGCTATTTGCATTCTCTCTCTCAAGCATTCATCAAGTTCTTCAAGTTCTTCCAAATTTCTCAAGCACAATGCAAAAAGGTATCAAATGTCTTCCTATTTTCTGTTAAGAGCATGATTATAAGGCAATCCAAGGTAGAAATTGCATGAAAAACCCGTTTTTGAGAAGTTCTAAATTTCTAGGGTTTTGATTTCTCATGAATTAAGTTGTTTTGAATGCTTATTTTGGCCTTAATACATCAATACTAAGTGTTGAAACAAAACCCTTGAATGAATTTACAGGTTTAATGGTCTAAATTCATGCAACCTGTCGACAGACTCATGCAGGTTGCGCGACTCGCCGAGTCGGGCATGGACTCGGCGAGTCCAGTCGAGTTACAGATACAAGCCAGTTTTTAATTATATTCTGTGTTTTCTGGGTTTTGTTTATGTGTTTTGCAGAAATCATGTTCAGAAGGGGACAAAGTTCTAGTTCCAACCAAGGGGAGTTTCCATGGCTAAACTTCCCGCAAATTGAATCCGCTTCAACAATGAGGAAATGGAAGAAGAAGCTCTCCGACATTAAGAAGAAGGAGGTGTATGTGCCAAATAGGATTGATTGGGAGTGGCTGCAAAGTGTTCGGTATGAGGAGGAATTAGCTCCTTACCTTTTGAAGGAGTTCCAACATGAAGGCGAGACCATGATCTGTGATGGGTGGAGCCGGGTCTTCCGTATACAAGAGCCGGTCTATTTAGAGCTTTGTTTGGAGTTTTTCTCCACGGTATCTTTTACCGGGGGAGTGGATGTGTATCACCCGGCAAGCTTTACTTTTTGTCTTGGGGGCGAGTATCGTCAATGCTCGTTGGTGGATCTTGCCTGCCGACTAGGGATTTACGATCAGCCCTTGGTGTCAACAAACATCTTCCGGGCCTTTTTGGCAAATACTCATATGGTGTTCCCCGATGGAGTTACAAGCACGGGCTGGTTGAATACCATTGGAAATAAAGTTTACATCCCAAAGTCTGCACAAGAAGGGAGCATCCGATCCCCAACTCACCGCCTCATTCACCGCCTTATTTCCTCCACCATCAACCAAAGGAAAGATGATGACAAGGTCTCCAACCTTGACGTCTTCTACTTATGGAGCATAATAACACCCGGCGTTTTCTGCAACATCCCTTGGTGTATAGCTTCATACCTTTCGGAGGGTGCGGTCAAAGATCGCTAAACCTCCCGTATTAATGGTGGAATGTTTGTCACCCGATTGGCTAACTCATTCGGGTTGATGAACCGCGGTGCATGGAACTTCATGACATTGATCCCGACACCTCCGTTCAATCCCATTCTTTTCCGACGAGCGAGGATAATTGAAGACTATGGTGGTGGCCATTATGCCATCCCAAATGATGACCCCGTTGTTGGTCTCGAAGCACCGGGAAGGAGGGTGAGATCACGAAGAGAACGGGATGTGGAGGACGAGCCGCTAGTGATTCCGGTCGAGAATGAAGACGTACCAATGGATTGGTACAATGTAGAGATGAGGCGGATGCAGGATCAAATGGCGAGAGGGCTGAACTTTAGCAACCAATCCCACATACGACTTTTTGACCACTTCAATATCCCACATATTGATGGTGGGAATTACCCATTCATTCCATCTTGGGATGAGAGGATTGGTGCGCGACGAAGTGGAGCCGCCAATGCTGATGAGGAGGATGAAGATTGACTTTTTGTGTTTTTAATCAAACAATTTTAATTTTCTATTTTGTTTTTATTTTTATTTGGTGTGTATGCTTTGTTTGAAATTTTATTGTGTTTAATGGTTGTTTGCTTTAGTTATTTTTCAGGATTGAATTATGATTGCTTGCTTAGGATGGTTTAGAGATATAAAGCATGGATGTTATCGCGAGTGAAAGCGAGTCACGGAAGCGGAATTTTAACGTCAAAGTGTCGAGTCCGGTCCTAGGGGTATGAGCAATTGAGTCCAAACGTGAGGAAGAGTTAAAGAAGTTTTTAGAGGCTAAAACAGTTGCAAAATACCAAGATATTTCGTTCAGTGGGCAACTCGTCGAGTGCACTAAGCTGACTCGACGAGTCCCCTTGTATTTCCACAAATTCTGAGAAGGCGCGCTGGTACTCGACGAGTCCACCATATGACTCGACGAGTCGTTCACTTTTTATGCCGAAAGACTGTTGATTTGATGCTGATACTTGTACCACTTGCTTCCTTATTCTTCCATATCCATTCTTGAAGATCTTACACCGATTTTCGCATATTTGGAGCGACCCACACGAGACGAAACACCCAAGGCATGGATGAGATGTTACCATGTCTAAAGTTAATTGAAGTTGGAGCTTAAATGAAAGTGATCAACCTATCCACTGCTATCCCAGGGGAGTTTGTTCCAATTCCCTCTTTATTTTCTTTTTATGCATCATATGCAATGAGGGCATTGCATCACATAAGTGTGGGGTAGGGGGTTGGTTACATAATAGTCAATTTTAAAAAATTTTGCATACCAAAAATATTACTTAGGACTTAATTAGAAAATTTTGGTAAAAAAAAATTAGGATTCCATGTTAGAGTTGTGTTGATAATTGCATGAAGACCCAAATGTTTAGTTGAGCCTATATACGTTCTAGTGCATTTGTGGCTTCCTTATTTCAGTGAAATCATGAGATAAAAACACGACCTTGCTCAGCCTGAGGGATGCAATATGTTTAGCAGCCTAAACTTGAAATGTATCCAGGAAATTTTTTATCATTAGCCAATAAAGGTTGAGATTGAGCGCCCCTGCTTAAGCATGTAGGGATTTGAGTGACAAAAGTGAGGTATACATGTAAAAAAAAAAAACGAGAGAATTACAAGAAAAGTTATAAGAATTTTGGAGCAAATGAAGTGAAGATCTAAAGATCAAAATTCCAAGAAATCCAAAAAAGTTGAAGATACCAAAAGTCAACAAAGTTGGTGAATTCAAAGATATCAAAGATCAAATTATCAAGAAAGTGAAGAATTCAAAGAATTCCATAGTGGTATCGAAAAGTTGTAATTCTAGAATATGTATGCTTGGGTTGCTCAATTAAAAATACCTTGAGGGTAAAGAGGTTTTCTGAGGATGGAATCGGAGGGTTGCATAAAATGAGCATGGTTCGGGGTGAGTGGGCGAATGTTTATGAGGATTGTGAGTATTTGGAGTATGGGGGGTTTTTAGGAAATTTTAGACACAAATGCATGCGTTGCGGTCTTGGCATAATGGCTGGGTTAGATTGGAGTTATTATACATAATTCTAATGTGTTAAAATTCAGTTTTGCTTGAGGGCAAGCAAAAGACAAGTGTGGGGTATTTTGATATGTGCATATTTAGTGTGTATTAAGTATAGTTTTTTATTCATATATTAGCTAAATTATTGCATATTATGGACAAAAGGTACTTAAAAGTGTTAAATTATGTTTTTCGGTCCAAAGATGAAGCTCGGAAGCGAAAGGAAGCAAGAGAAGCGGTTAGGAGCTCGAGAGTGGAATGAAGAAGAAAAACACCTAAAAAAAGCTTCTACATGTCGAGTCGAGCTTGGACTCGACGAGTCCGGTCGAGGAATCAGAAGGATAATGATTTGGAAGTCAAGATAGTTATCGCAATACGAAGAATGTGAGAGGGACTCGACGAGTCACCATATGACTCGACGAGTCGGAATGCATATTTAAAGATAACTCCACAGATCGAGAGAGAAGAATTTTGGGAAGTTTCAGAAGTGCTTTGCTGCGAATAAGAGGCCAGAAGAACCCTAGAAGTCGACTAAGGAAGCTAGAATTCAATTCCGGGAGTAATTAAGGCACAATTTCACCATTCTACTTATTCTTTTGTTTTGTCAAACATGATTAAGCAACTTGAACTTGTTTGTTTGCTGTTATTTACCTTAGTTATGAACTAAATTCTTTAGACTTCTGTTTGGGAATACAAAGTTGACAATATGGTTTGATTGATTGGTAGGATTAATTCTAAGTTGGTGAATTTTTGTTATTTTAGCTTGCTAAAGAACCTTGTGTATGAATAATAATTAACTTTCTGTTAATAGGAAGATAATTGATTAGCATGAACATCTATTGATTATCAACCTCATATGATATGTGACCACTATACCATATGTCTAGGATTAATGAATATGAAACTAGGATTAATAAGGAAATTGAGTAAATTCATGTGCAAGCTTGTAAGATGACCATCAAACAAGAGGTTAATTAAGAATAATAAATTAATTAGCTATTGCAAGTCTAACTTAACCCGGATAATTAATCTAGTAAATATAATTAAATTAAGCAATTGGCCACTATTTGAGTTAGTTTATTTGCTAAGGATTAGGGTAGTGAACATGAACCTAATCACTTGAATCGGTAACCAACGAAAGAATTAATCCATTGCACTATTACCTTAAAATCAACCATAAAGTTAACCGAGTTGAACTAAACAGAATTTCCTTTCCCATTATTGAATCTAGTTAAATTGTCATTTTTTAGTCTTAAATTAGTTATAGTTAGTAAGTTTCTAGTCTTGTAAAACTAGAGTAAAACCCCTATATTCTTAATCAACTTAGATAGAATTAGTTTTTAATTTAATTTGTCGTTCCCTGTGTTCGATACCCTGCTTATTTAGCTATACCACAATTGATAGGTTCACTGCCTTTTGTGTGTTATTTGATAATTAAAGTAGGATTAAAACTAAGTGAGTTTTACACACATCACCGACAGTCAAGCCAACATCTAAGCCCGGTGATGTAAATAAGTTGAAGACAGGGCAGATTGATTCAACCAACTTGACTGTCATGTTCACTAAGGGTGACAGACATAAGTTTCTGTTTGCATTGGTTGACAAGCATCTGTTTTCAACAGATTGTTTGGAGCATATTATCAACATCATTCATCGATGCAAGTAGAGCTCACCATCAGACAAGAAGAATTTTACAGATATGCTTCGGTGGTATATAACGTTTAGACAACACGTTCTAGCCATTATACCGAGGATATTTGAAACGGTGAAGAAGACCACTGGTGTGAAAAGAGAATAGAGTTTCTGCACCAAAGATGCAAAGGGGGAGATTGTTGAATATTTTAGTGTTGTGTCTTGGGCTATTTGTTTTGTAATCAGATTGGGCTTATCCATTCGTACTTATCTAGAATAGTTTCCTTTATCTAGATAAGTTGTTAGGGTTTTATTATAAATATATGCATGCATGTATGCGTATATAACAGAATAGTCGTTCATGTTGATTCTTGTAACCCTAATATTTACCTCTACAGATTGAAGTTCTTAATCGAGCTCTTCTGGGGTATTTTGCATTAATCATTCGACATATTCATTGCAATACTTGTGTTCTTATTTACGTTCTTGTTTATATTCTACTTAGAATCATATGATCCTGATAGAACTTTGTTCTAACATGATGATTGTATGGAATGTGTTATCTGTTATGATTATGTGCTAACATGCTATGATGTTATGTGATATATGATAGGAGGGGTATGATAGACCCCAATACCGGCTAAAAGGACTGATGTAATATCCAAAATTTTAGGGTTATTATTGTGTATGTTAATCTTGAGATTTAAGGAGAGACTCGACGGGTTGAGGGTCCAAATCGCCGCGTCGAGTCGGGTTGCTCGCGTGGATTTAATGAGTTGACTCGACGAGTCAGAGAACCGACTAGCCAAGTAGGTGCTGGGCAGAGAAACCCTAATTTCCGGGGTTTGGGACCTATTTAAAGGCACTTATAGCCTCATTTGCGGCTACCTTTCCTTGAGAACAAACCCTGAACATGTATAGAGAGCCATGAGAGTTTTAGAAGCTAAAACTTGTAGTAGACTAGTGTATCTCTTGGGTAGAAGAGGTGGTCATCCAACAAGGGAGCTAGAGAATCTGTGGATCTGGTGTAACTTCGTGCAAGGGTTTGAATAAGAGGTAAAAGATTGCACCTTTATTGTTATTTTGCTTAAATCTTGTAAATATGGAAGATTAGGGTTTCTTCCACCATTGTTGGGATTTTGAATGCATAAGGTCCGTTTTGAGGCCTAGATTTCCGATCTGGACTTTGTGTGGTCCGGAGAGTCCAGAGATTATAGCTTTATGTAGCCATATAAGAGTTATTGTGGTTAATCATTATATGCCATATTTAAACGTAAAGCTTGCGGCTTTACGTGACAATTGACCCTTAAGATGGTAGATCTAGTGTATGGGGTGATTGATCTGCCTTAAATAATTTGAATGAAGAATCTGATCGAAGGAACTTGTCGAGTCCATGGCCTGACTCGACGAGTCGGTGAGGTTTTGTCCCGATGGGTTGATTGAGTGATAACTCGGTGAGTTGGGGGTCAAATCGGCGAGTTGAGCTGGACCTTTTTGAGACTTCTGAGGATACGATGGGACTCGATGAGTTGTGTTGGATATTTTAAGTGTTGCGTCTTGGATTATTTGTTTTGTAATCGGATTGGGCTTATCCATCCGTAGTTATCTAGAATAGTTTCCTTTATCTAGATATGTTGTTAGGGTTTTATTATAAATATATGCATGCATGTATGCGTATGCATGTATGCGTATATAAGAGATTAGTCATTCACGTTGATTGTTGTAACCCTAGTTTATACCTCTACAGATTAAAGTTCTTAATCGAGCTCTTCTGGGGTATTTTGCATTAATCATTCGACATCTTCATCGCAATACTTGTGTTCTTATTTACGTTCTTATTAATATTTTGCTTAGAATCATACGATCATGAAAGAACTTTGTTCTAACAATTGGTATCAGAGCAGGAGATTGTGTTCGTCGATACACTTCTCTTCTGTATTCACAAATAGTTAGGGTTTCCGCTTTTATCGAAGCCATCGTCTTCTTAACAACGATTACTCCGCATTTGATAAAACCCTAATCTTAAGTTTACAGGTAAGATTCTAGCAGCTCACCATGTCTCATGAAGATACGCATTCAAACCCTATTAACATCTCAAACAACATCGGTTCTACAACCAGAGTACCCATACTCTACACTCAAGACTACGAAGTATGGGCTCATCACTTTGAAGATTACGTGGTTGGATCCGAGGATAATGGCTATCTCATATGGGAAGCTATTGTTCTTGGACCGTTCGTGCACTCAGAAACAAATACCATCGTCAAGACACAGAAAGATTACAACAAGTTGGTAACAGATGTTCAAAAGATGCCGCAAGATGAGAAGGACAAGATTATGTGTAATGTCAAAGCCATGCGAATGATAAGATTCGCCTTACAATCTGACACCTTTCGGCTTGTAGGCTCTTGCACAACTGCTAAGGAAATCTAGGATAGGTTGAAGGAACTCTACTCAACTGATGAGGATCTGGAACATTCCATTCAAACTCTGTTGCTTTCAGAATTCGAAGCATTTGAACAGAAACCTGAAGAGAAGCTCATTCAGACCTTCGATCGGTTCAATCATATTTTAAGTAAGATGATCAAGCATGGAATTGAAAGGAAGGTGATCGAACAGAAAGTTACATTCATGAACGGGCTCAGACCAGAATGGATGGTTGTGGTTTCCACTTTGAAGGCGCATGAACAGTTCAAATCCTACTCTCTAGCGAAACTAGTTGGCATACTGAAGTCACATGAAAGTGTTGTAACTAAGGAGGCGAAAGTGGTCTCTGGCATGGGATCACTGGCTCTTGTCTCTAAAGGAAAAAGTACTGTTGAAGAAGAAGAAGAGTCAGACATGTCAGAATGTGATCTCACAAGTGAGGAGTATGCTCTGATGATAACAAATCCAAAGAAATTTTCTAGAAGAAAATTTCCAACCAATAAGAACCGAAATTGGCAAGGAAGTTACAGTTCCGAGAAAGTAAAAGAAGAACCGAAAGGCTCATCCCAAAAGGTGGAAGAAAACAAACTTGCAGGAGACTCTGGATACGACTGCAATTACTATCACGGCAAGAACCACTTTGCCAAAGATTGCATGTTAAGAAAGATGGCTGGGAAGAAAGAGGGTGAAGACGATGAAGTGTATTATATGCGAAAACTTGAAGAAGTCAAAAAGAAGAAGGCTTCCAACAGCTCCATGAATGCTCTAATTGTACAAGAAGATGCAGGGGAAGACGAGTTTGGCGGCGTAGAAGTCTGGTCAACTGATTCTGAAGACGAAGAGGTTAGAAGACCCACGCACGGAAAGGATTTTCTGGCAAAGAATGGAGGCTCTGGTGGAAAATGCCTGATAGTCACTGCCAGACCATCAACCGAAAGTGCAGACACAGAACCGAACATGACTAAGAACAAGTGTTTTGCAGCCAAGCCAGTGAGTGAGAAAATCAACGACTGCGATCGATTGATCAAGAAGGTACATTCTCTCCTTGAATCTCTTAAAATTTCCAAAACTGAATATCTAGAAGAATTAAATGAACTAAACTTTAAATTTAACAACCTTAGTAGCAGCCTCATGTAAACCCACTTAGCAAACTCTAACCTAACTGATCAACTCGGCAGGGTATCTTCAAAAAGTGAGGAGAGAATGATCTGGATTGAGCAGAAGGAAGCGGAGTTAGTTAGGGCTAAGGATGAGAGTATTTATTTGAAAAGAGACAATTTAAAATTATTAAAACAAAGAAATATTTTCTGTTTAATTGCTAAACGTCTTTATACTAATATTGCTCAATTACATCTTAATTGTGAAATTGGAAAGAAAATACATAAAATGATTTTGCCCTTTCTTGAATTTAAGGAAGATGATGTTATAGCAGAATGTGAATCAGAAGTTTCCTCTGAAGAAACATCCATGTCATATAGGCTAGGTTTAGATAAGATAGAAACTTTCATCGATTCTAAGGAACATAAAAGTATGTTAAAAGATATCTTAGATGAAAATGATAGGATGAATATTAAAACCGAAACTATACAAACATTCGATGAATCAAATGCCAAAATCATCAAGGAAAATAAAATTATAATTGATAATACTTCTGAATTTGAAACAGAGAGTGAGATGAGTGAAATCTCAGTAGAGGATGTTGTTGATTGTTCTGAGTTTGTGAAAGATGAAGCCAAGAGTGAAAAACCTCTTATTTCAGAAAACTCAGTTGCGTTTGCTCGTCTGTCAAAGGAACAGAAACCGAAACTCAAAGAAAAGGCTATGGTTTATCAGAAGGTACAGACCGTACCAAACCAAGTTTATGCTGTGACTGGTGTCACTCACAGACAAACGGCTGAATTAAGGATGATAGTTGAAGAGGATAATGCTGATGGATGCGAAGACTATTTCTGGTCTGCTCCCATTGACAATGCAGATGAGACTGTGGGTCTGTCTGAGAGAACCACTTGGAGTGTCAAAGGACGATACATACCAGAACCCATCAATAAACCTTCCAGTTTCGATATTCCCAGCACAAGCAGAACGAAAGATGTTCCTGAAGAACCTTCAATGCAACCTGATGCTCCAATCAAAAGAAAAGAACCGAAAGATCCACTCAAGAGACAGGAAGCATCGGCAGTTCAAACTAAGGAACGCACCGAAACCAGAGTGGAAGACAAAAGAATGAAGGAGAAATCAGAGTCAAGTTACAATGTTCACAAATCTTAGAAGGAGCTAGCTGAACAGAAAAGACTCAGAAATCAGCGATATGCCTCGAATCTAAATGAACGGAAAAAGGCATTGGAATTCTCAAAAATCCTAACTATGAATCTCCTAGGAAAGAATCCAAGGATAAAGGGAAACAAAAGTTAAAGGAAGATTCTGATTCTAACTCCTATTATTCCAAATCCCAAAACCAAAAGCCGAGTGTCGGTTCTAAACCAAGATTCGGTTCTCAACCGAGTGTCGGTTCTAAACCAAGATTCGGTTCTCAACCGAGTGTCGGTTCTAAACCAAGATTCAGTTCTCAACCGAGTGTTGGTTCTAAACCAAGATTCGGTTCTCAACCGAGGTTCGGTCCTAAACCAGGTTTTCGTCATCAACCCAAGTTTAGTCCTTACACCAGATTCAGTTCTGACACCGAGTTCGGTCCCAATACTAGATATGGATCCTCCACGTTCCAATATAAACATAAGAGATCCTCCCCTAACCCTAAGAATCAAACGAAAAACACTAAACTAACTAATAAAGATACCCAAAACTTTAAAGAAGATAAAACAAAAATCAAGGTATTTACTATCAAAAGAAAAGATCAAACAACTCTCATCAAAAGAACTTATTTTGTTGATGCTTCTATTGTAATTCCTTTCTCTGTGAAAAACTCACCAGGACCCAAGAAACTTTGTGTGACAACTGTCAATTCAGGTCATTCTTGGACTCATGCATCTTTATAATAACCATTCATGCACAACATGCCATGACCTAGTAGTATAAATTAGGTCAAAAATCTTGCATAAACTAGGATCCAACTAAGGTCTAGGACTAATATACTTGATACTTACAATTCTAGTAAGTTGCTTAGCTACAATAGGAAATGCCAATACTATAATTAGAATAAGCTTCAAACTTTGTTATAATTGAAATAGGGTATAAAACTCTAAAAATAAATTAAAACACTCTAATTATACTTCAACATGTTGAATACCAAACAATGTTCCAAAAACCCTAAAGAGCCAAAAATCCAAAGTTATAAAATATAAAGCTTAAAAACTTTATAAAATTTGGCTATAAACTTCCTAGTATCAAATTATATTAATCAAATTATGGATTATACCAATGAACTAGAAATATAAATTACAAGTATTAATCATAAATTATTTGTTGAAAACAAGATTTTTAAATAAATCAAATTGCTTAATAAACATTTTATAAAAATGAATGTTTTTATATAAAATATGGGAGGGAAGTTTATAAAGTTTAAAATTTAGGAGAGAGGAGGCCAAAAGGCATGCAAAAACCGGCCATCACCTCTCCCCATGCCCTCTCTCTTCCCCAAAACACAATCATCAAGCCTAAACCCTTACTCCACCTCTTCCACTTCACTCTCTCACTTCACTCTCTTCTTCCTTCTCTCTAAACTCACGAAAATCCTCTCAATCCTCTGCAAAATTTCCAGATTTTGAATCCCTTGAAGTGTTCTTACTTCTCTCAAGATCAAAACCAAGGTAAACAACAACATCTTCTTCCATAGTTTCATGGTTAAACCTCTTTTTCTTCTTAGTCTTCTCTACTTTTCGGATTCTATGCCTTTCCATGGCTAGAAATCTTTATTCTCCCCTTGTGGTTTGTAGATTCTCACCATAACACAATGCATGTGTTAAAGATGGTGAAAATCCGGGATCAAACCCATGCAAGGAGTGGAAAAGAAGCACATATGATCATGTGACATCAAAACATAATATTTCATGTTCTTCTCCATTTCTTGTGTGTTCATGCATGAACGAAAGCATTAAACCATTTCTAGTACATCTTGGATGCTCATTCATTCCATGCATGTGTTAGAAATCGGGCCTTACCAAGGACATGCATGATGTTCTTATTGAAATACCCTAAAAATGCACACAAGCAAACATGCAATCTGCCAGATTATTTTGTTCGACTTTGAACAGTCATAACTCAGTCATTTTTTAACCAAATCATGATATTCTTTTTGTATTGGTTAGTTCCACGAGTTAACTTTCAAACCCAACTGGTCTTACTGTAAAATATTAAATATCCGATTTTTGGCAGATTTTACAAAAAGGTTGCGCATACAGCTCTTTTTCTGTGATCACTATTTTTATCTTGCTTAAACAATGGTCTTAAACCCAACCATAAATCTTAGGAAAAATACCTTAGAAACTTAACATATCTAGTGAGTTATGGTTGAAATTTCGTGGCTTAAAACCTCACTGAATGGGCTACAAAAATTCATGAACCTCAGCCACATCTACACTTCATGCATTATTGCATGCAACTTTTCTTAAATTGTTTGGAATCATTACCCTCATTTCTCTTCTGAATACATTCTTAACATTTTTACTTTTGAAAGCCCTTGCATGCATGAGATAATCTGGAAAATTTCAAGAGCTTTTGTTATTTATTTGATTTATTAGAATTATTGCTAAAACCAAGGGCATAAATCATATAAAATACTTCCAGAGGTCAATAAATCCTAAATAAATTCATGGATGATACTTATGGGGAATAATGACCCCTCACCAAATTTCAGCAACTTTTGTTACTGTTTCATATGATTTCTAATTTTCTTTTATTTAGGACATGATAAATTACAAAACCACTTTTTAGGATGTGAAAATTTTATCTAACAATTTTCGCATACCTTACTTGTGATGGGTGACTCAAGAAAATAATTTCAAGATTTTTCATCATGTCTAGCTATTTTTCCCAATTTTTGGTAATTATAATGGCTTAAAAATGGGAAAAATAGTTCTGATTATCCAAAATTCATGAAAATTTGCCAGGATATCATATTATATAGTAGGAGGTTACATAAAAATTTTGAATATTTTTCTCCACTGTAAACTATTTTTCCCTTATTTTCTAAAGTTAATTGCACTAAAATTCACTTAAATATACATAAATACCCAAAACCAGTTTATACATTATGAAAACCACTTTTGATATTTTTCCCAAGATATTTATACTGTAAATGATGTTACAAAAATTTATGGTAATTTATTTTAACTGTTTAATAATATTTCTTTAATTAATGACTATTTAAAGAAATAAAACAAGGAAAAATACAAATAACCACTGAAAAATATATTTTATATTTTTCCCAGCCTATTTATGTATAATAACAATTAAATAAAAAGTTTGGGTAATTTTGGAAACTGTTTACTATTTATTTCAATTTTTATTGAAATAAATGCTCAAAAATTATAAAATATAATTAAACAGCTTGGAAATCCATTTTTATAATTTTCCCAGCTTAGTGTTGTGTATTAACAGTTAAATAAAAAGTTTGAGAATTTTTATCCCTCGAATACTATTTTTCGTGAATTTATGTTGTTATTGAGACTTAAAATTTGGAAAATTAACCTTCCAAGGTTGTAATTAATCGCACGACTTGTAAAATTTCAATACATCAGAAAAAGTGTAACAAAATGATATAAATCCAATACTAAAACATAAATTGGCATTTCCCTATATGTAGAGTTTAGTATATTAGCATTAGATATCGACATGGAAACTCACTAGTGCGTGTGTTTGGTGTCGTAGGATCCCGGTAGTAAGACGTTGGTGCATCCCGAAGTACCGCTTGTGTCTACACAAAACATCGTGAGTATTCACGCACTCCCCTATTTTCGTTTTTTATGTTTTGGGGTGGAAAATCATGTCCAGAAAAACTATTGTTTGCATGTTGTACTTAAATTGAATTGTATCAAACATGATTGCTATTGTATTGCTATGTTTCTTTATGTATGTCTATGCAACACGGAACATGAGAACTTATCGTACAAAGGCCCTTCCCTTATCTCTAACCATTAACTCTTTGAGCCAATGGTCGTTATGGATAGCGCTATTAGGAATTGACAACTCCTCACTCGCCCGAATCGCTGGAGTGCATGATACCATATTCATCTATGGAACGATAAGCATAGATCTCGATAGGGCTTCAGTCATAGGTTTGGTTGAGACTCATTGTTTGCTCATACACATACAAACTCGTTTCTCGTTATAGCAATAAACTTGTATTCATTAATAGCAATCAACTTGTTTATCATTGAAGCAATGTACTTGTATTTACGAAAAGCCTTATTGTACGCTCGATTTTATAAACTTGTGATACTCACCAACTATTTTCATAGTTGACGCTCGTTTTACATGCTTTTTCAGGAAATAATTAGTAAGTGGATGTAAAGATTCATCATCATAGAGCATGCTGCATCGTGTTGAAGCTATTATGAAGCTATATCTTGAACAATGTTATTTTGAAAAACTTGTATTTTGTTCTTTTGAAGCTATGGGTTGTAAACTTTTAAATACTGCTATGGTGATGTATCTTTATCTTTTGCAATGAAACCGTTATCGCTGTCATACCTTGCGTTTCCGCTTTAGCGGGGTGTGACAGAAGTGGTATCAGAGCTAAAGTTATAGAGAACATCGGTTTTTCTTTAAGAAAACACAACCTATAACTAAAACTTACAAAGAAATTCTTTTACATCAAACATATTACAAGTATAATTAGGTTGGGAGTTGTATTATTGGACCTTGATTAAACATAGCCTGATCACCTATGTTTAATTAAGAAAAGATTTATACAAAGCTTGAGCTAATTATAATGGGAATATGTTCAACAAAAATATTTGAGAAAACCTTATTTAAAAATTTCAAAAGGTTAATTTTGGTGTGTGTAAGCATTGCATATTATAGGCATGCATTGTCATTTATTTCATATCTCATTGAAACTATGTCACAGTCCACTATGTCAACATCGTCATCTTCCCGCGCTACCTCCTCAGCCAATGAATCCGGCTACGTCACTGTTATCCCTAGACGTAATCCCCCCCGCCTCAGTAGAAGAAGACCCATCAGAGGACACGGAAGATACTGGGAACTCAGTGGAGATCAGAAATGACATCGCCCCGAGTCAACGTCGCGAGGCATCACCGACATCGGTGTTGCCACAGCCACCGCTCTATGGACTTCGCATTCGGAGGACAGCGAGGAAGAGTGTTCCCATTCCAGGAAGGATACCCGCCAGCACAGCAGGTAATGGCACGGCAGGACCTAGCGGAGCAGAACCCAGCGATGCAGGACCGAGAGCACCCTCACCTCAGCAAGTTATAGGGATACCTGTCAGACAGCCAGGTATGACCCCGGAGGAGTCCTGGAGATTGCAGTCGATAGCAGCGGGCCAACGTCACAGTCTCGCTGTGACAGCTGGGCATCGAGAAGTTTTGGATGAAGTCTTGGCAGGAATGGAAATCCTGTATCAGCATTCGATGGAGACTGCTGACACTGCTAGTGCTGCTAGACGAGAGGCAGGTCATGCGATGACAGCATATTATGTGTTTGGTGGGCTGTTCCTGATTGTGATGTGATAAGGATGGGAGCATTGACAAAGGAAAGCTCTAGTAGCAAGAGGAAGCCAGCAGATCAGGGAGAGAAGAAGTATGGAGGCAAGTCAGGGAGGAAGTAGAAAGTCTCAAGAAAATTTATGTTAAGAGCCCAGGAGCAAGAACCAGTGAAAACTCAAGGACAAGAAGTGCAGGAGCAAAAGCAGTACTCAGGGCCGCTTCCGAAGTGCAATAAGTGTAACTTCCATCACAAGGGAGCTTGCCCGGTGTGCCAAAACTGTAAGCAAACAGGCCATTACTCGAAGTATTGTAAGGTGAATAAGGAGGGAAAAAGGACATGTTACGAGTGCGGGAGTAATGATCATCTCCGTAGAGCATGTCCTAAACTGAACAATGGACCTGGTAACCATGGACAAGGCCAAGCCAGGCAAAACTTTCAAGGAAATCAAGTTAGACAACCAAGAGGTGTAGCCTTTGTGATTGGTGCAGAAGAAGCTCGTCAGAACCCTGAAGTGATAACAGGTACGTTCCTCCTGAACAACCACTTTGCATCAGTAATATTCGATGCGGGAGCAGATAGGAGTTTTGTTTCTTTAGCATTTAGACCGTTAATTGGCTTGAAATCGGTAAAGATGAGGATTGCATATGCTATTGAACTTGCTGATGGGTATGAAATTAGGGCTAGTGATATAATTCCTGGTTGTACTCTGAATTTAGCTGATAAACTCTTTAGCATTGACCTAATTCCTATAGAGCTAGGTAGTTTTGATGTGATAGTAGGGATGGATTGGTTATCCAAAAATAGAGCAGACATTGGTTGTTATGAGAAAGTCATCAGAGTGCCTCTCCCTAATGGAGAAACCCTTATCATACACGGTGAGAAGCCAGGAAGAAGTTTAAACATAGTATCAAGCGTGAAGGTTCACAAGTACCTGAAGAAGAATTGTATTGCATGCATGGCCCATGTGCTAGAAAGAGAACCTGAAGCTAAGCAACTCAAGGAGATTCCAGTGGTTCAAAACTATCCCGAAGTATTTCCGGAGGAATTGCCCGGTCTACCCCCTTATAGACAGGTCGAATTTCGGATAGACTTAGTTCCCGGAGCGGCACCGGTAGCAAAAGCACCATATCGCCTTGCACCATCCGAGATGCAAGAACTATCCGGACAACTTCAAGAACTTCTAGACAAAGGGTTTATTCGACCAAGTTCTTCACCTTGGGGAGCCCCAGTGTTATTCGTCAAAAAGAAAGATGGTTCGTTCCGAATGTGCATTGATTACAGAGAATTGAACAAGTTGACAATCAAGAATCGATATCCCCTCCCTAGAATAGATGACTTGTTCGATCAGTTGCAGGGCGCTTCCTACTTCTCAAAAATCGACCTTCGGTCAGGGTATCATCAGCTAAGAATTCACGAAGAGGACATTCACAAGACAGCGTTTAGAACCCGTTATGGACATTATGAATTCTTAGTCATGCCTTTTGGACTAACGAACGCACCCGCTGTATTCATGGATTTGATGAATAGGGTCTGTAGACCATACCTAGACAGGTTTATAATTGTCTTTATCGATGACATACTTGTTTACTCGCGGACCAAAGAAGATCACAATAGACATCTAAAGCTAGTGTTGGAGCTGTTGAAGGAACAAAAATTGTATGCCAAGTTCACTAAGTGTGAATTTTGGATTCGGGAAGTACATTTTCTTGGTCATGTGATCGGTGAAAGAGGAATCCATGTAGATCCAGCTAAGATAGAGGCAATCAAGAAATGGGAGGCCCCCAAAACCCCGACAGAAATACGACAATTCCTAGGATTAGCTGGGTACTACAGACGCTTCATTGAGAATTTCTCTAGGATTGCTCAACCATTAACATCTTTGACCCAAAAGGATAGAAAATTTCTCTGGGAAGAGAAACACGAAGAGGCGTTTCAAATCCTGAAAAACAAGCTGTGCAATGCACCAATTCTGGCTTTACCAGAAGGATCAGAGAACTTTGTGGTGTATTGTGATGCGTCTCATCAAGGATTAGGATGTGTGCTAATGCAAAAAGATAGGGTCATTGCATATGCTTCCAGACAACTCAAACCGCACGAGAAGAATTATACCACCCATGATCTAGAACTAGGAGCAATAGTTTTCGCCCTTAAGATATGGAGGCATTATTTGTACGGAACCAAATGCACCATTTATACCGATCACAAAATCCTTCAGCATATCCTGGATCAGAAAATGTTAAACATGCGGCAGAGAAGATGGGTAGAGTTGTTTAGTGATTATGATTGTGAGATACGATACCACCCAGGAAAGGCTAACGTAGTAGCCGACGCTCTTAGTAGGAAAGTAAGAGTGAAACCTTCCCGTGTGAGAGCTTTGGGAATGGTAATTCAGACAAGCTTGAAATCTCAAATCATTAATGCCCAGGAGAAAGCGTTATGCAAGGAAAATCTTCCAGGCGAAACTTTACATGGTTTGGAAGAAAGATTTGAAACCAAACCTGATGGAGTTCGTTATTTTAAAGACAGGGTCTGGATTCCAAGGGTTAACAACCTGAGAGACATGGTATTAGAAGAGTCTCATCGATCTAAATACTCCATCCACCCTGGAGCAGATAAGATGTACAAGGATCTTAAAGAGTACTATTGGTGGCCTGGAATGAAAAAGGATATTGCCTTGTACGTCGGGAAGTGTTTGACATGCTCAATAGTCAAAGCTGAACATCAGAAACCTTCCGGGTTGTTGCAACAACCTGAAATTCCCCAATGGAAATGGGAGCAAATATCTATGGATTTCGTTACCAAACTCCCTAGAACTGCTAGAGGTCACGACTCAATTTGGGTCATAGTGGATCGACTGACGAAATCCGCTCACTTTCTCCCTATTCGAGAAGATTTCAAGATGGAAAAATTGGCCCAAATCTACATCGACAAAATTGTTTCTCTGCATGGTGTACCCCTATCTATCATTTCTGATAGAGATAGTCGTTTTACATCTCGATTTTGGTGGATGTTACAGAGGGCACTAGGAACCAAGATAGATTTGAGCACAACTTACCACCCTCAGACAGATGGGCAAACAGAGAGAACAATACAAACATTGGAAGACATGCTACGAGCGTGTGTCATTGAGTTCAAAGGAAATTAGGATACTCATTTGCCCCTAATTGAGTTTTCCTACAATAACAGTTACCACACGAGTATCCAATGTGCTCCATATGAAGCATTGTATGGACGCAAGTGTCGTTCGCCCTTATGCTGGACAGAAATCGGTGACAGACAGTTGACTAGAGTCGAACTTATCCAGGAAACATCTGACAAGATTACTATCATCAAAGATAAGCTTAAAGCTGCTAGAGATCGTCAGAAAAGTTATGCGGATAATCGTCGAAAACCATTAGAATTCCAAGTAGGAGACAAGGTACTTTTAAAAGTGTCGCCTTGGAAAGGGCTTGTGCGTTTTGGTAAGAAAGGAAAACTAAGCCCGAGATATGTTGGACCCTTTGAAATCCTTGAAAGGATTGGTCCGGTAGCGTATAAACTCCAATTGCCCCAAGAGTTAAGCGCCATTCACGACACATTCCACGTCTCCAACCTTAAGAAATGTCTAGCCGACGAAACATTAATAGTACCCCTGGAGGAAATTAAGATCAATGATAAGCTGAGCTTCGTTGAGGAACCGATAGAAATCCTTGACAGGGAGGTAAAACAACTTAAGCGGAGTAAGATCCCGATTGTGAAAGTTCGATGGAACTCAAAACGCGGGCCGGAGTACACCTGGGAGCGCGAGGATTACATAAAGGAAAAGTATCCGCAACTATTCCCATGCGATGACAAGCGATGATATAGAATGAATTTCGGGACGAAATTCTTTTTAAGTGGGGGATACTGTGACAACTGTCAATTCAGGTCATTCTTGGACTCATGCATCTTTATAATAACCATTCATGCACAACATGCCATGACCTAGTAGTATAAATTAGGTCAAAAATCTTGCATAAACTAGGATCCAACTAAGGTCTAGGACTAATATACTTGATACTTACAATTCTAGTAAGTTGCTTAGCTACAATAGGAAATGCCAATACTATAATTAGAATAAGCTTCAAACTTTGTTATAATTGAAATAGGGTATAAAACTCTAAAAATAAATTAAAACACTCTAATTATACTTCAACATGTTGTTGAATACCAAACAATGTTCCAAAAACCCTAAAGAGCCAAAAATCCAAAGTTATAAAATATAAAGCTTAAAAACTTTATAAAATTTGGCTATAAACTTCCTAGTATCAAATTATATTAATCAAATTATGGATTATACCAATGAACTAGAAATATAAATTACAAGTATTAATCATAAATTATTTGTTGAAAACAAGATTTTTAAATAAATCAAATTGCTTAATAAACATTTTATAAAAATGAATGTTTTTATATAAAATATGGGAGGGAAGTTTATAAAGTTTAAAATTTAGGAGAGAGGAGGCCAAAAGGCATGCAAAAACCGGCCATCACCTCTCCCCATGCCCTCTCTCTTCCCCAAAACACAATCATCAAGCCTAAACCCTTACTCCACCTCTTCCACTTCACTCTCTCACTTCACTCTCTTCTTCCTTCTCTCTAAACTCACGAAAATCCTCTCAATCCTCTGCAAAATTTCCAGATTTTGAATCCCTTGAAGTGTTCTTACTTCTCTCAAGATCAAAACCAAGGTAAACAACAACATCTTCTTCCATAGTTTCATGGTTAAACCTCTTTTTCTTCTTAGTCTTCTCTACTTTTCGGATTCTATGCCTTTCCATGGCTAGAAATCTTTATTCTCCCCTTGTGGTTTGTAGATTCTCACCATAACACAATGCATGTGTTAAAGATGGTGAAAATCCGGGATCAAACCCATGCAAGGAGTGGAAAAGAAGCACATATGATCATGTGACATCAAAACATAATATTTCATGTTCTTCTCCATTTCTTGTGTGTTCATGCATGAACGAAAGCATTAAACCATTTCTAGTACATCTTGGATGCTCATTCATTCCATGCATGTGTTAGAAATCGGGCCTTACCAAGGACATGCATGATGTTCTTATTGAAATACCCTAAAAATGCACACAAGCAAACATGCAATCTGCCAGATTATTTTGTTCGACTTTGAACAGTCATAACTCAGTCATTTTTTAACCAAATCATGATATTCTTTTTGTATTGGTTAGTTCCACGAGTTAACTTTCAAACCCAACTGGTCTTACTGTAAAATATTAAATATCCGATTTTTGGCAGATTTTACAAAAAGGTTGCGCATACAGCTCTTTTTCTGTGATCACTATTTTTATCTTGCTTAAACAATGGTCTTAAACCCAACCATAAATCTTAGGAAAAATACCTTAGAAACTTAACATATCTAGTGAGTTATGGTTGAAATTTCGTGGCTTAAAACCTCACTGAATGGGCTACAAAAATTCATGAACCTCAGCCACATCTACACTTCATGCATTATTGCATGCAACTTTTCTTAAATTGTTTGGAATCATTACCCTCATTTCTCTTCTGAATACATTCTTAACATTTTTACTTTTGAAAGCCCTTGCATGCATGAGATAATCTGGAAAATTTCAAGAGCTTTTGTTATTTATTTGATTTATTAGAATTATTGCTAAAACCAAGGGCATAAATCATATAAAATACTTCCAGAGGTCAATAAATCCTAAATAAATTCATGGATGATACTTATGGGGAATAATGACCCCTCACCAAATTTCAGCAATTTTTGTTACTGTTTCATATGATTTCTAATTTTCTTTTATTTAGGACATGATAAATTACAAAACCACTTTTTAGGATGTGAAAATTTTATCTAACAATTTTCGCATACCTTACTTGTGATGGGTGACTCAAGAAAATAATTTCAAGATTTTTCATCATGTCTAACTATTTTTCCCAATTTTTGGTAATTATAATGGCTTAAAAATGGGAAAAATAGTTCTGATTATCCAAAATTCATGAAAATTTGCCAGGATATCATATTATATAGTAGGAGGTTACATAAAAATTTTGAATATTTTTCTCCACTGTAAACTATTTTTCCCTTATTTTCTAAAGTTAATTGCACTAAAATTCACTTAAATATACATAAATACCCAAAACCAGTTTATACATTATGAAAACCACTTTTGATATTTTTCCCAAGATATTTATACTGTAAATGATGTTACAAAAATTTATGGTAATTTATTTTAACTGTTTAATAATATTTCTTTAATTAATGACTATTTAAAGAAATAAAACAAGGAAAAATACAAATAACCACTGAAAAATATATTTTATATTTTTCCCAGCCTATTTATGTATAATAACAATTAAATAAAAAGTTTGGGTAATTTTGGAAACTGTTTACTATTTATTTCAATTTTTATTGAAATAAATGCTCAAAAATTATAAAATATAATTAAACAGCTTGGAAATCCATTTTTATAATTTTCCCAGCTTAGTGTTGTGTATTAACAGTTCAATAAAAAGTTTGAGAATTTTTATCCCTCGAATACTATTTTTCGTGAATTTATGTTGTTATTGAGACTTAAAATTTGGAAAATTAACCTTCCAAGGTTGTAATTAATCGCACGACTTGTAAAATTTCAATACATCAGAAAAAGTGTAACAAAATGATATAAATCCAATACTAAAACATAAATTGGCATTTCCCTATATGTAGAGTTTAGTATATTAGCATTAGATATCGACATGGAAACTCACTAGTGCGTGTGTTTGGTGTCGTAGGATCCCGGTAGTAAGACGTTGGTGCATCCCGAAGTACCGCTTGTGTCTACACAAAACATCGTGAGTATTCACGCACTCCCCTATTTTCGTTTTTTATGTTTTGGGGTGGAAAAGCATGTCCAGAAAAACTATTGTTTGCATGTTGTACTTAAATTGAATTGTATCAAACATGATTGCTATTGTATTGCTATGTTTCTTTATGTATGTCTATGCAACACGGAACATGAGAACTTATCGTACAAAGGCCCTTCCCTTATCTCTAACCATTAACTCTTTGAGCCAATGGTCGTTATGGATAGCGCTATTAGGAATTGACAACTCCTCACTCGCCCGAATCGCTGGAGTGCATGATACCATATTCATCTATGGAACGATAAGCATAGATCTCGATAGGGCTTCAGTCATAGGTTTGGTTGAGACTCATTGTTTGCTCATACACATACAAACTCGTTTCTCGTTATAGCAATAAACTTGTATTCATTAATAGCAATCAACTTGTTTATCATTGAAGCAATGTACTTGTATTTACGAAAAGCCTTATTGTACGCTCGATTTTATAAACTTGTGATACTCACCAACTATTTTCATAGTTGACGCTCGTTTTACATGCTTTTTCAGGAAATAATTAGTAAGTGGATGTAAAGATTCATCATCATAGAGCATGCTGCATCGTGTTGAAGCTATTATGAAGCTATATCTTGAACAATGTTATTTTGAAAAACTTGTATTTTGTTCTTTTGAAGCTATGGGTTGTAAACTTTTAAATACTGCTATGGTGATGTATCTTTATCTTTTGCAATGAAACCGTTATCGCTGTCATACCTTGCGTTTCCGCTTTAGCGGGGTGTGACACTTTGGGTTCCTAAATCTGCTTGAAATTGCAGGTAATTAGTGACGAGCAGTTTGACGATGAATGGTACATAGATAGTGGCTGCTCGCGTCACATGACAGAAAGAAAGGAGGAATTAAGGGAGTTTCGGTCTCTAAAGGATGGCGGTTCGGTGAAATTTGGAAACAACTCCTATGGAACAATCAAAGGATACGGAATGATAACTAATGGAGACTTTTCCATCAGAAAAGTGGCTTATGTGGAGGGATTGCAGCACAATCTCATAAGTGTCTCGCAATTAGTTGTGGGCACAGGGTTGAAGGTATCATTCGATGATACAGGATCTGAGATTATCGAAAAACAAACTAAGAAAGTTCTGCTAAAATCGGCAAGAAAAGGAGAAATGTATCCTTTGAATCTTAATCCGATTCGAGGGACACCAACTATCTGTCTGCTATCAAAGGCAAAAACTGACGAAAGTTGGCTTTGGCATCGACGTCATTCTCACCTGAACTTCAAAGATATCAACAAACTGGTAATTGGTGATCACGTTCGAGGTCTTCCTCTTCTAAAGTTCGAAAAGGAGCATTTGTGTGCAGCATGTGAAATGGGAAAGCAAAGCAGAAAAAGCCACCCAACACGCATTAATACCAAGATCGTGGAAGCACTTGAATTGTTACATATCGATTTGTGTGGACCATATGCTATAGAGAGTATCGGAGGAAGTAAGTACATTCTGGTAATTGTAGATGATTTTTCACGTTTCACGTGGGTTTTCTTTCTTAGATAGAAATCAGATGCAACTCCCAAGCTGAAGATGTTCATCAAGCAAGTGGAAGTTCAACTAAAGAAGACGGTGAGAAACATCAGAAGTGACAATGGGCTGGAATTCAAAAACAAGGATTTCGAAGACTTTCTGGCCGATAAGGGGATCACACACAATTTTTTGGCTCCTTATACTCCACAGCAAAACGGAATCGCTGAAAGACGAAACCGATCGTTGTGTGAAGCAGCCAAGACCATGCTCAGTTATGCCTCTCTACCTCTATACTTCTGGGCTGATGCCATTGCTGCGGCCTGCTATACTCAGAATCGGTGTCTCCTCAACAAGCGATTCTCATTAACTCCTTATGAGATTTTAAACAATCGGAAACCAAACGTCAAGTTTTTCCACATATTCGGTTCCAGGTGCTTTATCCTTAACTCTAAAGAAAACTGAAATAAATTTGACGTTAAAGCCGATAAGGGGATCTTTCTGGGTTATTCTCTGTCATCAAAAGCATACCGAGTATTGAACAAGCATTCCAAAAGAATAGAAGAGACCTACTATGTCACCTTTGACGATAATTACATGAAGAAGGTTCAATGGACAGAAGATTCCTTTGGAGACATCTTTCCCGCATCTGGACAGGTCTCGGTTCCAATATCAATTCTGTTTGATGAATACATTCGGTTGTTCGATGAACCGGAAAAGGCAATCCATTCGGAAGTAACAGCAGCAGACAACAAGGTAGATAATATGAAGAAAGTCATAGATGAAGCTGCCAAATCATTGGAAACCAAAACACTTACTCCTAAACCATCACCTAGTACTTAAAACTCCGATTGAATGTTCCAGGGAGAGGACGATAACACTTTCCAACCATCTGGAGTTTCTGTCGAGGGGGAGAATTACCATTCCGCCACATCTGATACTCAAAAAATAGAACCAAAATTAACAAGCGTAACTCCAATCGAGGGGGAGACTCCAACTGCTGATTATGTTGAAGACATAGGCTACACTTCGCCAGTCGAGGGGGAGAAGGTAAGAACAAGTAATTGTTCAACTGACGAAGGTGAAGCGGATAAGTCAGATGTTGAAATTGAAGTTGAAGCAAAATTAAATCCAGAATATGATCCAAGCTATCCTCGGCTTGTAAAATGGACAAAAAACCATCCCAAAGAGCAAATAATTGGTGAATCGTCTGAAAGTGTTCTTACTAGATCTCAACTAAAGGCAAAACAAACAGCATTATTCTCCAAAGTGGAATTTTATATGTTTAACTCTTTTATCTCCAAAATAGAGCCGAAAACAGTAAATGCTGCACTCAATCATTCTGATTGGGTTCAAGCAATGCAGGATGAGCTCAATGAATTTGAAAGAAACAGAGTTTGGAGATTGATTCCCACACCGAAAGATGCCTCTGTTGTTGGATTGAAATGGGTATTTAGAAATAAGCTGGATAAAGAAGGAAATGTCATTCGTAACAAGGCTCGGTTGGTTGTAAAAGGCTATTGTCAAGAAGAAGGGATTGATTATGAAGAAACGTTTGCTCCTGTGGCACGGTTAGAGTTTGTTCGAATTTTCCTAGCATATGCTGCTCACAAGAACTTTGAAGTTTTCCAAATGGATGTCAAATGTGCATTTTTGAATGGAGAATTAGAAGAAACTATCTATGTTGAGCAACCAGCCGGTTTTGTGAATGAAAGGTACCCGGATCATTGCTACGTACTGGATAAAGCTGTCTATGGGCTAAAGCAAGCACCAAGAGCCTGGTATGAAACTCTTACTCGTTTTCTAAAAATGTCAAAGTTTAAACAAGGTTCGTTTGACCCAACCTTTTTTCGAAAGAAGGAAGGCGAACATCTAATGATTGTTCAAATTCATGTTGATGATATCATCTTCGGCTCTACGAATCCTAGCTTAACTGCTGAATTCAGAAAGTTGATGGAGACTAAATTTGAAATGAGCACAATGGGTCCGATTAACTTTTTCCTTGGTTTGAATATTAGACAGGGACCAGAGGGCATCTTTATAAACTAGGAAGCATACACCAAAAATCTGCTGACTAAGTTTTGAATGAAGGGTGATTCAAAAGTAAAGGTTCCAATGGCATTCGGTACCAAGTTGACCCCATCTCTGGAGAAACCGGCTGTAGACATAACTCTTTATCGATAAATGATAGGATCCCTCATGTATCTAACAGCTAGTAGACCAGATATCATGTTCTCTGTCTGTTATTGTGCTAGGTTTCAAGCTAATCCAATTGAACCCCACATGACTGCTGTAAAGAATATTTTTCGATATCTGAAGAAGACATCAACTCTCGGTCTCTGGTATCCCGCAAGATCTGGATTCTTCATACAAGCCTTTTCAGATGCTGATCTTGGAGGATGTGGATTGGAAAGGAAAAGCACTACGGGAGGATGTCAATTCCTTGACGGAAAACTTGTGAGTTGGCAATCAAAGAAGCAAACATGTGTTTCCTTGTCCACAGCAGAAGCAGAATACATCGTTGCCGCATCTTGTACCTCTCAGGTTGTTTGGATTCAAAGTCAGTTGAGAGATTATGGACTAAGTATAAAAAAGATCCCTCTCTACTGTGACTCGGAAAGTGCAATCAGGATTTGTCATAATCCAGTGCAACATTCGAAAACTAAGCACATAGCACTAACGTATCATTTCATCAAGGATCATGTAGAAGACGGGAACGTTGAAGTACATTTTGTTCGTTCTGCTGATCAACTGGCCGACATTTTTACTAAAGCCTTACCAGAAACAACCTTCAATAAAATCTTACAAGGCTTGGGTATGATGGAAGGAGAGTCGATACCGAATCTTCAATTTTCTCCTTAAAATAAGGACGACAGAGATAGACAGAGCGCTCGGTCTATCTCTGCTCTAGTCTTTTCGAATTAAACAGAACGCTCTGTATATCTCATCTCCGTGAATCTCGGCTTCGTTATGACTGCTCTCACTATTAAGACAAGGTTTCGGTTATATATATTTTATTTTTCTGTTTTTATTTTTTTTTTCAGAAAATATCCAAAAAAAATATATATTTTTTTGTTGTTTGTTTGTTTTGTTATTAATAGGTACGACACAAGAATAACCGTTGAAAATTCTCAAAGCAGGTATGATTTAACTTTTATACAAACTAGTTAAGTGTCCCTACAAGCATGCTGCTGTATGTTGTCATAAAGCCTCTATGATCTCGAGTAAGCCTTAATGATTCGATTGATACCCATCGTTTCTTCCAAATCAGGCTATTTTAACTCACTCGGTCTAGAGCTACCTTACTCTTCTCATTTGAGTAAAGAGTTTCTCTGCTCTGTCACGCTTATCTAGCAGAAGGTACATTTGGTTCCTTAACCACCTACTTATATTCTCCATCTACATTCGGTTCACTAATGTAACCCTTGAGACTCTCGGTCTTTACCACTGAGGTTTATGGTTACACAAAATCTGTGTTAATGATCTTAGATACGATTACCACGTTCTAAGTGAAACCCAAAATTCAACACCAATAATGAATTGACAGTGAGTGAAATACTCAAGCTTTAATTGGTTACCTAAGGAAAAAAAAATTTTATTTTGCGTGATCTTTTACGAAATCGTCTACAGCTAAGACATTTCTTCCCAAAGAGATCCAGTTTATTTTTTTTATTTTTTTGATTTCTGCTTCCTATAAGTCATAAACTTAATATATCCCACCTGCCTGTTCAATAGATCACATCGGTCTCACAGGTACCTTTACCAACGATCGGTTTTATGTTAAAACTCGATGTTTGGTTGGAGGAAAGCCATCCAATGCATATGATTAAAAGAAGCCTTTCATTGTATATTGACAAACAGTTGATTGTATTTTCGGGAAACCGCACAAGCACTTCAAGTCTCTCTTGACTTTGAAGGAAGTGATTCTTGCCCGGAATCCTCTGATTTCTGTTTTCTAAAAGGACATCACTCACACCCAATGAATACTTGATTTATTTCTTTATCTTTCACACTCTTATGCACGAAAATTAATATTTTCCAACATTCTAATTACTGATTGGTATAAGTTTTGGTTATCCGTTGTAACCAAACACGGAGTAACAGGGAATTTAAAATGGTTTGAAGATAAGATTTGGGTGCGTGAATTTGATCCGTTTCAAACCCACGCGTGCTTACGTTTTCCTAGGATTAACCACCCTGTCAAATCGCGCTTTTTCAGGCGACGTTTTAGTAACCTCATCATCACGGTTTCTCTCTCCAGGCAACCGTATAAATAAGGGTGATCGTTTTCTTTGTCATTTACCAAGTCACAGCTTATCTTTCTCACACAAAGATTAAACTGTTCATCTTCTTCTTTGTTCAACAATGGCGACCTCATCCTCCGCGCATGATCAAACCGCTACATCCTCCTTGCTTACAATACAACCCAACCAAAATCTGATAATCGAACTGAGTCCATTCGCATATGACTCATACATGTTGCATGTGGTGGAGTGTCAGAAGTATTCCCCACTGCTAATGGCCCTAACCCTAGTCGAAGCAGTTCCAATGTCGGTACTTTCTCAAGTGTACTCATCAGCGACGTATGACAAGAACAAGGATCGCATCTACTTCAGTATTCACGATAAGAAATCCTCAATTTCAAAGAAGAAGTTTTGTTCCCTTTTAGGGCTTGCAGTTGATTCCTCCATCATCTCTCCAGACTTAATCAATATAACCCAAATTTTCACAATGTTGTACGAAATGGGGTACACCGACGTTCTTACAACGGTGGCGAAGGTCAAGAAGTCTTGCTTACCGTCGCAGTGGAATGGGTTGCTGACCCTGCTCATCAAGGGTCTAGCGGAAAGAAGTGGTGGTTCTGATACCACTAGCAAAGGCTTTCTCACCATGCTTTATGGTCTATATAACGGGATAAATCTGGATTATGGCACAATAATCTGGTCCCAAGTGGTGCAGAGTTTGAATACCACAACCTGTCATTCTGAAATCTCATGTGGCCGGTTCTGGACTGTGATTACAAGGAAAGCTATGGATACTTTGGAGATTCCGGTTATGACAGATGCTTTTCTTGCTTCTATCGCTACATATCACACCACGAAGATTATTCTCTCTGATCCACGTAAGTTTCTTCATTATGGATCAATTGCTGAATTGATGTATAGGTGTGTCACAGCACAAAGCACGGTGATGGACGATTACCGAAAATTGACTCCAGTTGGTCCAAGGGTATTGTCTGCAGAACAACAAGCTGCCCTAGATGCTTTGGAACAACCTACACCCAGAGGCAAGCGGGTGGTTAAAACAGAGAAAGGGGAGACAAAGGAGAAAAAGGAGAAAAAGGAGAAAAAGGAGAAAGTTTCTAAGCGAAAGGCTGGTGAGGAAGCTTCTTCTCAAACAAAATAGAAGAAGATTAAAAAGATAGCTAAAAGGCCTAAGAGAAAATTTTCTCCTGAACCTGACACCGTTGAAGATCAAGCAGCAGAAACTGAGAATCCTGCAGTGTTCACCAGAGAGCCTACACCACCGAGATCTCAAACCCCACCCTCATCTCCTAAAGATACTCACGTTCCATCTCCTCAACCCACAAAAATTTCCACCCCATCCCAATCACCAAAACAGAAAGCTCCACTTTCTGCTCCCACAGATATACCAACCCTTCCGGTTGAAACTTCTTCTATACCAAATTCAACTATCAATACCTCTGTTCCTATCTCCACTACACCTATCACAACTTCTCTTGCAACAGAATCCATCACCACTACCATTCCCCAAATCCCAGTTGAAGTCAATGTATCTAATACAGGGGCTACTTCTGTGGTTGATCCACCTATTTCTAAACCACCATCTCCTACCCCATCTTCTAACTCTAGTGCCACTTTGGGAGGTGATGACGAAGAGTATGATTCATTATACTTTAGTCCTTACCAGATTCCAACTTATACAGATGCTGATGCTCCTACCAACAATCAACAGCTTCAAGACATCAATGAAAAGCTTGACCGCCTGCTTGCAGACAGCAAAGCTTATGGTGGGGTTGTCATGAAAGCTTTTGTGGAAACGACTGTTCAACAATATACTGAAGCCATTGATCAATCTACTGCTGATGTAAACAAGTCCACAGCTTCATGTTCCGAGGCCACAGAGAAGGTTACTGAGGTTGTTCATACACCTCAGATTTTCCTTGACTCAGTCAAAGCTCATGCTGAAACTAATGCAGCAAAGTACCAAGCTTCTGTTGACTCATTCTCTCAAAATCTTCAAGAAGAGACTACTAAGTTTGATGCCCTTCGTGCCCTTCGTGCTGATCTCAAAACAGAATCCACATCTTTTCTCCAATCCTTGGATTATTGCTACTTTAACTTTAGAAAGCACCTTGAAGGAAGACTTGATAAAACACCAGGCAACCATTGATCTACAGAAAGTACAACTGGCCCAGAATAAAAAGGATATCTCTCTGCTCAAAACTCAAAGGGCTATTTTTCAAAGTTGTGCTGGTGATGTGAAGAATACGTTGACTGCTCTTCTCGAAGCCCATGATCCGATTCTGACTTTAACTATTCAGAAGCATCTCCAAAATAAACTTCTTCTTGCCATTTCTCTACTTAGTGAAATGAAGGGTGTCTCGGAGAATGTCTTTCTTCCGACACAAGGGGGAGAGGAGAGTAAAGTCAAAACAGAATCGAAGGTTAATGTAGCTTCGGTTTATGGAAATCAAATTATAGACGACAGTGACTCTGATCCTGAAGAGACGATTGTCGAAGCTCTCAAGCGAAAGAAACGAGACAGAGAGCTTGATGAGACTATGAAGGTGGCCAGAGAGGCTAAAGAGAAGGAGAAAAAGACTAAAGAGGCAGTGGATATTTTACAGTGCAAGAAGACTCTGTTTCCCGAGTAGGACAGAGATACTCTTATCACCCAAGCGATTGAGTTTCCTTCCATGTATTGGTTGGAACCAATTGCTTCTTTTGAATGTGAAAACTCAAAGGACTCGCAGTTTGACATGCCAATCACCAAAAGAGCATTCACTTATCATGGCTTTGAGGTCACTGCTGAGGTTCCTTTTCCCAACTTGAAGGTTGACAGGGAGCTAGTTGATTTTTACTTGAAGAACGGTCAACCGCAGTACTTGACTTGGAGTGCACAGAAGATTACAAGAGTCAAGGTACTGAACTCATCACTTGTTGGGAGATTTATGAATGTTCATTTCAAGATTAACCGTGGTACTGCAAACATGGAATATTTCATATCTCTGGCAGATCTTCCCAATCTTAATCCTCATGATTGGATCTTGCTATACAACATTCTGCTCTCAAATCAACGAGAGTATGAGCCGATTTTGAAACATCTTAAAAGGATGTTGGCCGCCTATATCCATGAGCTTGCCACAATGGATCAGGAGATAGCAAGGGTGATGAATAAGAAGCCGACAGTCAAGCCAACATCTAATCCCGGTGATGTAAATAAAATGAAGTTGGGGCAGATTGATTCAACTAACTTGACTGTCATGTTCACTAAGGGTGATAGGCTTAAGTTTCTGTTTGCATTGGTAGACAAGCATCTGTTTTCAACAAATTGTTTGGAGCATATTATCAACATCATTCATCGATGCAAGCAGAACTCATCATCAGACAAGAAATTTTTTACAGATATGCTTCGGTGGTATATAACATTTAGACAACATGTTCTGGCCATTATACCGAGGATATTTGAAACGGTGAAGAAGACCACTGGTGTGAAAAGAGAATAGAGATTCTGCTCCAAAGACGCAAAGGGGGAGATTGTTGGATATTTTAAGTGTTGCGTCTTGGATTATTTGTTTTGTAATCGGATTGGGCTTATCCATTCGTAGTTATCTAGGATAGTTTCCTTTATCTAGATATGTTGTTAGGGTTTTATTATAAATATATGCATGCATGTATGCGTATATAAGAGATTAGTTGTTCACGTTGATTGTTGTAACCCTAGTTTATACCTCTACAGATTGAAGTTCTTAATCGAGCTCTTCTGGGGTATTTTGCATTAATCATTCGACATCTTCATTGCAATACTTGTGTTCTTATTTACGTTCTTATTAATATTTTGCTTAGAATCATACGATCCTGAATGAACTTTGTTCTAATAAGTTGGGTTAGTCATGGAGTGTTGACTCGAGTTTGACTTCTGTTGACTTTGGGGTTTTGGTCAACATGAGGAATAGAGACCATGGAGGGGTAAAATAGTCTTTTATCCACTTCAAAGAGTTAAAAGTGAAAGAATAGTATTCGGTTATTTGAATTGTGAAAGAGTATTAATTAGAGATATTCAGCCCTTGTGTTAGGCGGATGCTAGTTTGGGATTCAGGTGCGGGGTTATTTACTTGCTACTCGTTAGGTGAGTCTTATCGCTATACTTTACCTAGAGTGGTACCTATGTGTGACTAGAGGGTCTTACGTGCTTGCTTGAGTTATGCATGTTTGTGTGATATGTATTGTATGTTATATTATGTGTTACTTAGACTGGACCGGAGGGTCCAATGAACTATGAGACCGGAGGTTTCTCAACCAGAACGGACCAGAGGCTCCAACCGGCTATGGGATTTGAGGGTCCCAACTAGACCGGACTAGAGGATCCAACAAGCTGTGGGACTGGTGGGTCCCACTGGGACACATAGACCGGAGGGTCTTACAATGTTATAGCATCGAGTGGCTAATGTGTTGTATGTGGTATTTTCGAGAACTCACTATGCTTCATGCTTACCATGTTATGTGTTATGTGTTTCAGGTTCTTATCAGGATCGCGGGAAGACGCCGACTTGATTGTACACACATCCAAGTTGGAGATCTGTCTTTGGAGGATCTTGGATTTGTGATAAACGATTTTTAAAACGTGTTGATAATTTGTTACTTGTGAGTTTTAAGAAAATGCAACTTGTGGTTTATTGTGTTTTAAAAATGAAAATTTTGGTTGAAAATTTACGTCGTTACCACCAAAGGGGTAGTTAGTGCCTAATTATGTTAGACAACTTATGCTATGTGCTATGATATTATATGGTAGTAGTAGTGGGTGAAATAGTTCCCAGAGACCGGTAGAGAGGACTGAAGGGGTAGGACAACACCTAGATAGGCTAGGCAAGGTTACCGGTCGAGAAGGGGTAGGCAAGTACCCATGTATTATAGGCAAGGTTACCGATCGAGAAGACTGAAGGGGTAGGTCAGGCACCCAGATATGCCTGGCAGTATGTTTTATGTATGGTATGTGGTATGATGGGGGGGGGGGGGAACTCACTAAGCTTCATTCTTACAGTTTTCAATTTTCTTTCAGGTAGCTCCTCAGTGAAGGGGAAGGAGCCGACGTGGTAGCTTCACATGACATGCACACCAAATTTCCGCATTATGTGATTCGTAGGATTGTACTTTGATTTTAGTACTATTTGATGATATGATTTTGAGACATGTTTATCATGGTTTTACGGCTTGATATGATATTGACAATGTTTTTGGTAAACCATTTTATAAGTTTCTTAATTAAAAACAAAATTTTTTTGCCTTGAAAATTGGGATGTTAAAAGTTGGTATCAGGGCTTTTCTTTGAGAGATTCAGACACACCTCCGGAGGCTTTGAAAGGTTTTTCACAAGAAAAATGTTTTCTAAAGTTAAAGTAAGAAGTTTTGAGAAAGAGCAGGGCGTATGATGTGCGCGATCGGCTGAGCTCAAGTAAGTTTTCCCTAAGATACCCATACATTTTATGTTATACTATGATATGCTTATGAGAACTGCGTGTCAGATTAGGGCTAAGGCTCTAGGAAGATGCCTGCTATGCCTTTTATATGTGCTTATTGAGTTGCATGGTAGTATGGATAGGATATGCTCAGTCTGGACTACTTAATGTCCGAATGCTGCATGTTTTGTGCTAATAGGAGTTCTAGCTATCTTCAGTTAACTAGCAAACGAATACATTTCATTACATATTACGAGGACTAAATAATTTCAGAAGGTTAGGTCCAACCCTATTTCGTATTCTCATTTTGAGTCAAACTGTTGTAGGGTAGGGCCCCTCATTAGAAGAATTATATGGTCTTAGTGATATGTAATGGTATTCGCAAGTTAGTTTATTGAAGGTAGCAGGAACTTCTTACGCGGATGATGGCGGAGAGTGGGTTAGAGAGTTACCCTAGGGTAAGCCTAGGATGAGATTACCAAAGAGTACAGTGGTAGAAGAAGGGACTTAGTGAAGTCGAGGCAATCCTTGAGGAAAGTACTGACATTTATGTATTTTGTTTCAGAATGGTGATGACTACGAGTCACGGAGCAGGAGGATCAGGGTCAAGATCAGGATCAGGATTAGTTTTGGGTTCGGGTTCTAAGCCAGTGGATGAGAGGCTATGCGAGTTCATTGCATCAGAGATCATGAGAGGTATTATTGATGCGACCCCGGTTATCTTTGGGTCGATCAAGGAAGGGATCATAGAGCTGATGGAGGATCGCCTCAGGGTGTTTAGGAGCGACATGGTGTTCAACCAGTCAAGATCGCACACACTGTCCTTCAAGGACTTCAGGGGAGTGGTGCGCTGGATTACCATGGGGCAAAGGACCCCATCGTGGCCAGGAGATAGATTACAAACATCGAATCTACATAGTTAACGAGCTTCAACCATGAGGGGTCGAAGGTTTGATATGCTGCAGGATGTTTGAGGGACAAGGTTAGAGATTGGTGGGAGTCGGTTGGTGACTCTCTGGGAGCCTCGACTATTGAGGCTATGACTTGGCCAGATTTTGTAGCTTGGTTCAGGGATGAGTTCGCGCTAGCTGTGGAGCTTCAGCAACTGGCCAGGGAGTTTCTTGATATAAGGCAGACGACTGAGATAGTGGTGGAGATTACTGCCATGTTCAGGGAAAGGTAATTATCGGTGCTCCAATATGCGGGAGACGAGGAGATGCGGAAAACCCACTATCATGATATGTTGAGGGATAATATTATGGAGCATGTCAGCTAATCAACTTGCCCAACCCTAGATTCTATGATTTCCAAGGAGAGGGAGAGGGAGATTGACTTGGAGCACATCCGGAAAAGGAAGGTGGAGGAGGGACATGTAACTGGGGCTTCCGGGAAGAAGCGCAAGGGATCAAACACTAGGCCGAAGGGACAATAGAGTCGGGGCCGCTGCGGGAAATGCGGAAAGACCCATGAGGGGATATGCAGATTGGGATCGTCGGCTGCTAAAAGTGCGACAAGACGAGGCAATTCAACAGGGATTGTACTGCCCCTGCGCCCACTGTTCAGACATCAATGTTGCTGTGTTTCCACTGCAACCAACGAGGCCACAAGAAGGCCAATTTCCTACAGTTGACAGCAGCAGCAACGCCAGTAGCGGTGACAACTCCAGCGACCATGCGCCTTACGGACGGCCGGCAGGGCAAGTCAGAGGCTCCAGTGGTGAGGAGCCGAGCCTTCCAGTTGACTACCGAGGAGGCACGCGCCGCACTCGATGTGGTGACGGGTATGACTTCTTCCCCTGAGCTTTTATTATATGTTTTTTTATGATATTGATGTGCCATGTTGTATTCTTTGTTTAGGATCATTCCATGTGATTGGTATCCAAATACAGGTGTTGTTCGATTCAAGTGCCACCCGATCATTTGTTTCTCTTGCACTTAGCAAGAGGTTCCCTGAGTCTTCGAGAAATTTGGATTGCCCTTTAGAGGTTGAGATTACAGACAACTCATTAATATGAGCATCAAAGGTTTTTAGAGATTGTGTTATGAGGTTGTAAGATGAGCGCTACTTGGTAGAATTGGTTCCCATTCCATTGCGTGGGAACAAGGTTATCATAGACATGGATTGGTTGAGCCCCAATGGGCAATGATCGACTGCGTGCAGCAGTTGGTTTGGGTTAGGACCCCTGGTAGGGAAGAGCTGGTGATTCAGGGCGAGAGGCCACATCACGAACCAACTTTATGTTCAGCAGTGAGGGCTAGGCACTACCTCCAACAATGTTACGTAGGGTATGTCGCTTACGTTATGGATACCTGAGAGGTGGGTAAGCCGACAGTGAGCAATGTAGCGGTGGTGCGAGAGTGTGCGGATGTATTCCCAAAGTAGCTGCCTGGGATACCTCCAGAGCGATGACTTAGTCCCTGGTGCGGCTCCGATAGCCAAGGCACCATATTAGTTGGCTCCTCCCGAGATGCAGGAGTTGTCTACGCAGCTGCAAGAGCTGCTAGACAATGGTTTTACCAGGCCAAGTAGTTCGCCTTGTGGAGCCTCGATCTTGTTTGTAAAGAAGAAGGACGGCTCGCATCGGATGTGTATAGAATACCGGGAGCTGAACAAGGTAGCGGTGAAGAACCATTACCCACTCCTGAGGATTGATGACCTATTCGACCAACCACAGGGAGCATCTTGGTTTTCCAAGATAGACTTACGGTCAGCCTACCATCAGATGAGGTTAAGAGATCAGGATGTTCAGAAGACTGCTTTCCGGACTCACTATGGCCACTACGAGTTCGTGGTGATTCCCTTCAGGCTCACCAATGCTCCTGCCGCATTCATGGATCTCATAAACCGCGTATGCAAACCGATGTTGGACCGGTCTATTATAGTTTTCATTAATGATATCGTGGTTTACTCCAAGACTTAGGAGAAACATGGGGAGCACCTGTGAGAGGTATTGGAGTAGGGGTGAGCATTTGGACTGGCCCGGACCAGACTGGACCAGACCGGCTCTTGGACCGGACCGGTTATGGAGAATTTTGTGGACCATGGACCGGACCGGATGAGTCGTGTCCGTGTCCGTGTCCGTGTCCGTGTCCGGGTCCAAGTCCGGGTTTTTCGGTGTTTGGACCCATTTGGACCGGTACAAGTTTAATTGCATAGAGTATAATAAGTAATCTACATTGATGTATAATATTATAACTTGCAAAATTAATACGTTTCCGTTTCATGCCTAACTAATCTACATTGATTTATAATATTATAACTTGCAATTTGCAAAAATTAATTTTCCAAATAAAGGCAACTAACATATAAATCAAGTTCACCAACAAAAGTTAAACAATTTTAAGACAAACATACAAAAGTATTACCATAACAACAAAAATCATAGTTTAAACTTTAAAATCAATCAAACAAATAAACTTCATAAACTCATAATCTAATCTTCTATTGGTCTCTTCCTCATATCATTGTCATCCATATGTAACATATTTAAATCTTGTGCAATCTCTACATAAACACAAATGAAAATGTTGTTAGTATTTAATAAAAAATAATAATTGTATAAAAAACGAATAAAGATTGTAATTTTTTTTTACCCAAAGCTATATAATCATCGTTCAAGATGTTATCAACGTTGTCAACTATCGGATTTGTAGACTTTATCACCCAATCTTGGGTGCATAACAAAGCTTCAACTATCAATATCGATAAACTAGTCTGATAGTCACTTACAACTCTACCACATGTGCTAGACCCGGACTCAGAATTATAGTATAAAATAATACTAAAAAGCTGAAATATTTCTGCTTTGATAGCTCTACTTTGAAGGATTGTAACTCAGTGAATATAATACCAAAATAAACACAATTATAGTCTAAATTCATCTACAAACTATAAACTAAATGTTGGAAAAAACCAGAGGTCAATCCCACTTAAAAAGAATGAGTTATGGGTGTTTAAAAAACGTTACAGATTACAAAATCTTGCTGAAAAGCTGAATTTTTTTTAGCTTTGATAGCTCTACTTTGAATGATTGTAACTCAGTGAATATAACACCAAAATAAACAAAATAGTAGTCTAAACTCATCTACAAACTGTAAACTAAATTTTGGAAAAAATCTCCGGTCAATCCGACTCAAAACCAATGAGTTATGGGTGTTTAAAAAATATCACAGATTACAAAATGTTGCTGAAAAGCTGAATTTTTTCAACTTTGATAGCTATACTTTGAAGGATTGTAACGCGGTGAATATAATACCAAAATAAACAATATTATAGTTTAAATTTATCTACAAACTATAAACTAAATATTGGAAAAAACCTCAGGTCAATCCAATTTAAAACGAATGAGTTATAGGTGTTTAGAAAACGTCACAAAAATCTTAATCATGTCCAACCGGTTCTAAACCCGGTAAAAACTGGACCGAACCGGGAAAAAAACTGGACCGGATCGGAGAGAAATCTTAGAACCGAGAACCAACCCGGGGGTCTAAAAAAACATTCCGGTCCGGTGCGGTCCGGTCTGGTCCACCGGTCCAAATGCTCACCCCTATACTGGAGACATTGAGGAGGGAGAGACTTTATGTGTAGTTCTCCAAGTGTGACTTCTGGTTGTGGGAGGTGCAATTTGTTGGGCACCTTGTTAACCAGAAGGGTATTTTGGTAGATCCGTCCAAGGTAGGGGTCGTGATGCAGTGGGGGACTCCGAGGTCTCCATTTGAGATTCAGAGCTTCCTGGATCTGGTAGGGTATTACTGGAGATTTATCCATAACTTCTCCAAGATAGCAGTTCCGTTGACTCGACTGACCAAGAAGTCAGTGGTTTTTCGTTGGGGACCTGAGCAACATACAACCTTTGAGACGCTCATGCACCGATTGTGTGAGGTGCCGATTCACACCCTGTCGGAAGGGGTAGATGACTTCGTAGTCTACTGTGATACTTCGATCACAGGCATGGGAGCAGTGTTGATGCAACAAGGTCATGTAATAGCTTATTCTTCAAGGCAGCTGAAGCCTCACGAAGCTAACTATACGATACATGATTTAGAGCTGGGGGCGGTGGTTTTTGCCCTCAAGATTTGGCTATATTACCTCTATGGGGTCCATTGTACCATTTACAAGGACCACAAGAGTTTGAGGTACCTCATGGATCAGCCAAAACTGAACATGAGGCATTGTCGGTGGCTAGATGTGGTGAAGGATTATGATTGTGAGATCCTTTTCCACCCGGGGAAGGCCAACGTTGTGGCCGATGTGCTTAGCCGCAAGGCAGCCTTGATCAGAGATATTTGTTTGAGGATGACAATAGTGACTCCGCTGTTGGAGCTGATCTGCGAGGCGCAGGTTGAAGGCCTGAAGGAGGAGCATCGAATGTGAGAGCGGATCATAGGCCAGGTGACCTTTTTTGACTATGATAGCCGTAGACTATTGACCATGCATGAGAGGGTCTGGCTACCATACTGAGGCGAGGTATGACATATATTGATGGATGAGGCCCACAAGTCTAGGTTCTCCATCCATCCAAGGACGATGGAGATGTACAAAGATCTTCGTATTGACTATTGGTGGCCCTGCATGAAGCGGGTTGTTACCTGGTACGTCGAGAGGTGCCTGACCTGCAGGAAGGTCAAGGTAGAGCACCAGAGGCCTCACGACAAGACGCAGTCGTTGGACATCCCCATATGGAAATGGGAAGATATTACTACATATTTCATCACTAAGCTTCCCAGGACCACACAAGGAGTGGATTCGATATGGGTCATCGTGGATCGGTTGACCAAGAGTGCCCATTTCATATCGATCCAGGAGAGCATTTCGGCCGAGAAGCTGGTCAACATCTATATTCGGGAGGCTGTGGCCCGACATGGAGTGCCAGTCTTCGTGAATTCTAATAGGGATGTGCGTTTACTTCCAAGTTTTGGAAGAAATTTCACGAATATTTGGGTACTCGTCTACACTTTAGCACTTCCTTCCACCCGCAGACGGATGGTTAGAGCGAGCGGACCATCCATACATTGGAGGATATGCTGCGGGCGTACGTATTGGAGTTCGGTGGTAGCTGGGATACCTACCTTCCCTTGATAGAGTTTTGCTCTAATAATAGCTACCACATGAGTATTGACCGTCCTCCTCCGAGATGTTGCATGGGAGGAAGTGCAGGACCCCGATATGCTGGGGTGAAGTTGGGTAGAGGGTCATGAGGAGCACCGAAGTGGTGCTTAAGATAACGGAAATGATTCAGTAGGTTCAGAGCAGGCTTCAGACTGCTCAGAGTCGGCAGAGAAGTTATACCGATAAGCACCATCTGGACATGGAGTTTTAGGTCGGAGATATGGTCCTCCTGAAGGAGTCACCTTGGAAAGGTTTAATCCGATTCAGGAAGCGGGGCAAGCTAGGCCCCAAATACATCAGAGATTTCAGGGTTGTAGACTGGGTGGCCAAGGTAGCGTATAGGCTGGACCTGCCAGCCGAACATAGCTAGATTCACAGCACCTTTCGCGTCTCCCAGCTGTAGAAGTACCTGGTAAACGATTCAACAGTAGTGCCCCTAGAGGATATTTAGGTGGATGACAGCCTGAACTACATCGAGTGGCCAGTAGCTATCCTCGACAGGAAGTCATAGGATATGAGGAACAAGAGGGTCGAGTTGGTGAAGGTGCAATGGTAGCACCACAAGGGCTCGGAATGGACTTGGGATCCGGAAGACGAGATGAGGGAGCACCACCCCGAGCTTTTTCCGGATTCAGCAGCAGACTTCGAGGACAAAGTCTAAAATAAGTGGGGGAGATTTGTAGCACCTGGTTCCCGGTACGTATCTTTCATTCAAATAATTGCATGTTTTGCACTGTGAGTCGATAAGTTAGAGGCCTTACTTGTCAAGTAGACTGGATTATGGTCGCGGGGTTTAAGTAACCTACTCTACGAGTCGGGAGACCGACTTGACGGGTAGGACTGCCTGGAGGAAACCATAATATTCAGGGTTTTCACCCTATTTAAACATCTTAACTGGTATCCTTTATAGCCTCCAGCACCCTTAGACCACCCTCGCGAAACCCTAATCGATTTTTAAGTAACCTTAAGCTTTCGGTGGCATTTTGTGTGTGTTAGAGGCTTGAGAAGGAAGAGTAGACTTGGAAGATCTAGAAAAGGCTAGTAGATCCAAAGGTTTTGTTTCCTTTCCACCTCATTCAAGATAAAAACCTTCAACACTGACTTCCCATTTGATAGATCTTCTTTAAGGCTTAGATCTTGTCATTTTTGGGCATTTCTAAGGCACCTTCGGGATTAATGTGTAATGTGGGGTGCTAACTTCAGATCTGGAACCATTGAGGGTTCCCATGGTATAAAGGTGCCAACTTTATGTCCATGAGAGCCCCATGCACCATATAAACCCCATTTTAGAGCCTTTTGAGCCAACAACCCCATGTATGGACACCAAGTTTGTAGCTTTACGTATAAAATGGACCTTAGGAGGTGAGATCTATGATTTGCATGCGTTAAGACCTACTGAAATCGACCATATAGCTTTGGATAAAGAGGGACTCGGCAAGTCGGGTCGTATTTCCCATCAAACCCTTTCTGTTAATGGACCAGGTGCTAAGGAAGAAGAACACTCAGTTGTTTGGGCTCATTCAGGGCCCAAAAATCATAGAACTCGACGATTGTATGAACTAACTCGGCGAGTTCCAGGCAATCTCCTAACCCCATGAAGATGAACTCGACGAGTTCATGGAGAACTCGACGAGTCATAGACTAGACACCTTTATTCAAATGAAGATGAACTCGACGAGTTCAAGGATGAACTCGACGAGTCGATTGAAGAAGGTCCAGATGTTTTGGTTGAAGAAAAACTCGTCGAGCTCTTGCTAGACTCAACGAGTAGAATCGGGGGTTAAGCATTTTGTGGAAATGGGGACTCGACGAGTTGGTGTACTAACTCGGCGAGTCGAGTCAACCAGATGTTGACTTTGACCAAAGTTGACTTTGACTTGGACTTGATTTCACCCTTGTAATGGGTTATGAGTATGAAATAGTAATCAAGAAAGGTTGTTGTGTAGGAATTGAGGATTTGTGACGAGTTGATTTCCATACCGAGGAGAGCAGACACTACACGACATCGAGGTGAGTTACCTTCCAGTAGAAGTGGGTCTAAGGCACCAAGGCCGACTCACTAGTAAGAATTATAGTTGGGATGATTGTCTTTGTGATGATTGTCTGGAATGTGTTATCTATTATGATTATGTGCTAGCATGCTATGATGCTATGTGATATGTGATAGGAGGGGTAGGATAGACCCTAGTATCGACCCAAAGGACCGAAGGGGTAGTTAGTGCCCAGTTATGTTAGACAACTTATGCTATGTGCTATTATATTATGTGGTAGTAGTAGAGGTGAAATAGTCCCCAGAGACTGGTCGAGAGGACCGAAGGGGTAGGCCAACACCCAGATATGCTAAGAAGGTTACCGGTCGAGAGGACCAAAGGGGTAGGCCAGCACCTAGGTATGCTAGGCAAGGTTACCAGGCGAGAGGACCGAAGGGGTAGGCTAGGCACCCATATATGCCTAACAGTATGTGTTATGTATTGTATGTGGTATAATGGGAGAACTCACTAAGCTTCATGCTTACATTTTTCAGTTTTCTTTCAGGTACCTCCTCAGCGAAGGGGAAGGAGTCGACGCGGTAGTTTCACATCACACGCACACCAGATTTCCGCATTATGTGATTCATGGGATTGTACTATGATTTTAGTACTATTTGATGATATGATTTTGAGACATGTTTATCGTGGTTTTATGGCTTGATATGATATTGACATGTTTTTGGTAAACCATGTTTAAGTTACTTAGTTAAAAACAAATTTTTTTTGCTTTTGAAAATTGAGATGTTACCGTTCAAGTTAAAAAAGTTAAGAGCTAATAGTACAAATTATCCTAAATCACATGGATCATTAGTACATATTAGTTATTACTATAAAATAATGATGTAACAAGTTTAGGTGGAGAGAAAAGAAAAAAAAACAGAGTTTTATTATTATTATTATTATTTTAATTTATAAAATGATAATAATGCGATGATTAACTTAAACAAAACGTAATAACTAAAATAAAACAATTATAAAAGTTTAATAGCTAATTATAATTTTATCTACGTCCATGTTGTAAGTCCATGTTATACAACGACTATCACCGTTTAACATAACTAAAACGAAAAAAAAATAAAAAAAATAAATGATCTAAAGAAAATATAATGATTAAGTTAAACTATTCGGAAAAATTCAGATACTAAAAAGAACGTATATCTTAAAATAAACAATATAATAGAAATAGATTATTATATTTCACGATTTTGTTTGCTTGAACTATAGAAATGAAATGAAAATTTTACATTAGTCTGATATCTATATTACGTATTGAAATTTTATGCAAGTATATGCATAAAATTGTCTTTATAGGTAAATATTTCCCTCGCCACATGGCTACATATTCATTGTCATTTTGACAAAGAATGAATAATCATAGTACACCCACTTCATTATTGAACAAATAAGGCCATCCTTGATGACTTGTATTCATTGAAGAAAAATGCAAAACCTATTTTTTAGTTCATATAGCTATTTTAAAGAATTCCAGTCTAGGAGGCTGCTATCATATATTCACCAAACCTAACCTAAACCCAAAAGGGTTGACCAAACTTGGCAGAAAGTTCGACAAGCTTTTTCAATTTTTCACATTAGACTAAAATATTCCTGCTATAATATCGTCCATGTCACATTAGGGGATTTCTTCCGTAAATGACACTAGAAAATTGTTTTATAATCACCAATACATTCATAAGTACTTTTTATTTATTTAATTTAATGACCAATCAATTGCTATTGTATTATTTTTAATAATTCAGTTATGTGTTGTTATGTACTTATACAAGTTCATAAAAAGTATGAATAGATACATATATTATAATATCCGCACCTTTATTGTTATGATCTCATGGTATGAGTCATGTTAATTTGATTTATCATGGTGTTGGACTTAAACGTTATGTATTTAGGGGTATTTGATAAAACTAAACTATTTAATGTTGATTTGAACCTCTTAATAATTAAGATAATATAGGTTTCTTAAACTGTTCTAGAATAGTGGTGGATCCAGGGGTTCACTGGGGTCCTCGACCACTCCTCGATTGTGTAAAAAATTATTAAAAAATGTACCTTTTTTTTTTTTTTTTTTTTTTTTTTTTTGTATTAATGTGCAACCACTAAAAATATATGTTTGAGTGATTTTTTTTGGTAACAATACTGTTATAAATTCCTGCATCCGTTCCGATCCAAAGCCGTGTTGATGCTTTTTATTCGTCTAGAAGTTGTATTAAAAGCTCTGAATTCAGAAATGATATCTAAATGGTTACATTAAGAGTTAATGAAACAACACTTTAGTTTTTCAAAGATTGTACACTATTATTACCATGAAAAGAGAGAAACATAACGTAACCCATTGCCCAACCCTTAAGTTTTTCTACTCAACGTTGTATTTTTGGGAAAAAAAAAGACCAGAGGGAAACATATACGTAAGTGTTTTTATCCAATATAGAAAGAAGATTTGATAAAAGAAAGTCAAAGAAAAAAAAGACTTTTCTAGTTTTCTTATTAAATGTCACCTTTTATAAATTTGAGGTCAATTATTTTTTTTAGTTTTTCCATATATAATCTTATTAATTAAATATTATATATCCAGAAACACCCATCATTGAAAAAAATTTATAAATAACTCTTAGATTTTGAGTTCAAAAGTTTAGGCTGGAAGAATAATAAACATATCCAAGTTGTGAATACGAGGGCATGTGAATGACTAAAATACAAACAAATTCCCACCAAATCTCGCTGACATAGTCAGACCCACTTTCATTTACTATATACCCTTTAATAGACTACAATCATCCTACATTAACCTCCATTCTCACCTCCATCCAATCAATAAAAAATAAACACAGTTAATCAATCACAGCAAAAAGAAAGATGGGGTGGACTTGGAAAGAAGAAGACTTAGATCTAGTCCTGGTGCCATTTGGATTTTTCATCATGTGCGTCTATCATCTCTTCCTTCTCTACAGATACCTCAAGCATCCTGAAACCACCGCAATCGGCTACGAGAATCATAACAAGAAAGCCTGGGTCGAAAAAATGCTTCTGGTATATATATATGAACCTCTAAACTTTAAACTCCTGATATCTAAGGATAAATCGTCCTTCTTTTTGTATTTTCAATCTGGCTTCTTGTGTTTCTAACCATATCTAACTCTAGATTTTCTTGAATTCATGCAGTTTGAAGCCAAAGACAGAGGGTTTTGTGTGTCTGTTCTTAGCGGACATTTATCCGCGTCAACTTCCCTGTCATCAATCTCTCTAGTTCTGTGCTCTCTAATCGGAGCTTTACTCGGAAACTCAACGAATAACTTCACGAGCAATTTTATCTTAGGGGATACAAGTGAATCCACCAACGCCATCAAATATATCGCTATTCTATCTTGCTTCTTACTGGCGTTTGCATGTTTTGTACAAACTACGAGGCACTTTGTTCATGGGTGTTTCCTCATAAGTATCCCTACTGGTGATGTTCCTGTTGAGTGTATCCAGAAGGCTGTTTTGAGAGGAAGCAATTTCTGGGCTCTTGGATTGCGAGCACTCTACTTTGCGACCACTTTGTTGCTATGGATTTTTGGTCCGATTCCTATGTTTGTTGGTTCAGTAGTTACTGTGATCATTTTGCATTGTTTGGATATTAATAAAGATCCCATGATTCAGTACGGATCAAACAGAAGTGGTAATGATGGTGGTGGTCACCTTCTACGCAAGATTGGCCATGAATTAACGTCTGTAGTTGAGGCATTTGAACACAACGGAAGGCCACAAAGAAACTGAACAAATCCCCTCGAAATCTGAAGATTTTGAAGATAAATTAACCCTGTTTGTACTTCTAACCCTATCTATTGTGTCCCATAGGTCAATATTAGTCTTTTTATTTTTATATGTTTCAAAGCCATCTTTCACGTTAGGAGACTTGATTCCCGTTTCTATTTGTTGTCAATGGATAATGTCCATTATTTTGTAATAAATTAAAGAAAGGCTGTATGTATTAATTGCACATGTAGACATATAATAATGGTATTAAACTGGGTGTGGATATATCTCAATTTCAATTTGGAATCGATGAACGAAACACATTAGTTATCTTGACCCATAATCCAAATTCACATGGTATTTTGTTCAAGTGAAAAATTCCGAGTTCAATATATAGTCCAAAATCATTTGGCATTTTAACAGCCTAAAAAGTTTTGAGGTGTAGAGTGTTGCAGTAAAGATTAATTGTTTGTTTAATTCTCAAGTAAAGCCACAAGTTTTACAAATAAACGGCTTCAAAATGTTATTCCATCAGCAAGCCTTATTACATAGATTATTTACACACATATATATATATATATATATATATATATATATATATATATATATATATATATATATATATATATATATATATATATATATATATATATATATATATATATATATAGAGAGAGAGAGAGAGAGAGAGAGAGAGAGAGATGACAGTTATAAGAAGTTACAAACGGCCAAACATAACAGTAACTAACTAATAACTATTTACATAACGGAACCTAACATTCCATTTAAAAACATAGTCTAGATTAAAGGATTTAACACTCCTCCTTAAGTTAGACTTCACATACTCCAAGTTTTTCTTTTAACCTTTTGAAATCTCCTGCACCCAATGCCTTAGTGAAGATATCTACGACTTGATCCCTTCTACTGCAGAAGATAACTTCAACTTCACCAAAAGTAACTAATTCCCTTATGAAATGAAACTTAATCCTTATATGTTTACTTTTCCCATGATATACAGGATTCCTAGTTAAGGCTATTGCGGACTTATTATCACAATAAATAGATGTTGGACCTTCTTGAGGATGCATCAGTTCTTCAAGTATCCCTCGCATCCAAATTGCTTGACACCCCACTAAATTAGTGCACATATATTCAATCTCTGCTGAAGACAATGCAACAATCTTCTGTTTTTTTGATTGCCATGAAATGACACCTGAACCAATGTTAAAAACATACCCTGAAGTACTCCTACTGTCGTCTGCACTTCCTCCATAATCACTGTCCCCATAAGCAGTCAATCTTGATTTATCAACTTTCTTGTAGCAAATTCCATGTCCAACTGTTCCTTTGATGTAACGAAGAATCCTCTTGCCAGCTTCCCAGTGTTCTTGTTTTGGGTGTTCCATAAACCTACTAATTAAACTTACATCATAGGTGATATCTGGTCTAGTAGCAGATATGTACATCAAACTACCAACTAGACTCCTAAACAAACTTGAATAAACCTCTTTTCCATTTGCCTCCCTTGAGAGCTTTAAGCCTAGTTCCATTGGGGTCGAACATGGAATGGCATCCTCCATATGAAATCGCTTTAACACATCTTGAGCATACTTCTTTTGCATAATAGAAATCTTGTTAATGCTTTGTTTTACTTCAATTCCCAGAAAGTAATGTAGAGATCCTAAGTATGTCATCTCAAATTCACCTTTCATCGATTTTTTAAACTCTAGTGACATCTTTGTACTATTCCCAGTAAAAATCAGATCATCCACGTATAGGCATACGAATAGGAACTCACCATTTCTTTCTTTGATAAACAACGTGTGTTCATGTGGACATTTCTTGAAACCATGCTTCATAAAATATCTGTCTATGCGACTATACCAAGCCTGTGGTGCTTGTTTTAAACCATATAAAGCTTTTCTTAAACAACATACCTTATGTTTTTCGTTTTGATTGACATAACCAGGTGGTTGATCAATGTACACCTCTTCGAGCAAATCACCATTTAGGAATGCTGATTTTACATCCATTTGGTTTATAATCCATCCATTTTGAGCTGCTAATGCTATGATTAAACGAATAGTCTCCAAGCGAATAAGTGGTGCAAACACTTCGTTATAATCGATCCCAAACTTCTGCTTGTATCCCTTCACCACCAATCTAGCTTTATGCTTCTCGACTTCACCATTTTCTTTTAATTTTGTCTTATAAACCCATTTGACACCAATGGGTTTATGCCCTGGTGGAAGTTCTACCAAGTCCCAAGTGTGGTTCTTCATAATAGACTCTATCTCCTGGTCCATTGCTTTCCTCCATTTGTCTTCTTTAATTGCTGACTCAAAGTGAGTTGGGTCTGCATCAACGAATAAGCAAAAATCCACTAGATCATCGATGTTAAGTTGTTCTGATCTTGAATATATGTCATCCAGACTTCTATATTTCTTTGGTGTAGAACCGGGTGTTGATGTCGATGTAGGTGATGATGGCTCTGATGGTGTGGGACTTGAATTGTTTGAGTGCATATGATCATCATCTCCATTATCACCACCATTGGCATTAATGTTCTGGTCTTCATTTACCATATCTTCTTCAATAAGTTTTCTTGATCCTTCATTAGTGTTTTGATGCCAATCCCATCCTTTATCCTCTTCAATCTTTTGGAACATGAGAATAAGCAACGCATCCAAACACTCTTAAATGAGAAACTCCAGGTTTAACCCCTCCCCAAGCTTCTTGGGGTGTTTTCCCCTTAACACTTCTTGTAGCTGCTCAGTTTAGCAGATACACTAGGCATGCGACCGCTTCTGCCCAAAATCTGATTGGTACCTTCCTTCCTTTAAGCATGCTCATTGCAATCTCCATTATGGTTCTATTCTTCCTTTCTGAAACGCCATTTTGTTAAGGTGTATATCGTGTGGTTTTTTGATGTGAAATTCCATCTTCCTTTAAGAAATCTTCAAATTGATGTGAAGTGTATTCTCCCCCGTTATCGGTACGTATGGTCTTGATGTTGTGCTCACTTTGTTTTTCTACTGATGACTTAAAGATCTTGAAATATTCAAATACCTGAGATCTCTCTTTGAGGAAGTAAACCCATGTTTTTCTGCTGAAATCATCAATGAATGTGAGCATGTAGTAACTCCCTCCTATGGACTCCGTCTTCATAGGTCCACACACGTCTGTGTGAATTAGTTCCAAAAGTTTTGATGCTCTCCATGATTGGTCTTGAGGAAATGGAATTCTTGCATGTTTACCTAATGCACACCCCTCACATACTTGGCTAACTCTATTGATTTCTGGCATACCATGTACTAGTTGATGCTTACACATATATGCTAATGACTCAAAGCTCAGGTGTCCATATCTCAGATGCCAAAGGTCAGATTTGTTAAAAGTTGACACCTTAAAAGAAGCCAACGTATCCTTGTTGAATTTAAGAGGAAACATCTTATTGTTGGTCATATTCACTTTACCAAGAATGCAACCTTCCTTGTCTTTAATCACACATAGGAGCCCTTTAAAGTTAACTTCATAATCATTTAATAAAAGTTTTCCTACGCTAAGAAGGTTGTGTTTTAAAGCAGGAATGAAATAAACATTCGTTATTCTTCTAGGACCTTTATTCGTTTTTACTCGAACAATGCCATTGCCTTGAATTATGTGCCTTTTTTCATCCCCTGTTCTAACTTCGCTTATTACTGTTTCATCAAGTTCCACACACAAACTCCTGTTCCCAGTCATATGATTGCTACATGCAGAGTCGATGTACCACACTTCATCAGGTATTATATCCGGTGTTTCCCATGTCATGAACATGGTATCGTCTTCTTTTTCACAATTTTCATGCATGAAATTTGATTCCTTTCTTTCTTCTGCCAATCTTTTTTTACAGAATCTTATGGTATGACCAAAACCTTTGCAATGATAACATTGAATTTCAGACAGAGGTCTTCCCCTTCCTCGCCCTTTGGAGGTGTTTTCATCTTCGTTTTCTTGTACTGAGTTTGTATTAGATGGCTTTCCACGACCCCTTCCTTTCCCTTTGTTGTTAGTATCGTCTTTGAATGAAACTTGCGACTGAAAGGCATGTTCTATTGGGTGTGCATCAAATTGTTTTAATCTAAGTTCATGGGATTGTAATGTTCCTAACAGGCTTTCGGGAGACATTTCAGAAAGGTCCTTGGATTCTTCGATTGCGACTACGATGTACTCGAATTTCCTGGTTAAACTTCGTAAAATCTTCTCGATAATTCGTTTGTCTTCAATATCTTCTCCGTTAAGCCTCATCTGATTAGTAATTGTGATTATGCGATTATAGAAATCCTCGATTGATTCCGATTCTTTCATCTTCAGATTATCAAATTCACAGCGTAAGGTTTGTAGCCGTACGATTTTCACTCTTTCTTCACCACGATAAGTCTTGTGCAGTGCGTCCGATGCTTCCTTCGATGTTTTGGATGTTGAGATTCTCTCAAAAATATTTTCGTCAACTGCCTGATATATGAAGAACATTGCTTTCTTGTCCTTCTTCTTGTTCTCTCGTAATTCAGCCACTTGTTGGAGTGTTTGTTCAATATTCCTTGCAGGTTCACGTAAGCCTTCTTCAACAATACTCCAAAGTTCTTGAGATTCATATAGAACCCTCATTTGGATACTCCAATGATGGTAATTCTTACCAGTTAATTTCGGCAATTGGGGTTGTATGATGTTGCTGTTATGCGATGCCATACCATACGTATCTTCTTGTCCAGGATCTTACACAAAATTATTGCGCTCTGATACCAATTTGTTTCAGTAAAGATCAATTGTTTGTTTAATTCTCAAGTAAAGCCACAAGTTTTACAAATAAACGGCTTCAAAATGTTATTCCATCAGCAAGCCTTATTACATAGATTATTTACATATATATACATATACAGAGATGGCAGTTATAAGAAGTTACAAACTGCCAAACATAACAGTAACTAACTAATAACTATTTACATAACGGAACCTGACATTCCATTTAAAAACATAGTCTCGATTATAGGATTTAACATAACTAATAACTATTTACATAACTAATAATTGCACATGTAGACATATAATAATGGTATTAAACTGGGTGTGGATATATCTCAATTTCAATTTGGAATCGATGAACGAAACACAGTAGTTATCTTGACCCACAATCCAAATTCATATGGTATTTTGTTCAAATGAAAAATTCCGAGTTCAATATATAGTCCAAAATCATATGGCATTTTAACAGCCTAAAAAGTTTTGAGGTGTAGAGTATGATCTTACTTTTGAGTTTTGACCTCACTACAGCTACGAAACCGCCCCTTGTGGGGCCATGCAACATCCCCAAAGAAAACTTACACGAACATGAGTTCATATAGCAGTTTCAACATCAAAATCCGAAGTTGTGGAGTAGGACCGTAGTGGCAGATTGAAAACAAGGTGACTACATGGTGGTTGCGGAGTATATCTGCAAGACAGCTTGTAGAGGTAGGGCACTACAGTGGTTCGGTATACCATGGTTGAGTGCCCATATGGTGACATCTTCCCATACATTTTTGTGACACGTGTTAGACTCTCCATGGTCTACGTTTTCATTTTCTAGAAACACATGCCGCACCTGAGGTGCAGCGCGAGATGCAATACACAAATTTTGTAAATTTCATAACTTTTTCATACAGACTCCGCTTTTAACGGGTTTTTTTTTTTCCTGAAAGTTTCTATCTTATAGTATATTACGATTTCCTTTTGGTGATTTTATCTAAAAGTCAATAATTCTGTTTGTAGCTTTTTACATCATACATTTCTTGTGCGATGATGACTTTTATATTTTATAAAAATCATATCTAGGTTATACGGAATTGGATTTTTACGAAATTTATATTTTCGGGATTGAGATGAAATCTACTCTCTTTCTCTCTCTCTCTCTCTCTCTCTCTCTCTCTTTTTCTCTTTTTCTTTCTCTCTCTCTCTCTCTCTCTCTATATATATATATATATATATATATATATATATATATGTGTGTGTGTGTGTGTGTGTATGTGTGTGTGTGTTTTTTAGCGCACTTATTTTTCCGATTTACGTGCGATTAAGTTGATTTTACCTATTTTTTCTAAATAAGAAACTTGTAATATATAGTTTGCAGCGCAGACGACTATAGGATATCATATTCAAGGATTTTAATTTTAACAATTATAACTTATTACGTGTACCCTGAATTTGCAGATGTTACAATTATCTCTCCCTTAAGATGATTACGTCCCAGAATCATCAACAAAACAGACCATGTATGATGACTTCGTATGTTACCTTTCCAGCATAGGTGATAACCGTAACTCTTATGTATTTTCTATTGAGTTTTTAACTTCGAATGTAAAATCCGAAAACAATGAGTTAAAAATTTTATTATTAATTCAATCCAAACATTAATTATCTTTAAGTCAAACATTCAATATCCTTTTTTTAAATACTCAAAAGTACTTTATAAGAAAATAGTTATCAAAGTACAATACCAAAATCATCATAATGCGGAAACATAGGTGGATGGGCTGTAATCACGTCAAGTCCTTCCCTTTCAACCAAAAGTACCTAATACCATAACCATAACAACCGTAAACACAAAGCTTAGTGAGTTCTCCAAAATACCACATATCATACATATAACGGGCCCCGCCCACTGAGTATAACGGGAGCCGCCCAAACTCATATAACGGACCTGACCCACTGAATATATCGGGACCCGCCCACCGGATATAATGGGCACCCCCACCTCAAAAAGCCCAAAATGAAAAACTAAGTAGTACGCCACGTGTACTCACCCTTGAATCATAGATTACAAGCGACTGATGCACAAAACCTTCATTACGCTGAGCGTACTTCCTGCATACGCCCAACGTACTCATCACGGACCAAAAATCCATATTAAGAACTCAATGGTTAAGCCAATGGCTTCCAAACTTAGATATAAATCCTAATGAGATGTCTTAACACGTAAAGTTGGAAACTTTACTCATTTGCATTGCTTAATGGGACCAAATCCTTAATAACATCCATAAGAAACATCCAAACTCATGCTTGGACTTAAATAATTCATCAAGATCACATTTTTATGAACAAAGGACCTCCCAAAGGCCAAGATCCAAAATTCTAAGCTCTTGGAGTAGCTTATACTCACAAGGATGACTTTAAGACCAAAATGAACCTAAAATACTCCTTAAACTAGATCTAATACCTAGAGTAGTCAAGATAGAAACTTTATACCTCCAAAATATAGATCAAGATACAACAAGCCTGGATCCAAAAGCTTCAAGCAATCCCAAACTTCTCTAAGAAGTTCATATTTTTCTATGAACACCAAAAAGCATGAAATACCACCAAAAGCTCAAAAACCACTCAAATGGGGGATGGGGTTCGTTTCTAGCGTTTGGAAGGATGAAGGCTGAAGATAATAGGGTTTGGTGGTGAGTTACGAAGCTTAAATATGGTCCAAGACCCTAAATTAGGGTTTTGGTCTGACGGGAGTACGCCATGGATAGTCCATAAGGTATGTATGATCGCTTTTTTAGTTCGCCTAACGTAAGCCAATGTATGCCCCATGTAGTAGCCTTATCACTAGTACCATGCATACACTTGTGTACGTGATGTGTGTGAAACTAACTAGTTTTATCTTACTTTCTTAATTATGAATTTGACACACAAAAGCTGGTGGACCTGTCAATTGGCGGTATAAATTAGCAAGCAGGGTATCTAACTCAGGGAACGAAAATTAAACTAATATCTAGAATTAACTAAGCAAGTAATAAAAATAAAAGGTTTTCTCTAGTTTTGCAAGACTAGAAACTTAATTAAAACTCAACTAAAACTAACTAATCATCTAACAGCTAAATAACTAAATTACAACTAAATTCAATAATAAAGAGAACTTCTATTTAGGTTTAAATCATTTGATCCCATGGTTGATTTTATGGTAAATGTATCAGACTAATTTTTCATTGGCTACCAATTAAGGTGTACCGTCCGGGTTTTGCGGCTAAGCATTTTAGATGATGTAATAATCTAGGTCAATCATTGTAACTCTTTTGTAAGTAATAAAGATGAAATATTTGAGTATCATGTGAATTAGGTGAATTTATATGCTTATTACTTAAATTATAAATGAATAATAAATAAAGAATAAAAACAAGCATCAAATTTAAAGTGTGAGAGAAGACCGATATCTTTACATAAAGTTGTAGTGGTCGAAACAAGGATTCCGGGGATATAAATAATGCCGAAATCCAAGTTATAACAAAGAAGTTATGACCCGTCGAAGTTTCGCGACGAAACCGGCACAATACTGGGAAGCGTGAATAGTGAATTTGTAACACCCATAAAATCATGCCAAATTTTAAACTTTTAAAAACATTTAAAATGATAATAGTTATTACAAAAAGGTTTCCAAAATAGTTCCTTATCAGAGTTCCCAGAATCGTAATCATAAATTGAGGAAAGTGTACGGTTATGCCTTCGCCTTCCCGCGGTCGTCTGCCAAAACTAAAACAATAATCGATAAATGTAAGCTTGAAGGCTTAGTGAGTTACCCCCAAGATACCAACCTCATATAACCATAAACATATCATATAACAAGCACAGAACAGCCATGCATCTTGTGACAATAGTCAATTTCGGGTCAAGTTAAAGCCAATAAGTCAAACCGACCGACTCGATTAACCCTTGCATATTAGGGTTTACTTTGGGTAGTTACTATACAACTCACTATACTAATAAGAAATCATCAATTGAAAAGTTCTTACATCTAGTTTTCATTAACCTAAAACTGCGTTAAGTAATGAACCGAATCGGTAGAACAAGGTTGCATACTCATCGGGAGTGTGTAAGATCTTTAAACATGGCTTAACGGAGTTTACGAACCTTGCGTTACGAAGTCGGACACTCACAAATGTCACCCACGAAACCTCTCTCAATCGTTTTCACTCTATGTCTCTCTATTTAGAATCTCTCCCAAATCTCTCTTTGTATGAGAAATGTCTCCAAGAATGTGAAATCTCTCCCAAATCTCTCTCTGTATGATAAATCTCTCCAAGAATGTGAAATCTCTCCCAAATCTCTCCTAAATCTCTCTCAAAAGTTCCTTAAATTTTTTATAGTCTTTCGGGCCATCCCGACCCTTAACCGGGTCAAAAACGGCTTGAAACGGGTTAAAAACGAGTAAAACAACTTTATTGAGCCAAAACTCCTCTTAGGAGCCGACCCTGTTAGGAGCCGAAGCCCCTAGGGCCGAAACCTCAGCAGCCAAAACCGAAACCTTGGAACCGAGAGACAACCGAGAACCGAGACCCTGAGAATCGAAACCCTGAGGACCGAAACCCTGAAGATCGAAATTGCTTGAAGACCGAACCTCGCTTTCGGTTTTAACCGCCCAGCCGAACCTCGCCTTCGCCTCCCTCCCCTCGCACCTTCGGTTCCCTCTTCTTACTTTTGGTTCCTTCCTTCCCTTCTCTCGGTCTCTCTTCTACTCCCGACCCTCTCTTCTACTTTCGTTTCTAAGCTCCTAAGGAGCCGAACCTTCTCATTTTCAGCCAAAATTTTGGATTTTTGCAATTTTCACCCTGTTTTAAATATTTTTAGCGTTTTGAGCCCGTTTTTCGAGATTTTAACGCGAGATTTTCACCTAAAATCATATTTTAACATAATAAACCCTAAATATTCATATTTTAACTATATTTTGAGGGAAAATCATTGTCTAAGGAATAAAATCTAGTAAGTAAGATTTATGGGTGGAGTGTTGACTTTGCCTTAGTGTATAACACAAGCAACCTCCCCATACATTCATAGTACAAACCCTAGTCACTATTCACCCATACCTAGTCAATCATTGTCCTTTTCCCACTCTTTTTCAGCCATAATGTTGAACAAAAGCTGGAAAACCCTCCTCTCTCCTCACATTACTCCATTTTTCCACCAAGTGACAACTTCATTTTCTCTCACTCCCTCTCTCTAAGATTTCGAGATTCAAGGCATATTTCATAGATTTTATTCTACATTTGGTAAGTATCTTCCTCTTACACTTAGATATTCTACTATCTTTCATCCAAATCATATATTGCTTACACAAACATCGCCATATTTGTGTTAGATCTTCAAATCTTCAAGCACCTCTCAAGTGTTCTCGAGTTGAACACTTCTTTTCTCCATCATACATCTACTGAAATCACTCAAGGTGAGTTCATACCCCTATCTTTTCATGTTTAAGGGGGGGGGGGGGGGGAATACAAGTTAAAAACACCAAGAACACAACTAAACTCATTTAACAGCCTTCATCAGAAAAGTTCAACCCCATTCACAGACTGTTTAGGGAAACTTAAACATTTTAGTTTTTAAAAATGTTTTAGGTCCAAGTATTTCCAGTTCTTAGATTTAAAATTACTACTTGCACATCTCTATACGATTTTTCTACAATTTATGGTGATTTTTACAAAACTGCCTAACATTTCAAACATCAATCTGGACCAGTCTGTGATTATGGACTTTTTCACACAAGTTGGAGGTCATTAAAATTCATAATAAAAATTATTAACAAACTAGACTCATTTCCCAAACTCTTAGAATTTACGGATTCTGATTTGGACCTTTGATGATTTTTCTATAAATTTTCTAAGAACAGTGAAAGAAAATGTTAACAACAGAAAAATGCTATCAATTTCATTTCACCTTGTAACATGTTGAGCAAGGTGTATATCATTATGTGAATATATGTTTATGCAAATAGATGACATTTTGTCTTAGTATATAGTCACACATCAGAAAAAAATGCATTTTTACCTACAAAAGTATGGTAAGTAATTATTTGTTATATTGCATGTTGCTTCACTTTAGTAAAAGGTATATATACATATCGGTAAACAAAAGGGTTTTTACCTTCACAAATACAGTAGTTGACCATAATAAACAAAGTTATAACTATTATATTTAAACGTTTTGATAAAATATAATAGGTATGGTTTATGTTTCCATTAACACAACAAACACATTTCGGAAGGTTTTATTCCCACAGGAAAAGGTTTTACACTCACACACACCACACGAAAACTTGTTAACTTAAATTGTGAGACATTCTCTTCCCGTACGTCCGAGTGCGGGATCCAAATTCCTGGTAGTTATATCCAGAGTCTCTTGTAGGGAGAACGTGATAGTTGTGTATAGATCTATTTTGGGTTTGACACCCCACACCTTGCTGCTAGCTACAGTAGGACATGCAGGTCTACGGGTGACAAATGTCATAACAGTTTTCGACGCCTGAGAAACATCGTGGCAGGTTCATTCAGTCATAGTATGGTTATAGCGGCTCACATAGGGAGTTAACAACACATAAAGTTTACGGGGATTTTCATAAATCAAAAGGGGTTTTATGTCGATTTAAAATCACTTTTTATATCAATAATTACAGATATTATTGTATACTTTCAGTATTGGTATTTAAGACTACACACCATTCATTACGGGATTTTTTTCTCAAATTAGAAAGGGTTTTACGCAAATTTAAAACCACTTTTATATCTTTAAGTACGACAAATACTTGTTTATTCTTGGTCCTGGGATTTAGGACCACATAACTTTTATAAGGAAAATATTGGATTTTTCTTGGTAACACACAACACATTACAAAGAAAGGTTTCCAAACTCTTTATCTAAAAAGCTTATGAACTCACCAATTTAATTGTTGACACTTTTTCAAAACTACTTGTATTCTCAGGAATTTAGTGAAACAGGAAATCAACAGCGTTTTGAGGATGGGACGATAAATCATCAAACAGTTTATTTTGTCATCATAATGTAATTGATTTGAATCATGCAAACATATGCTTCGGTGTAACTTTTTCTTAATTATATTTATGATTGGTTGTATTTTACTTTGAGCACTATTATACTCGTTGTTGTGATACTATACATGAAGTCCTCAACCCCCGGATGTTTCCGCCATCCTTGGTTTGGGGGTGTGACACATCTCGAGTCTACAGAGTGACTAGTTCGCCCGCACCGGGCCTTCAGTACACCTGGTCCACTCCCTGAGTCTACAGTATGACTGGACCGCCCACACCGGGCCTTCAGTCTATCTGGTCTACTCTCCGAGCCTCGACACGTCTGGACCTCCCTCTCAGGCCTTCAACTTATCCGTACTGCTCGCTGGGCCTTCGGCCTGACAATGTACCCTCTTGGGTCTGCAGTCTATCCGGTCCACCCTGGGTATGTTAGCCTGCAGTACAAAGCAGGACCCGCCTCAACTCAACCCCAAATAAATAACCATGTGCACATATAAGAGATAATCACATAATAGTCCATAAACAACTCAATCGTTCTAACAGATCATATAGCATAACAACATCCTAACCAGGATACCGACTTAAACCAGGTCACTAACAATATACCATCCTATATATCAGGATACCGATCTAACAGATCAATACGCATATCAAACCAATACAAGTATACAATTCGAGAAAGGGTCGGCCTTGGTGCCTTAGACCCTATTGATATAGTGAGGATAACTCACCTTGAAATGCCGATCTGACCGAAGAAGCAGATTCCTGAACCACCGTCTCACCGAAAATCCCGAACTATCCAGAATAGAAAAATAATGAGTCAACACACGGGAGTCTAAATCTTGACCAAGAATCACTCATACAATAAAAGCCAATTTGCTTTCCTCTAATATGGGCCAAGGCCCAGAACCAAACCCATGATCCAAGTCCATATAACAAGGCCCAACTTTCCAAAATGGGCCCAATTATCTAATTGGGCCTACATCCAAGATCTAACACCAAGACTTGGTCCAAGACACCTTACCCATAATTTCCAACAAAGGTCTAAGCCTAACTAGTCTATAGACAGCCCACCGTTCAAAGCCTGAATATTATAAACCCAACAGAGGGCGTACACTGGGTGTACCCCTCTAGTACGCGGGGCGTACTTCGACTTATGTTGACCTGAAAGGGGGTCGTTGACCTGGTATGTGGGGCGTACTTCTACCTACACTGGGCATATGCGAGCAAAACAAAAACTCTCATAAGTGCTTAATGGCTTAAGCACTTAAGCCCAAACTTCAGATCCATCGACCAAAAGTTCATAGGACTCATAAAGTCTCGAATTTTATCACTTTGGACGTCCAAAAAGCTCTTAATCTAAGGGACCTCATTTTTAACACTTAAAACCCCTTCAAGAGCCTGAAAGGACAACTCATCTCGTCCAAATCATGACATGCACCATTTTAGGACTTTTGGGACAAGAATGTTTTCATGAAGCTTACATAACTAGATCTAACTCATACAAGAATAAAGTTCCAAGCTTTTTACCTCCTGCAACTTCTAGAACACACACCAACTTCAGATCTTCAAGCCAATCTCCTTCTCCAACTTCTTGGTGCAATGCTTTTACTTCCAAGTGCTCAAAATACCCACCAAATCACACTCTCACACAAGAACTACAGTTTGGGGATGTCTCTGGAAGATGGAGGCTGAGAATGATCAGGGAAAATGAACCATAAGAACGTTTATATAGCCCTCAAGCCAAGAAATTTGGGTTTCCTCCTAATATGAGTACGCCCAACGTACCCTCATGTACGCGCATCGTACTCTTCTTGACCCCAAATATACAATTTAGCCCTTAGGCTCTTTAAGGCTTCACCCTTCCAATCCCAAGAACTACAATGCCAAAACTTGGGATGTTAGAACTCTCCCCCACTTGAATTCCATTTCGTCCTCGAAATCATTCCTTACAGTCCTTGACAACCCGACATCTTGAGGGGAACCTCCACCACTTAAACTCATAATGCTTTCCAAGGAGAGCAATCCAATCTAATTCCCTACCTTGAAGATAATCAATCCATAACCTCGCGAAACACCCAATCCCACCCCTCTTGAACCCTAGAATCTGAAATCCCGAAACTGGTCTGTCTTCCTGACAGACCTTATCTACTGATTCGTTGCTACTTCCAATGCACTGGTCCCTTAGAGTGATTAACCAAATATTGATAATTTAAGGTTTCCTACCAAAAATAGAACAACAAATTACTCGCTTCTGTGACAATTAGTGCTTCCAAAGACTACCAAAATAGGGTACACTGAGCCTTCAACATGACTGGACTGCCTCCCAGGGCTTACAGCCTCCCCGGACCGCTTGTCGGGGAGTTGACCTGACTGGTCTTCCTTAGCAGGCCTTCAGTCTTCATGGACCATCCTGGTCCACCAACCCTCTATCCAAACTCTACTTTTCTATTGAACCTTTCGTACATATGACTCACAGTCGGTCCGCACTGGGTATCTTGGCCTACTGCATAGAGCAGGACCACCTCAACCCTACCCACATATAATGTGCCATCATAGATGATCCAAAGAAAGATCTAACTTGAACGCACCCTTACATGTGATGAAATCAACAGAATCTCTATGCCCACGGCTTATGATTGGGATGCTCCCGATAACTTATCAACACTGCCGCTGTCACTCCTGATATCTAACTCTCCATTTTGGAGGTACTAACCTCTTTCCTTGCCTAAGAAGGCCTAATCAAAGTCCTTCACAACACCAACAAGCGTTACAGTACTGAAACCTCACTCCATAATATCCACTTGTAGGGAAAGCTGTTACACCATATCATATATATATTCTTGGAACCTGACCATATAAATAACTAACCCACACAATGATCTACCATGAATCAAGAGTCTTTATTATGATGAGACGGCCTCACCAAGCCTTCCGTCTATCTGGACCACTCTCAGAACCTTCAGCGTGTCTGGACCGCCTCTCTGGGCCTTCAGCCTGTCTGGACCGTTCTTTGAGCCTTCAACCGGACTAGTACGCCCCACCGGTATTCAGGCTATCCCGACCACTCTGAATCATTGAGCATCGCCCTGGGCCATCCCCTCTCGGTGACCTTTCCCATGAAAACTATTCTCACCCACTTGGGATTCCGAACTTCGGATCCATTCCGTAGACCATAACACCGACCTAACCCTAGGCCTCATGACGATTGTCCACCTATTCGAGTAGTCATGGCCCAAACCTTAACCCGCGCACCTACCACATGTGCTAAGTAACTTGCAATGACTGTTGCTCAATCGAGAATTTCCAATTTTGCCCCACTTGGGACACTAGCTATTACCTACTGATGGCAAAATCAAGACAACTTATCCGTCCATACTGGTTTTTATCATACTTATCTACAGATCGCTATCCTAGAGTGAACAACCTCCACAAGACAACGTTTCCCTCATGGTGTAACTGAACTTTAGAAGAACCCAAATCTCATCTGAACACTTTTGTATCTCTGATTTACAACTACTATTCCTGGAACAGAGATCCTAACTTTTGATCACTAACACCCTTGGATACTAACTGATTACAACCCCTTGTTACTAAATTCCTCAAACTCTCCTATGTTGCTATGACATATGCATAAAGGGATGGAAGAGAATTCATAATATCGCCATAATCAATAAGATACAAGATAGAAACATACCAGCATCCGCATCCGGTGTTGTCCTGGTCTCTATTGCTGTAGTTTGGAAGGCACGTCCCTAATCCATCGAAGGCTATGCTCCACCCTGACCCCCGCCAGTAATCCTCAATGTAGCTGGCACTGGAGCCTGCACCGGTCTTGCAACAAGCTGTGGACAGTTGGTCTTCACGTGACTAACCTGATGGCAATGATAACAAATCCTTATGTACTGAGTCGGGGCCAATTGATGACAAGACCTACAAACTCCGGAATGACCCTTCCCACACTTCTCAAAAGTGCGGTCGCTCTGTCATCCAACCCTAGAATCAATGGTCTTGGACTGCTTTGGTGCTGACTACGACTGCACCAGGGCCTGTCTCTGTTCTCGCAACTGTAACTCAATCTCAAGCTCATGCCGCCTGGCGGCCTCCTGCAAATCCAACAAGGTATCACATCTCTAGGTGGACACGAACTGCCTGATGTCCGTCTTGAGCATACTCAGATATCGGGTCATCTGATCCTGCTTCGAAGCAAACTCGGGGAAAAACATCACCCTCTCAGTAAACATGCGAGTGATCTCCATGATCGACTCTGAATCCTATCGCAGGTCAAAAAGCTCCTGTGCTAGCCTCTCCCGCTTAACTCGCTGGACGTAAGGGATGCTGAACATATCCTGGAATCGGTCCCAAGTAACCGCAGAACGTTGCTCATTCGAGTACGATCCCATAATCAACCTCCACCAATCCTTTGCTCCGGACCTCAGCAGGTTCAGAGCACACCTGACCTTCTGGTCAGTAGGACAAGAACATGTGAAGAAAAATCCCTCACATCTGACAACCAACTGATAGCCACGATCGGATCCTAGGTACCATCAAATGTCGGGGGCTTCGTGTCATCGAAGTCTCAGTATTGAAAAACTCGGCCAGATCCCAACCCTGCCGTTGATATAGCTGCTGTAGTTGTCGTGGCAGCCGCCTCTGAAAGGGCTGCATAACGCTCATCAAAGTTCTCAGCCATGGCAGTCTTGATAGGCCCAAACATCTCTGGCAACTGAGCCTGGAACATAGCTGCAACCTCATCATGCAGAATCTCCCGGATCCTCTCATCCATCTCATCTGGCCTCATCTGGCCGATAGTCTCGGGTGCTGTCGGTGCCTCCTGTCCGCCCTCTCCTGATCCTGACCCAGATCCATTCACGAATCACCGTGTAACCACCATGTTGAAAACATGCCGAAAAACATCAAATACTCCTCATAATAACCCAGGAACCAACTCCCAACCAAAAACCCTAGGGGCTGTGATCTCCTTGCTACGCGTATGGCTCCTGCGCTTTCAGTAGTACGGGACCATACTACCTTCGACACCTACCCATATTCGTCTCAAGTATCACCATGACACCGTAACAATATGCAAAACAAGCAAGTACTTGATCCTCACTCCTAGAGGAATGCTATATATCACATAACTGGCCTCCCAGCCTCTTACTACCCACCCATCCATGAAACTTCCACCAACCCTGCAGCACTAGTGTATGCTAGTCATACATAATGCTGGACCCTATAGACTTTAGAATATCCAATCCTACCCTAAGCTCCCAATCAGACAAGAACAAAACATAAGGCAAAATCAAGCATTCTCAGACTATAAGACCTTGATTATGTATAGTCGTGAGGCACACACAAATAACTACAGTAATGATTTCAATTTCATATAAGGAAAACCCCAGGCTAGCAGGCATCATGTAATCAAGCAATTCTATCATGCAATTCCTGAAGATCCCTAGCCTAGCACTAGCATGCTGTTCTAACATATCACATAATCAAATAATTGTATGGTAATTTGGGATATACTTACTGACTCCGGCTGATCGTACACTCTGCAGACTCCTTTACTTATTTTGAAAACCATTTTAGAAATCATTTTGAAAACCTTTCCGTGATTTGAGACTGGATTCACACGAATGTTCCTCCAATTCAGTCAAACCAAGGATCTGATACCAATTTGTAACACCCATAAAATCATGCCAAAATTTAAACTTTTTAAAACATTTAAAATGCCAATATTTATTACAAAAAGGTTTCCAAAATAGTTCCATATCAGAGTTCCCAGTATCATAATCATTAATTGAGGAAAGTGCACGGTCACACCTTCGCCTTCCCGCGGTCGTCCGCCAAACCTGAAACAATAATCGATAAATGTAAGCTCGAAGGCTTAGTGAGTTACCCCCAAGATACCAACCTCATATAATGATAAACATATCATATAACAAGCACATAACAGCCATGCATCTTGAGTCTACAGAGTAACTAGTCCGCCCGCACCGGGCCTTCAGTACACCTGGTCCACTCCCTGAGTCTAAAGTATTATTGGACCGCCCGCACCGGTCCTTTAGTCTGTTTGGTCCACTCTCTAAGCCTCGGGATGTCTGGATCGCCCTCTCGGGCCTTCAACTTATCCAGACCGCTCGCTGGGCCTTCGACTTGACAATGTACCCTCTTGGGTCTGCAGTCTATCCGGTCCGCCCTGGGTATGTTGGCCTACAACACAAAGCAGGACATGCCTCAACTCAACCCCAAACAAATAACCATGAGCACATATAACAGATAATCACATAACAGTCCATAAACAAGTCAATCGTTCTAACAGATCATATAGCATAGCAACATCCTAACCAGGATACTGACCTAAACCAGGTCACTAACAATATACCATCCTATACACCAGGATATCGATCTAATAGATCAATATGCATATCAAACCAATACAAGTATACAATCTGATAACTGGGCCCAATTATCTAACAGATCAATATGCATATCAAACCAATACAAGTATCCAAGTCCATATAACAAGGCCCAACTTTCCTAACTGGGCACAATTATCTAATTGGGCCTACATCCAAGATCAAACACCAAGACTTGGTCCTGATCTCCACTGCTGTAATTTGGAAGGCACGTCCCTAAGCCCTCAAAGGCTCTGCTCCACCCTGACCCCCACCAGTAATCCTCAATGTAGCTGGCGCTGGAGCCTGCACCGGTCTTGCAACAAGCTGTGGATAGTTGGTCTTCACGTGACCAACCTGATGGCAATGATAACAAATCCTTATGTTGACCTGAAAGTGGGTCATTGACCTGGTACACGGGGCGTACTTCTACGTACACTGGGCGTATGCGAGCAGAACAAAAACTCTCGTAAGTGCTTAATGGATTTAGCACTTAAGCCCAAACTTCAGATCCATCGACCAAAAGTTCCTAGGACTCATAAAGTCTCGAACTTTATCACTTTGGACGTCCAGAAAGCTCTTAATCTAAGGTCTTAATCCATTAAGACCTTCCTATTGCATTCATGGGAGACCTAAGATATTGGGACCTCATTTTGAACACTCAAAAGCCCTTCAAGAGCCTGAAAGGACCACTCATCTCGTCCAAATCATGACACACACCATTTAGGACTTTTTGGACAAGAATGTTTCCATGAAGCTAACATAACTAGATCTAACTCATACATGAATAAAGTTCCAAGCTTTTTACCTCCTGGAGCTTCTAGAACACACACCAACTTCGGATCTTCAAGCTAATCTCATTCTCCAACTTCTTGGTGCAATGATTTTACTTCCAAGTGCTCAAAATACCCACCAACTCACACTCTCACACAAGAACTAGGGTTTGGGGACGTCTTTGGAAGATGGAGGTTGAGAATGATCAGGGAAAATGAACCATAAGAACATTTATATAGTCCTCAAGCGAATACATTAGGGTTTCCTCCTGATATGAGTACGCCCAACGTACGGAAGTGTACGCCCAACGTACTAGGGCACGCCCTAGTACGCGCAATGTAATATTCTTGACCCCAAAATTACAATTTAGCCCTTAGGCTCTTAAAGACTTCACCCTTCCAATCCAAAGAACTACAATGCCAAAACTTGGCATGTTATAGAATTTACGATAAAGCGAGTTTTAGCCTGAGCGACATAAACGAAAGTCATAGAATACGTTAAACTGAGAGTTTCCATAAAAAGAACGTCTAAATCTGACTTCGTATGAGGAAGTTATGATTTTTCGAAGTTTCGGATTAGCGGTATACAACCCGAAGTTCGAATATTAGATCGAGCGGTTTTTATCCGACACAACCTAAAAGAGAATCGAATATCTCATTAATAGTAGTGTAACGATAAAAAATGGACAAATACGAACGTCGGATGAAGATGTTATGAATTTTTAACGGACTAATCTTATCCCTACCTGTTATTAATATAAATTTTAAAAATAAAGTCAAAATTAGCCGACAGTGTCTAAACGAAAGTTGTAGAGTACGTTCCCGCCTTCACGTGGACATAAAGAACGCCGAAAACAGAGCTTGTATGCAAACGTTACGATTTTTTAAAGATTTCATTCGAAATTGCAAAGTCTGATGAGAAGTCGATGACGTGGCAGCGCCACAGCCGTCCATCGCCGATTAGCCTCGCTTCAGATTTGTGCCACATCGCTACGCACTATCCCCCCCCCCCCCCCGGTCCAAGGGCGGGTACTATCATAAGTAGCCTTTTTGACTAAGGAAATTTTGTCCTTAAGTAAGCAAGGATTATTGTGAGACTTGAGCTAGCACACCTAAGTGTACAATATAAGTTCCTAAGGAGCCATGAAGTGTTAGTATGCAAATCTCTTCCAAATCTCTCCAACTATGTGAAATCTTTCCCAAATCTCTCCGAGTATCACTAATATTTCTCAAATCTTCCTATGAAGTTCCCTACTCGAAGCCAACCAAATATGAAAGGAGAAAACTTGAAGGGGAAAAAAAAACCCTAATCCAGAAACCTTTAGGAAGCATCGGACCTTCTTAAGGAACCGAGAGATTTCGCACATGGGAGCCCTGAGCTCTGGAATTAATATGCTCTGGAAGGTATGTGCTCCAGAACCTTCTCTATTTTGCTTCAGAAATCCTCGCACCACTCCGGAAAGTTTCGCTTCACCAGTCTGAACATGTTGTCTTCACCTTGACTACGAAATTTCCAAATGACTCCGGTAAGGAGATCCGTCTTCTAAACTTGAAAGTCGACTCCGGAATTTCACTCTGGAACAAGAAAAGAGCTTCAGAAGTATGGACTTGACTCCGGAACTTGAGTATTTCCTCAGGAACCCACCAAATGACTTCAGAAATTATGCAGTATCTCCGGAATGCACCGTTTGACTTTGGAATTTAACTTTTGACTCCGGAACCCTCTTTCCAACCACTTTGGACCCTTGCATACCTAAAGCTCCACCTCGGAAGTTGTGCTATAGCTTCAGAATTAATCATAGAACTCCGGATTTCACCTTTTAGCTCTGGATTTTGGCACATTTTGGACCTTCACTCTATTTTGGAGCATTTTGGTGTCAGGAATCCCACCAAACTCGTGTTTTTCTTAACTGAGACCCCTAAAACCCTTATGTTATGCTAAGATTAATTATTTAAGAATATTTTTCATAAAAATAAATGTTTGGGATTTAGGAAAACCTTATCCTAAATCAAGAAAAGGACAAGGGATTGACTTTGTGATTTGATGAAATTCCTCATTTCCCATGCAAATCACAGTATTCCATTCTTTACCCACCAAGGATTCCCTTTCTTTTCCTTATTCTGTTAAAACAACAACTGTAGAAGAAAGATTGGGCTTTCCCTTTTCCTCTCACTCCTCTCATTCTCCCTCAAATACTCCTCCCAAGAACAAAGTTAAAATCTTGTTGGAAGCAAAAATCTCAAAATTCTTCCTGGAAATTTAAAGTAAGTTATCCAATTCATCTAATATTTTATAATACTTCAAGATGAATCCATATTATTTTATTCATAATAATATGTGATGATCATCCTTAAGTTCCCCATCTCAGCTAATAGTTTAAGCGTGAGATCTTCACTCCATAACTTCAAAAACTCCTCAACCAACTCAAGGTGAGCTTCATACCCCACCTTTTTTAATATTTTAATGTTTTTGGGGGAGAGTACAAGTCAAATATTGCCTAAATTCTTAAATGAAAGGCATATATACGTATGTTTGTATGTGTATGTGCAATATAATTAAATTAATATTTTAGTAATATACTCATGAACGTAAGATTTAGCAAGTTCATCAAAAACAGAGAATACTTTTGTATAAAAGAGCCTCTCAACTATTGGATGTGTCCAACTTAACCCCTTTATCTATGCTTTCATGCCTAAAGATAGAAGTTATAAAGAGGGACCTTGATAAATGAACACCATTTCTAGTAATTTTTGAAAATGAAAACTTTGTGACTATTTGCAAACTATCAGGGAGTATTTTATAATTCTTCAATATAAAAGTTTGCATCGAGAAAATATACAAAAAGGGCCTTTATGACAGAAATATTTGCATGTCATAAACTGCTGTCATAAGACCTTCAAGAACATAGGTAATGTTCTATATGTCATAAACAGAAAATGTGTGTCATAGCCGACTGTTATAAATTTTATACAAATTATAACTTGACACTTTTTCTCTTGACTAAAATGACTCATTTTTCAATAAACGAAAAGGAATGAACATGAGTACCCAGTTAACGAGCACAATCAACGATATGGAACGAGAACGATATTTCTATTCAATAAGTATGAATTTCATGCTTTATCTAACGAATAATGGAACTCTAACGATTTCTCAAAAGGTTGTTAATATTACAGTCATATAAATCTCAAAACTACCTAAATATGAAAATATTAGTATACGTCTAAGTCCTGTAAGGAGTTATAGCCAGAGTCTCCTGGAGGGAGAGTGAGAATTTGTGTATAGATCTATACGGGGTTGACACCCCACACACCTTCGTTGTTCGCTACAGCTAGACAAACCAGTCTAGGGTAACAAATGTTTTTTCAAACCGAGGGTGCTTGAGAAATGCCAACGCAGGCCTCCGTCATGATTAGTATGTTTATAACAGCTCACTAGAATATGTTTTATTAACTAGAAATTTATGCATGGAAAACCTCATAAATAACTTTTGGCACGTTGTGTTGACTGTCCTACATGAGATAGGTGACGGTCCACATTTGTTGTATGGACTTCCTTACATGAGATAGATGATGGTCCGCATTTGTTGCGTTGACTATCCTATTTCATCGCGTAGAATGTCCACAATTGTCATGTTGACCCTTTCTCCTAACAAGTATAGAGTCGAATTACTACTATTTTACAAATTAAAAAGCGTAGGACTCTATTGAAAGTGATTTTCTATGATTTCGATAACGGTAAACCAGAACATACGAATATTTTATCGCGGAAAATATATGATTTTCTAGAGAAAACAATTTTTCTACGACTTCAATAACGATGAACTAGAACGCACACCAAATTTTACTCGATAAGAGGAACAAGATTTTCAACCATATCTCCTTTTGAAAATAAGGAATTTTTCTTGAAACGGTTGACTATTACTATTCAAAAGAACTATTCTCGTACACAACTTGCTTTTACAGATCACACTACTTTCCAAAATCATTCCTTAGAAGGATGAACGAAAGTGATGAAACACACACACACATATATCCATGATTTTCAAGGCAAGACTTCAAACAATTTCATAGAAAATATCGGATTTTCGGAAAGTACAACGGGAACGATTCTAATCAAGTGTAAACGATTTTATACAAAAATGCTTATGAACTCACCAACTTTTTAGTTGACGCTTTTTAAAACGACTTGTATTCTCAAGGATCTAGTAAGCAGGTAACAAGGGACACAGATGCTAGACTATATAGCTATAGTTAGGATTCTTTTCCATTATGTACCTTTTGTGTAACTCGAAGAACAAATACAATATGTAAACCATGTAAGTTTGTTATCTTAATGTATGATGTTTGGATTGCTCTGTTTCATTTATATTCAATTTCTATGATACTGCAGAATTTGGTCATCCGCCTCCGGACGTTTCCGCCGACTGGTCCGGGGGTGTGACAGATTGGTATCAAAGCATTGTTTATAGTGAACTGGTATATCTAGCCATACAAGATATACAACTACAAAAATACAATGGGACTAAAACGAACTCTTCCTAAAGGTATACTTTAAGGAGATAAGGATTTTATAAAAGTATACATAATTACTAACCCAGTATCATAACGAGAAGAAACCAAAAGTAACTAATGGTTAAGCACTACAGTCAAACCCGAGCAGTTATGTAATCATGTCTGGAGTAAATATAGCCTAATCAACTATATATATTTGAGATACGACCAACATGTGCTTGGGAATGATGATGGTGTTGCAACCAACCTAAAACCTACCAACTATACATACAAGAGAATACTAGAACTCGAAACATCAAGTTTAAAAATACTATAGGAGTATTTTAGGATACTATAAACCCCTCCCACACCTAAACTATCCCCGTATATCTCGTGCTGCGACTCTTGCACCAACGACGTAGTTGAAATTCCTCGCCAAGACTTCTACTACCCTGTCATGGTGATTGCGGATGGGGCAAGAAGAGACCAAAAGAATTCCAAGAGGAAAATCCAGAAGTGGATCCTAAGGAACACCGAGAGATGAATCGTGAAAGGAGGATTCCGAATAAGAACCTAGCCAAGATAAAAGCGCCAAGGAAACCCTTGACAAAGCTCCACCCAATTGATAGCAGATCATACACCCTTTCACATTTCTTTTCCCGGATACATAAATACCCTATATAAGTACTCCTGGAGTGAACATACCTACAAAACAAAACGATACCCACGCAAAAACAAGTTGAGAAATTGGCTCCTATCCCATTTAAGGCGTATCTCCCCGAAAGACAATCCGATCCATAATTGACATGCACCGAACTCCGATAGCCAACACTCTCACGAATCAGGCATCACCTCTGTCTAGGCTACAAGTAACCCAAAGTGACTCCCGGTTTCCAACCCTCTGTCATAATGGAGACCATAAGCAAAGCCCGGTATATGGGAATGTAAATCTGATCCCCCATGAGTAACAAGAACACCATTCCAAATTCCGTACGAAACCCACCAGTAGGACCAGAAAAATATCTAGACCATGTGCACTCTTTAAAAGAGGAAATGGTCATTTGGAGACCACAACTCATAGCAATCAAGGCTAGGACAGCCTCAGTAGTGTAAGGAACACAAAAAGGGCACTCAGAATGTAAGTAGAATAGCCATGCACTTCGTGCGCCAGAAGAGAATCACCCCACTACTCGCTTTAGGTTTATAATGCCCTTAATCGCAACCAGTAGTAGTAAGCCAAGAGTACATCCTCCAACAATCCATACAACCAAATCCGTTAACTATACCGCCAACTATGTGCTATTTTGGTGGACTTAATGCCATGCAATATATGTTTTCACTCAACACCATAACTGCATCATGGGGATGTAGGTTGACACAATTAACACAAGTATGTTAAGATTATACGAGTAAACTTATTAGAAACTAACCACGAGTACTTACGAGATTACCTTTCATATGCAACAGAGTCATGTCTTCTCGTAAAGACAACCAGTACCCCGACTATGCACCGGTCCTACGAATAGAATCCGCCACTTTCCAAGCCACTGTAACAGCCGCTGTGATAGCCGCGATGGCATACTTCAATACCAACAGCATAAAAGAAGTTGGAAGCAATGTCAGTAATTTGAACCATAACAACAACCAAGGAAACCAACAAAGGGCAACTCTCAAATGCACTCAAAAACCTAAACCTAAGAACAAAAGAAAATGAAAGTTTAGGAACGAAAAAGAAGGAAATTCAACTCAGAGGCTTACTAAAAGGCAACAAGCGGGATCAGTCCCTACCCCTACCAACCCTACTCCTCCAACATCGATACAACCATACCTTGGGAACCATCCACCCTGCAATAAGTGCAAATACCATCATTGGGGAGCCTGTCGTAAATTTCATTGCAGAAGATGCAACAAGATGGGACACACCTCCCGCTACTGTAGGGCCATGACCCCATGCGGTACCCTAACTCCTAACCCAGAAGTAAGTCCAGCTTGTCAAAAGTTCGGTGCAACAGGACATCTCAAGAGAGATTGTCCAACAGAGATGACTAACGAAGGAGTCGATGACTAGACAGGAGTTGACGACAAGGAACTCTACTGCAGATTTTGGTATGTTCCACGATAAACTTAAGCATCAAACTATCACAAAAGTTTTTGTCAAATAAAAATATAATCCAAAAACTATTTTCTCGTTAGAACCAATCCTGTAAATCATTGGAAGCTAGGGATCCTCACTAATGGACCATGATGGTTCCCTATGAACGTTAGTATCGCATATAGTTACGATTCCATAAACTAAACGCATGCGATCCCACATCATTTTCCTGTCCCTAGTCTGAATGTTGATTAGGATAGAACCCCAAGTCAATTACTTTTTAAAATACTAAGTATGTACAGTCGGGTCACATCCATCTTTAGTGAAACCTGGCAGAAGTCGGATTATGAATTCCCTTAACTTATAGCAGCACCTTTGTGTCACTAAAACACCTAACAAGAAGAAACAAGAAAGATCCAATAGTAACAATGAAAATGAAACTAGCAACAATAAGAACACTAGAACACCTAACAAGTAGAAATGAGATAGACCCAATGGTAACAACGAAAAAGAAACTAGTAATGATATGAACACGAACATAAAACACCCTATCATTCCTAACGACCAGTACTCCCCAAATTGATGTAACACCTGTTGTAACAAGGAGTCCAATGCCACCAATTAGCACAGACTGACTGGATCTTGACCTTACAAACCTCGAGCTTTGTAATTAGACCTTTGTCTTACGCAACTGAATAAAAAAACTCGTTCAGTCGGTAACAACAAAATCCCTATCAACCAGACACCTAAGTTCTAGCATAAGAAATACCACGCCCTTCCCTAGTCCCAACAATGGTTGAAAATCAAGGATCAAAGGGCATAAAAAAAGGAATCCAAAAGGCTTCCAACATTCCTCCAGAGATTCCCAAAGTCTCTTAGAAAACCTCAACCATGTGCTAAGAGGAGATAGAGTCACCTAAACTCCTAGAACCACCTCGATGAGCAAACACCCGATACCACTTAGCATAATCACAAGAACAAATAGTGTCTGATCACAAGATCATCATATTATGTAAAGGAAACATTAGACCCAGTCCCTAACCACAAGAAGCACCTGCCTAACTCATAACGGGAGAATGAAAAAACCGTCATAGGCACCACTGGCTATGAATAAGTCAAACAAATCCATCCACAAGGATCGATACTCCCTACCCCGAATCGGAGATTCGCTCAACCACCAACAAGGATCTGGCAGGGCTGACCTACCATTAGCTTGGAAAGACCTTAGGGAGAAAACTCCCAAGATAAACAAAGACTCATAAAGTTAACTACATCACACAAACTCAACCTTCGTGACCATAGTACCAACTCTTAAGGCCCAGAAAACTCTACTTCTGGGACACCAAGATTCCGATTCCTAGAAGACCATTCAAAAGGCCTCGCTAAGAAAAAGGCTCGATAAACCCATAATCTTCGATTAAACCAAGAGCTCAGTTAGACATTTTACATTCAATGTATTCAACACTCATAAGTGTCAAACCACTGAAACTCAATAAATCTCACTTGACAAGAACGAATTAAACTAGAATCTGCACCCCGAAGAGAAGCATGTGTAATAGACATTGGCAAGGCTTGGGATACCCACCTATCCCTAAATTACGCACTGGAAGCTTCGGTTAAAGCTAGACAATTCCCTAATCAAGTACTCCTATATCAACAACTGCCACCCGAGCATGGGAGTTGTAACCTTCGAGGCACCGCCTGGCCGGAAATACAGATCATCCTCTATTGGGCGTAGGTGAGAGACACCCGGCAGACAAAAGGACAAGCACCCATTAGCCCGCTCACTAAGACCCGAGGTTATTCAAGAAACCACAAAAAGAATAGTCAAAACCCGAACACGACCCCAAACATTGTAAAACCAACAAAAGAGCTAGATCAGGTTAAAGCCTTGGAATCTCAAGTAAGGGATCAGGGTATTCTTAAAGATCTTTCCTCGGGGAAGGATGAATCGATTTGAAAGGTAAGGTAAACTAACTCCCCGATGCTCCAGACCATTCGAGATCCTCGCACGGATCGGTCCGATAGCCTACAAACTCCAACTACCCTCCAAGCTTAGTAACGGACACCCTGTGTTCCATGTGTCAAACCTAGGAAGTGTCGGTCAGACAGAACCCTCCCAGTCTCTCTAGACAAGATTAAGTGAATTAGAACCTCCTAATAGTTGATCAGTTTATCGAAACTATGGAGAGAAAGGTTAAGCACACAAAACAAAGCCACATCCCGATGGTGAAGGTTCAAGGGAACGCTAGACGTGATCCGGTATTCACCTGGGAACACAAAAACAAAATAACTCAAAGGTATCCTCACCTATTCCTGCATTCGTAACCCTATCTTTCGAAAGAATTTTGGGACGAAATTCCCTCTGACGGGGGGATGATGTCACAACTAGCCTTTTTGACTTAGGAAATTCCATCCTCAAGTAAGTAAGGACTATTGTGAGACTTGAGCTAGCACACCTAAGTGTACAATATGAGTGTCTAAGGAGCCATGAAGTGTTAGTATGCAAATCTCTCCCAAATCTCTCAAACTATGTGAAATCTCTCCCAAATCTCTCCAAGTATCACTAATTTCTCTCAAATCTCCCTATGAAGTTCCCTACTCGAAGCCAACCCAAAATGAAAGGATAAAACTTGAAGGAGAAAAAAACCCCTAGTCCGGAAACCCTTAGGAAGCGTTGGACCTTCTTTAGGAACCGAGAGATTTCACACATAGGAGCCCTGAGCTCCGGAATTAATATGCTCCGGAAGGTATGTGCTCCAGAACCTTCTCTTTTTTGCTTCGGAAATCCTCGCGCCAATCCAGAAAGTTTCGCATCATTGGTCCGAACATGTTGTCTTCACCTTGACTACAGAATTGCCAAACGACTTCGGTAAGGAGATACGTCTTCTGAACTTGAAAGCCGACTCCAGAATTTCACTCCGGAACAAGAAAAGAGCTTTCGAAGTATGGACTTGACTCCGGAACTTGAGTATTTCCTCCGGAACCCACCAAATGACTTCGGAATTTATGTAGTAGCTCCGGAATGCACCGTTTGACTCTGGAATTTATCTTTTGACTTTGGAACCCTCTTGCCAACCACTTCGGACCCTCGCATACCTAAAGCTCCACCCCGGAAGTTGTGCTATAGCTTCATAATTAATGATAGAACCCCGGATTTCACCTTTTAGCTCCGGATATTGGCACATTTCGGACCTTCTCTCCATTTTGGAGCATTTTGGTGTCAGGAATCCCACCAAACTCGTATTTTTCTTAACCGAAACTCTAAAACCCTTATTTTTTTTAAAAATGTATTTTTTTTAAAAATGTATTTTTTTTAAAAAAATTGCAATTTTTAAACGCATTTAAAAAAAAGGTGCAATTTTATTTTTATTTTTATTTTTTTTAATTATTTTTTTTTTGAAAAAAATGCAACTTTCTGTAAAAACTTGCATTTTTTTTTTTGAAAAAAATTACAGTTTTTTTTTTTTTTTTTTTTTTTAATTTTTTATTTTTATATAAAAGTGTAGTTTATTTTTGAAAAAAATGCACTTTTCTTTTAAAAAATTGCAGCTTTTTTGAAATAATTGTAGTTTTCTTTTTTTGAAAAAAATTGTAGTTTTTTTATGAAAAATATTGCAGTTTTTTTATTTAAGAATGCAGTTTTTTGTTTTTAAATTGATTTTTTTTTGTAAAAAGTGCAGTTTTCTAAAAAAACAAAATTGCAGGTTTTTTATTTAAAAGTTGCATTTTTTTTTTTCAAAATTTCATGCTTTTTATAAAAAATTTGAAAATCTGCTCTTTTAAAAAAATATGCACTTTAAAAAAAATCAAAAAAAATATTATTTTTAAAAAAAGTCTGAAATTTTGATTTATTATGTAAAATTTTAGACATTTATATTAAACATATTAAAAGATACATTTGGCAATGATGCTACAAACCCCGTATCTCTTAAAGATTATGACACATCCATTGTCCCTTAAACCATCAAAGTCGCTTCTAAAACATCTAGATCTTTTTTTAAGTTACTTTGATAATGTACCCGCGAGGCGTAAAATATCATACATCATATATATAAGTAAAACGCGAACTCATAAGATTTAAAATATGCTAAGATTTTAGACGCTTGTTGATGGTTTTCCAATGACCCTCCATCCACTTTCACAAATTCTAAACCTACAAGAACGTCCTCAAACAAATTCATCGAAACTTGTAAGTGTGTTGAAATGTGAACCCATCTTGTATATCCCGCTCGAACAAGTATATTCTCTGATTTAACCCTCTTCCCGTTTCAAGTTCACCACTTCACAACCCTTTTTTACACCATTTCTCTTGCTTTTTCCTTAGTAAGTATTTTCTTTTACACGAGGAACAAACAAAATTAACTACCAACGGAATTTGCTAAAAAAAAGCCACTAACACCATCATGCTTCCTTGCTATAGCTACAACCACTAGTTGAAGTTGGTGTGCAAAGCAACGTACATAAAAAGCTATGTCATTCTCTCGTAATATCAAGGTTTTCAAATCATTGAATTCCCCTCGTATGTTGCTAGCCTCATCATAACCTTGTTATCTTTTTTATATATATATATATATATATATATATATATATATATATATATATATATAACACAAATCTAATTAAATTAAATTGAAATAACAAAAAAGTAAATAATAAATTATCTGACTAAAACTCAACTTATTACTTATAAGTAATTCAATTATGGCGTTTTTGAGTGTCAAAGAGGATGTATCATTACGTGCACAACTCTAATGAATCTTTTCTTCACAAAGTCACGACTATCGACATATCATAAAACAATAACTATTTGTTTCTATTTCAAGACATCCCTAGATTCATCAACCAATAAAGCGATCTTGACTAATATCTTGACGAATACTCAAAAGTATTTTTTGTACAAAACATTGCACAAGTTCTTTTTGAATTTTAGGGCAAATAAGTTTATTTTTAAGAGCATTTTCTAAAGTATTGTTGAAAATATCTTCACTTGTCTCTCAAATGGCTTTTAACACATTAATGTAAAACCCTTTATTTTTCGAGTTAACCGACTCATCATTACCATGAAACGGTAAGCCATTTTTCAATAAAAACCTAACAACAATAATAGAAACCGGTAATCACACTTTATATTTATTGTCCTTCGCTTCACTTTGCCTCCTCAAGGCTACATTAATAATTTGTTATTTTCTCAATAATAAATCATACTTTTCTCTTACTTTGTTGTGAATACTACCAACACTACCCATATGAATCTGAAGTGCATTTTTTTTCCACGTATCAAAACCTTAGGAAACAAATAAATTTATCCTTCATTTTTGTTCCATGAGGTCTCCAGACACATAACAATATAAAAATATGTTTTTTTTTATTCTTTACACTATATTCCAACCAATCAAAATCGCTAAACCATGAAGGAACAAAGCTTCTTAATCTATCATTACAAAGCCAAGTTTTTTTTATGTCGCGACATGGAATAAAGACTATTAAAATAAATTAGATGTTGATAGTGATCTTTGGCATATGTGCTAAATACCGGTGAGAGTTCAAACCACATTTTCTTTGATTTTGGGCTGTCTAAATGTGTGGAGCAACTTTGAAAAACAGTGAGGCATAAACGTTACCATTGTTCACAACGTAGACTATATGTACAAGCTGATTTACAACCAAAAGCTGGATCAATTGTCTAAACCGGTCGTGGAAGCTGCAGTAGAAATAGTTATTTGAAGTTCTGGAGAATGAGGAATAACTCCTTTTTTAAAAAGATAAAATGAGTCGCTATTTTATGTTTTTTAAACTGTGTTAACATATCTTTCAACAAATTTCTGGCTGCATTTCCCTGGTGGAGCTGCTCTTAAATGTAATAAACTAATCTAAATTCCAATGGTATCAGGGAATTGTGTAATTTTCATTAATTGAGTTGAATAACAATACATGTTTAAATAGAAAAGTCAAACAACTAGGCTGAAAACTAGGAAGCGATAAGTGATAAAGATAAACAAAATAGATGATAATTACATTATCCGATACTCCCCCTCAAGATGGAGCGTGTAGGTTCTTAACGCCCATCTTGCCAAGCAGAAATTGAAGTTGATTTGTACCAAGACCTTTTGTCAACAAGTCAGCAACTTGCATTTTGTTGTCAATCTTCATTAACACGACTTCTCGAGAAGCAACTCTCTCACGAACAAAAAAACAATCCATTTCAACATGTTTTGTTCGTTCATGAAACACTGGATTGTTAGCTATATGACGTGCCGCCTGATTATCGCAAAACAACGTGGTTGGCGAGTCAATGACAACTTGCAAGTCTTTTAAGAGCCATCTAACCCATAAGACTTCACTTACTGTGGAGGCCATGGCTCGATATTCAGCTTCAGCGGAAGAACGCGACACAACTGATTGTTTCTTTGTTTTCCAAGAAATCGGGGCACCTCCAAGCATAAGCAAGTAACCTGTTCTGGAACGTCTCGTGTATGGGCATCCGAGCCATTCAGAATCGCAGAAAGTTGTCAACACTGGTTCTCTAGTTCGTGGCAAAAGTATTCCTTGCCCCGGTATTCCCTTTAGATATCTTAAGACTCGAATCATGGCTTGCATGTGACTATGTCGTGGATTAGATACAAATTGACTCAACACATTAACTGCATAGGTAACATCAGGACGAGTAGCTTGGAGATAAAGGAGCCGACCTACAAGTCTGCGATATTGAGTAGCATCAACTTGAGCTTCTTCTTCTCGTCGGTCTAGCTTTAAGTTTTGTTCAATGGGAAAGGAACTTGGTTTACACCCCAACATTCCACTGTCTTTGAGAATATCCAAAACATACTTCCTTTGACTCAAAACCAAACCATCTGAAATTTTTGCCACTTCTATACCAAGGAAGTACTTTAAAAGTCCAAGGTCTTTGATATTGAAGGCTTTGTCGAGTTGCATTTTTGTTTGTTGAATTCGGTCTAAATTGTTTTCAGTTATAATGATGTCATCCACATAAATCAGAATGGCAATGTAACTGTCGTCATGATCTTGTAAAAATAGTGAGTGATCGGCTTTAGATTGACGAAAATTTATGCTCAAAAGAAACTTAGTAAACTTGTGGTACCAATTTCGAGAGGCTTGCTTTAGCCCGTAAAGAGATTTCTGTAGACGACAGACACGAGTCTCATTTTCTTTGGAAAAACCTTGAGGAATTTTCATGTACACTTCCTCATCCAAGTCTCCATGCAGAAAGGCATTGTTGACGTCGAGTTGGTGTATGAACCAATTTTTCTTGGCAGCAACTGATAGAAGAGTGCGCACGGTAACTAGCTTTGCAACTGGTGCAAAGGTGTCATGATAGTCAATGCCTTCCAGTTGAGTGAACCCCTTTGCTACAAGTCGAGCCTTGTATCGTTTTATCTCGCCATTTGGTTTATACTTGATCTTATAAACCCATTTTGAGTCAATTGCCCGTTTGCCCTTTGGTAGGTCAGTAAGAGTCCACGTTCCAATTTTTTCAAGGGCTCGAATTTCTTGTTGCATGGCTTTTTGCCAACGTTCATCCTGAAAAGCTTGGTTAAAAGATCGTGGCTCATCATTTAAAGTGATGGCCGTTAGGTAAGCTTTATGATTTTTGGAAAAACTTTCATATGAAACAAAATTAGAGATAGGGTGTACCGTTGAGGCTGCTCGATTGGAGTCGGGCTGCTGGTGGTTGATCGAATGGGGAAGTTTGACAACAAAGTCCTTGAATTTCTGTGGCTGTGATTTCATTCTGGTGCTACCTGAATCAACAATCCAATCATCTTCATTACCCCTTTTACCTGTCATATTAGCAACGCGTTCTGTTACATTGTTGCCGTTGGTGCTAGAAAAGTGCTTTACGAACATTTGGTATTGCTTATTCGTCAACTCAGGTATCGGGCTCGACTCCGACTCGATACATGCAGCTCTCGGTTTTCCCTTTTCTTTCTTTCCGGGCCAGCATTCTGGGTATCCCACTAACTTGAAACACCCTTCTTTCTTGTGACCCTTCTTTTCACAGAATGTGCAAAACTCGTTTTCTCTACCTTCTTTGCTGTCTTTAGCAGCCCTTGAAGAGTTTCTTTCTTTGTTCACGTTAGAGTTGCTATCTCTCTTTTGAAAAGCCTTGAACGCAGCGGACTCGGGTTGAGCTCTTTTGTCGTTTGAAATTGATCTTTGCCTCTCGTCTTCCGCCACAAGATGATAGGCGGTACCCAAGGTGGGTGTGGGTTTGGTTGCCAGAATTTGGGTCTTGATGACATTGAAATCGGCATCGAGACCCATGAGAAATTGATACAATCGCTCTTTTTCTTGAAACTCGTCCATCCTCTTCCCGATATCGCAAGAGCAGTTGTCGCACGAACAGCGAGGAAGAGGTTGAATAGACGAATTCTCGTCCCACAACGATCGAAGGTTTGTGTAGTATATTGATACGGAAGCCCCGTCTTGTCGAGCAACCGCAATTTTCTGCTTCAGTTCGTATGCTCTGGGAGAGCTTTCTTTGCCAAATCTTTCGAGTAAATCTGCCCATATTTGCGATGCAGTGCTCGCGTACTTCACGCTGTTGCGGATGTTCTTCTCCATTGCAGTGGTAAGCCACCCTTTAATCATCGCATCACATCGCATCCAATACAGGTAGTTCGGAGATCCCTTTTCTGGTTTCTTGATAGTCCCGTCAATGAACTCGATCTTGTTTTTGGCTAGAAGAAAATTTTCCATCTCTTGTGACCAGTCGAGATAATTGATGTCTGTGAGAACATCATTCACGTGGAGTTGCTTCGGGAAGTCCGAGGGATGAAGGTAATAAGGAGAATTGTGATCGATTGCTGTACCGGAATTCTCCCCTGTACCGGAACCGGTTTTGGGTTGATCTCCTGCCATTCTTCAAGGTTTGATAATGGAAAGGGATCTGGTTTGAGATTTCGAGACCTGCTCTGATACCATCTAAATTCCAATGGTACCAGGGAATTGTGTAATTTTCATTAATTGAGTTGAATAACAATACATGCTTAAATAGAAAAGTCAAACAACTAGGCTGAAAACTAGGAAACGATAAGTGATAAAGATAAACAAAATAGACGATAATTACATTATCCAATAAATAATCGCTAGGCATGTTTTGTTTTTGTTTTACTAACCCCTGGGTAGCTTTATTTTCTTTCTTAAATTTTTAATCAAGTCATTTTCCAAAAAAAAAAAAAAAAAGATGACCTTACCAAATCCAAAGTTGTATACTAGCAAATAAAAGATAAAATATTAATGTAAAATAGCCTGGAGGAAGAATATTCATTTCCAAGTTGTGAACAGCATCTCAATTCCTACCATAACTCGTTGACAAAGTCAGATCCACCCCTCCTATAATATAGATCATAACCATACTATAAGTTGACATTCTTTCCCATTGCATACCAAAAAGAAACTCAGTTGCGAAGAGAAAAAAGAAAGATGGGGTGGGCATGGAAGGAAGAACACTTGGATATAATCCTAGTCCCATCTGGGTTCTTGATCATGTGCGTCTATCATCTCTTTCTTCTCTATAGATATCTCAAGCATCCTGAAACCACAGCTATCGGATACGAGAATCATAACAAAAAGGCATGGGTTGAAAAAATGCTTCTGGTAATACTTCAACCACTTGTATTTCATAACAAAATTGTCTTCTTTCTATATTTTCTTTAAAACTTTTCTTGAAATGATGCAGATTGACACCAAAGATAGAGGGTTTGTAGTATCTGTTCTTAATAGCCACTTATCTGCTTCAACTTCCTTGTGTTCCATTTCTCTACTTCTATGTTCTCTTATCGGAGCTTTACTGGGAAACTCATCTAATAACTTTCTTACAAGCACTTTTATCTTTGGTGACACAAGTAAATCCACCAGCTCTATCAAATACATGGGCATTTTATCATTCTTCCTACTCGCATTTGCTTGTTTTGTACAAACTACAAGGCATTTTGTGCATGCTAGTTTCCTCATAAGCATGCCAACAGGTTCTGTTCCTGTTCTTTGCATCCAAAAGTCGGTGATAAGAGGAAACAATTTTTGGACAGTTGGATTGCGTGCACTCTACTTTGCAATCACTTTGCTCCTATGGATTTTTGGTCCAATTCCTATGTGTGTTGGTTCTGTAGCTACAGTCATAATCTTGCATTTTCTAGATGTCAATAAAGCACCCATGATTGAGTATGGATCACACAAGGGTTCAAACAGTGATCACCTGCGGAAGATTGGACATGAAATAGCTTCTGTGGTTAGGCCTTTTGAACACAACGGAAGGCCATAGATCTGGATATGCACGAAAACCCCATGAAATCTAGTTATTTCGAAGCATAAAGATCTATGTTCTTGCTTATTTGTTCTTTTTTTTTTTTTTTTTTGTTGATTCTAACAGGATTGTTATCATCAAAACCAGCTTAACTGGTTGGGTATTGTAATTAAGTTTATAGATAAACAATCAATAGTGAGAATATCTACAACTATGTTATGTTTCGGATACTAGACAAGAGCAGCTGGTTATTTTCTTTCTGAACCTATCTTTTATGTTTCCTTGATTGACTTATTCTTTTGCTTTTCCTTTTATATTTTCAAATCTATCTTTCATATTTCGTAGATCCAATTCTTTTACAAATTATTAGTCTGAGTAATGTCCAAATATATAATAAAGTAAGGTTTTATGTATTATATACATATTAAATTTAATCTGACGTCGTTTAAGCAAAATATTAATACACTTCAATCACTGTTTGAATTAGGAACCAAAACAATGGCGATTTCAAATTTTTAACCAAAGAAACACAAGTTGACTAAAAGAATGTACGTTGTAGAAATCATTAGTCAATATTTATTAAAGAAATGTTAAACACAACTTGGAAATATAGTATTCGAGTTATTCAAGTTAGCATTCAAATCATTATTGTATTTTAATTCCTAATTTATGTACGCCATAGTTTCATAGCAACTATATTTCCACTTATCAATTCGATGCTTCTATTTATAATAGAATTGTTTTTACATTTTTGCTCTTAATTGAAATTTACGAAAATAAGCATTTAGTCTAAAATTCTGAATTTTAAAAGGTACAACCCCTTAAAACATTATATACAACAAGTTTATGCATTGAATCTTATTTGCGCAACATAAGTCATAAGGTCAAGGGCTTAGAGTGGGTCATTTGATTCAAAATTTTCTAAAAGCCTACATAGAATGTGTTTGACGAGATGAAGTCTGTTGAATCCGATATCTTGACAAATATATGAGGAATCTGGCAAGTCTCCCCTATATAAGGTGTCAATATGTTGAGCACTTGAACTTTATCACCTTCATCTCCACACTCTTTCACCGCCTTCCTTCATCTATATTCGTCCCTTTAAGAGACACCCTAAACATCTCCTAAAAATAGTTGTTATCATATGGTTATATCTACTTAATCAAGAAGAAATCGGAAACCTTTGAAAGGTTCAAAGAGTTTAAACATGAAGAAAAGAATCAAATGCAGGAAGATAAAGATGCTCTGATATGACAAAGGTGAAGAATATCTTAGTATCAAGTTCCACGACTATCTCAAGGAATGAGAAATTATTTCACAATTGACTCCTTGTAGGACACCATAACTTAATGGTGTGGCTGAGAGGCATAGTCACACATTGTTAGACATGGTTCGTTACATGATTAGTCGAAATTCTCTTTCCATTTCTTTTTGGGGGGTATGCCTTAGAGACAGCCGCCCATATCCTTGGTTGTCACTACCAAGAAGTTTTCCAAAAAACCTCATGAGATGTGGACAGGGAAAGTTCCCTCGTTAGCATATATTATGGTTCACGGTTGTGAAGCTTTCGTTAGACAAAAGACTCATGACAACCTACATCATAGAAGTGAAAGATGTATTTTTCATGGGTTACCCTCAAAAGTATTTTGGATATTTGTTCTACAGACCTAGTAAAAACATGGCCTTTGTAGCACGAAGAGGAGTCTTTCGTGAAAGAGAGCTCATATGCAAAGAGTAAAGTGGGAGTACAATTAACCTTGAAGAGATTCAAGAGTCAACCAATGAATGAACCATAGAAGACATTAGCGGTCAACTAGAGGATGAGACTCCTGTTGAACTCATTGATAAATCATTACCTCTTCGCTGATCTGGTTGAGTTAGCATGTTACATGAGTTCTATTGTTTCCAAATAACTACATAGGGTGACACATTTGTCAGTGATTATACACTGATAAATTTGGATGAGCCAGCTAACTACAAGGAGGAAATGGTTGCGAAAAGCTTTACTCAAACCCTAGGGATTGACTATGCTTGCTATAGCTGCCTTTCATGATTATGAAATATGGTAGATGAATGTAAAAACGAATTTCCTTAATAGGAAGTTGGCTGAAATGTTTTCATTAGTCATCCAGAGAGTTTTGTATATGAAAAGTTTCCTAGTAGAGCATGTATGCTTAAGAAATACATTTATGGATTGAAACAAGCATCTTGTAGCTGGAGTCTTTGCTTCCATGAGAAAGTCAAAGAATTTGGTTTCTCTAGGAGTGAAGATGAGTCTCGTGTTTATGTCAAGGCTAGTATGAGTATAATAACCTTTATAGTATTGTAGGTTGATGACATACTCCTTATAGGGAACGACCTTCTAACTTTGCAAGAAGTAAAGTATTGGCTTGGAAAGTGTTTTACTATGAAGAATCTACGAGAGGTGGCCTATATTCCTGGGATAAGAATGTTAAGGGATAGAATGAAAAGACTAACTGGTCATAGTCAAAATACATACTTGGATAAGGTACTGAAACGTTTTAGTATGGAGAATTCCAAGAAAGGAGAGCTACATATTCAGAGTAATGCCAAATTAAGTATGACTTAAAGCCCTAGTAAAGATAAAGAGATAGCATAATGAGTTGATTTCCATATGCTTCAACTGTAGGATCGATTATGTACGTTATGAAATGTACTCACCCTGAGGTGTCATTTTCTTTTAGCATTGTCATTCGCTTCCAGGGAAATCATGGCAGAGCTTATTGTATAGAAATAAAGAATATTCTCAAGTATATGCGAAGGAGAGAGGATCTGATTCTAGTCCTTCGTGGCAATGATACTATAACATCCCAATTTTCAAAACCAAAAATTTCATTGTTGATATAACAATTTAGAAAACATTTATAAGAAAACATCATCGAGTCACATTACTTCATAAAACCATAATCAAATGTTTTAAAACCATATCATAAAAATAGTAATAATATCAGAGTACAATCCCAAGAATCTCATAATGCAGAAATCATGTGTGTGTGATGCGTTACTACCGTGTCGGCTCCTTCCACTTCGAAGAAGAGGTATCTGAAAACAAAACTGAAAAATGTAAGCACAAAGCTTAGTGAGTTCCGCCATCATACCACATACTATACATAACACATACTGCATACATAACTAGGTACTAACTACCCTTTCGGTCCTGTCGACCGCTACTTTGCCTAGCATATCTGGGTGCTGGCCTCCCCTTCGACCCTGTCGACCGGTAGCTTGCCTAACATATAAGGGTGTTGTACCCCTTCACTCCTTTCGACTGGTACTGGGGACTAGTTCACCCCTTACTCTACCACATAACATCCTAGTGCATAAATATACAAGTCATATACTCCCTAACTTATATGGGGGCTGTCATACCCCTTTGGACCTATCGACTTGTACTTGGGTCTATCCTACCCTTTCTATCACATACCACATAACATCATAGCATACTGGCACATAAACATAATAGATAACAATATACCAGATAATTATCACAAAGACAGTTACCCATACTATAACTCTTACTAGTGGGTCAACCTTGGTGCCTTCGACCAACTTCTACTGGAAGGTAACTCACCTCAATGCCGTGAAGTGTCTGAACTGTCCTTGATGCCGGGATCAACACCTCTCAAGTCCTACACATAACAAACTCCTTTATTATCATTTCATGCACTTGACCCCTTTCAAGGGTTAGCTCAGGTCAAAGTCAAAGGTAAGGTCAACACCCTGGTCAAAGTCAACATCTGGTTGACTCAACTCCCCAAGTTGATCCATAAATTCACCGAGTTTGATAATCCTTAGAATGCTAAAAGCTTCAACCGTACTTACCGAGTCTTTCAAGAACTCATCGAGTTCTCCTTCGTACAAAAATCGGGACCTTCTAATACTGACTCGCCAAGTTCATCCTTAAACCTAGCGAGTCCAATTTCTTGTAAATTGGCACGTCTAGTCCTGGACTCGCCGAGTTCCCAATGAACTCATCGAATTCCCTATGAACTCGTTGAGCCAACCGTAATTTGCAGGGTCGCTAGAGCTAGCACTGCTACTGGTGCTATTGTTGCTGTCAGTCGCGGGCAGTTGGCCTTTTTATGGTCGTTCTGATTGCAATGGAAGCAAATCTGTCACACCCCCAGACCAGAATGACGAAAACGTCCGGAGGCGGGTGACTTCATTGTGTAGTATCATAACAATTGCATATAATTGAAACATAGCAAATCCAAACAACTTACATAAATAAGACAAGCTTACATTGTTTTACATCGTGTTTATGTTTTCAAGTGTACACAAAAGAAACCTCGGTAAGCAAATTTCCCAAAATACAGCAAAATAAGCTTGAGTCTGCAATCCATAACCTGCTTATTGATTTCTTGAGAATACAAATCGTTTAAAAAGTGTCAACATAAAATATGTTGGTGAGTTCATAAGCATTTGAGTATAAAAACTTTGATGATAGTTTAAAAATCCAGAAAATCCAATATTTTCTTATCAAATGGTTGTAATTCTTGTTTCAAATCGAGTATAGTTGCATGTGTGTCTTAATTCATTGTTTTCAAAAATCGTACGAATCGTTTTTCCAGAAAATCCTATATTTTCTAATGTATAAAATAGTAATTTTGGTAATAACATAACATGGGTGCGAAAAAGTCTCATTGAGGTAGTCAGAATAGTTGATTTTTAATCGAAGATGAAATCTGTATAATAACATTTTTGATATATTCTAGTGAGTCGTTATAACCATACTAATATAATGGAGTGTCTGTTATGACATTCTTCAGACGTCGGTTTTGTTCAAGACATTTTTCACCCTAGACTGGTCGGTGTAGCTGTAGCGAACATCGAAGGTGCCGGGTGTCAACCCCGTATAGATCTATACACAAATTCCAACTCTCCCTCCAGGAGACTCTAGTCATAACTCTTCAGGACTTAAGGTGTACAATATTGTATATAATATATGTACTGTGAAGATTTCGTCTGACTAGAATACTAATAGTTTCACGCAAAGCGTTGAAATTCATTATTTACCAAATAATTAATACTAGTTGTACTTGTTGACTAGATATTCCGTTTCGTTTCATTTATTGAAAATGATACGCTCTAAGTATTTATCAAATCAATTCAATATTAGCGATGTCGGCTGAAATTGCTCTCCTCTCTATATGTTACTGAGTGAGATCCCATTTATCGGGAAAATGTCAAGTTATGATTTGTGTAAAACTTATGACTTCTGTGAAATTATGACAGTAGCTTTATGACATGCAAAATTTTATGTCATAAACTTTCTATTTGCATATTTTCTAGGTGAGATTACTTATATCCAATTTTTATAAATAACCCCTTTACAATTTGCAAAAAGTCATTTATGGAGCACCAAGTTCAAATTTCAAAGTTCTAGACTTAGTGTCAACCTTTCAAGGTCTATTTCAACAATTTTTATCTTTAAATATGAAGAGCATGGATACAAGGATGCATGTTAAACACCCCCAAAAACTTGGGAGACTCCTTTTGTAAATTGTATACTCATATAATGATTTAAAATATTATTTATTTTCATGGGTTCTATGAGACTTCACATTCACAAAGAGTTATACATAAAAAAATGATAATATTTCAACACACATATTAAACACACGTACACATGCAATCATTCAAGAATTTAAAACAAGAGGTGACTTGTAATCTCCTCCAAAATCAACAAAAACTAAGGAAAAAGGTGGGGGTATGAAGCTTACCTTGTTTTAGTTCGTGGGAGATTTGAAGAGATGATGAGGAGCTTCCAAGTTTACCAACACTTGAAAGGTTCTTGGGACTTCAGAATGATTCTAAGAATAATTTATCTGTGAGTATAGTGAAATCTTAGGAATGGTGAGGAAACTCACTATTCAAGGAGGATGAACACTTACCAAAGATTCTGGAAATTTTCTTTGAAGGAATGAAGCTTCAGTCTTGAAGGAGTTTTGAGAGAATTCTTAGGAGTTTACTGGATGAGGAAGGGAGAAGTGGGATAAGGGAGAAAAGAGATTTACATATCTGAAGGGGGGGGGGGGAGGGAGTGACTTGACACCTGCATGGAAATCTGGTGCGTAAAGTTCCTTTTCTTATGAATAATGTGTGTTTATATGGGATTTACATGGGAAATGAGGAATCGACATCCCATCATAAAGTCAAACCCCTTTATTTGCTTAGAATCTCCTTAAAAATCTTAGGTTCTATTTTATATAAATATATTAAAATAATTGATTTTGGTATAAAATAGGGGTCTTAGGGGTCATAGTTAAGAAAAGCACGAGTTTGGTGTGATTCCCGACCTCAAAATACCTTAAAATGGTGAAAAAGGCTGGAATAGTCCAAAATTCAGGGCTAAATAGTAAATTCCTGAACACTAGGGAAATTTCCGAAGTGTATCACAATTTCCAGAGGTGTTGGGCGAGTTCCGAAGCTCTCCTCCAAACTCTGGAGTCCATAGTAACTTTCGGAGCACTTTCTCGGATTTCCGAAGTCTTCTGATTCATTCCGGAGCGAAGCCAGCAGTCCGGACCGAGGGTTCCGAAGTCAGCTGACCATTCCGAAGCGACCATAGACGAGGTTGTCCAGAGTCAGGAGTTCCAAGATTGTGAGGTGGTCCGGATGAGAGGCTTCCGTGGTGCAACTCCTCTTGGTTTCCTTAGAAGGCATTCCGGACCAAGAGGGTTCCGAACCAAGAGGTTCCGGACCACGAGGGTCCTTTTGGGGTTTTCTCTTCCGGTTTTGAGTTATTTTCGACTAAGGAAGATATTTAGGGAGATTTAAGAGAGATTTGAGATACATGGAGAGATTTGGGAGAGATTTCACATTCTTGGAGAGATGTGATATTCTTGGAGAGATTTAGGAGAGATTTCACATACTTGGAGAGATTTAGGAGAGATTTCACATTCTTGGAGAGATGTGATATTCTTGGAGAGATTTGAGAAAAGACTTCATTTTCTTGGAGAGATTTGATATTTTTGGAGAGATTTGGGAGAGAGAGAGAGAGATACAGGGGGAGAGATTGGAGATACTTTTTCGAGAGCCTTTATTAGTGTTTTTCTTTGTAGTGCAAGGTCCATAGACTTAGATACATTCTATTTTGAGTGTTATACACCCCCGAAGGGCACTCAATAGTGCTTTAAAGAGTTGTTACTTCCGTAAATCAAATTAGGGTTTTAAATTTTGAACTTTTGAGACTTTTAAGTGTTACTTTTCATTAGGAATTATAGTCGAACATTAGGAAACATAAATAATCTCCTAACATATAAGCACTAGTTGAGTTGACCAAATGGTCCGTTGACCTTGACTTGACTTTGACTTTGACTAGATGTTTTCCGGTTGTCACAATATCAAGTCTGATGTCTGGAATGTGGGGGTAGAGGATGTACAATCCTTGCTAAAGTGACTGGTCTTGTCGCACTTGTAGCAGTCGGATGATCCCAATCTACAAAACACCTCATGGGTCTTGTCGCACTTTCCGCAGCGGCCCTGACCGTGTTAGCCCTTCGACCTAGTGTCAGATCCCTTGGGCTTCTTCCCCGAAGCCCCAGTAACATGTTTATCTCCTATCTTCCTCTTCCTAAGGTGCTCTATATCAATCTCCCTCTCCCTCGCCCTCACAATCATGTCATCCAATGTCAGACATGCCGAGTAGCTGACATATTTCCGAATGTCAGCTCTTAACATGTCATGATAGCGGGACTTCTGCATCTCCTCATCCCCCGCATACTAAGTCACCAATAAGGCCCTCTCTCAAAACTTGACGGTAATCTCTGCTACTGTCTCTATCACATGTCTCATGTTAAAAAACTCTCTGGCTAGCTGCTGAAGCTCCACAGCCGGTGCAAAGTCAACCCTAAACCTGGCCATGAAATTCGACCAAGTCATAGATTCAATGGCTTAGGCCCCTAGTGAATCACCAACTAATTCCCACCAATCTCAAGCTATGTCCCTCAAACAACCTCGAACATACCGGACCTTCAACCGCTCGGGGCAGAAGCTCGTCAACTAAGCAAACTCCATGTCTGCGATCCACCTCCTGGTAACAATGGGGTCCTTCACCCGATGGAAGTATGGCATACCATCTCCCTTGAAGTCCTTGAAGGAGAGTGTACGTGTCCTTGTCTGGCCAGATGCCATGTCGCTCCTGAACACCCTAAGGCGATCCTCCATCAGCTCGACAATCCCCTCCTTTATCGACCTAAAAATCATCAAGGTCGCCTCAAGGATAACTCTGGTGATCTCTGACGCAATGAACTCACACAGTCTCTTATCAACTGGTTCGGAACCCGAACCCGAACCTAATCCTGATCCCGACCCTGATCCCAATCCTCCTGCTCCGTGATGCGTAATCATCACCATTCTGAAACAAAAACATACAATTATCAGGATCATACATAATCTCGAGAGATTCTACACACTTTACAAGTTCCTTGGTTCTACCTCGACCCTCCTTGACTCGAGTACAGATCATCTGCTTTCAGTAGTACGGGCCTATACTACCTTCCACATCTATATGTACTTTCCTAAAATATTGCTTCGGTTTCACCAAGTCCCTTCTACTACTACTATATTTTGTTCTAATCTCATATTAGGCTTACCCTAAGATAACTCTCCATCCCACTCTTCGTCATCAGCTGCATAAGAAGTCCCTACTACCTTTACCTAACTAGCTCGTGAATACCATTACATATTACTAAGAACAGATAATTCTTCGAATGAGAGGTCCTGTCCTGCAATGGTTAGATTCAAACAAGAGCTGCAAAATAGGGTTAGACCTAACCTTTTGAAATTATTTAGTCCTCACAATATGTAATTTAGTGTATTCGTTTACTAGTTACCTAAAGATTTATAGGACTCCTAATAGCACAAAGCAAGTAGTATTCAGGCATTAAGTAACCAAAACCAAGCGTATCCTATCCAGACTATCATATCACTTTCTAATTAGTTCTATCATGCAGCTCAATAAGCACATATAACAGGCATATCAGGCATCTTCCTAGATCCTTATCCCTAATCTAGCATGCGGTTCTCATACACATACAACAGGCATAAAAGCATCCTTCCAAGATCCTTAGCCCTAATCTAGCATACAGTTTTCATAATCATATCATATCATAGCATAGAATGTATGGGAATCTTGCGGAAAACTTACCTGAGCTCGGTCGGTCGTGCACATCACACACCTTGTTCTTTCTCAAAACTCTTTACTTTAACTTTTGGAAAAAAAAACTATTTTCTTGTGAAAATGTTTCAAATCCTTAATTTGAGTCGAGACACTCCCGAATGTGTGTCCAAATCCCTCAAACCAAGGCTCTGATACCAACTCGTAACATCCCGATTTTCAAGACCAAAAATTTCATTTTTGATATAACGATTTAGAAAACATTTATAAGAAATTAAACATCATTGAGTCACATTATTTGATAAAACCATAATCACATGTTTCAAAACCATATCATGAAAATAGTAATAATGTTAGAGTACAATCCCAAGAATCTCATAATGCGGAAATCATGTTCGTATGTGATGCGCTACTACCGTGCCGACTCCTTCCCCTTCGAAGAAGATGTACCTTTAATCAAAATTGAAAACTGTAAGAACAAAGCTTAGTGAGTTCCTCCATCATATCTCATACTATACATAACATATACTGCATACATAACTGGGTACTTAAGATGATCGGGGCAAGGCGAAGACTTATAGTTTAAGTTTTATGTTTTAGGTACTTCAGATGATCGGGGCAAGACGAAGACTTGATTGTGCACATCCTTCAGTATCTATAAGAGTTGATTTTGGGATACTTTAATTTATGATTTTGACTTTTGGAAACTAAGTTTTGTAAAAATTTATTGTTCGTGGTTGGGTTTTGAAAAATAAAAATTTTACCTTGATTTTTTGGATGTTACAACATAGAACCATAATTCCAAGAATTTAATAATTGTAGCCATAAATGAATAGTACCTGAGAATCGGGTGTTACACTTCGGACTTCATTCATGGTTCAAATGTCGTTTGACAAGACATCAGATGTCTTCTAGTCAATAACACTCTTTTGATAAATACTACATTAATGATCAAATCATTCTACAATTTATGATTTTTTTGTCGTTAAGGATTGTACTGTTTGATATATAGATTGCTCCAACTTCGTAATTTCGTTTGAAAACTCCTGGCGGATGAATCGAAATGTGTATATATCAATAAAATGGCAACTAAATGTTAATCTGATATTAGGAGGTTACTATAATAAAGTTATCTAGCATCATTATAATTGGCATCTATGATTGTCGATGGAATCTAGTTTGTGTGGTGGTGGCGAAGGTGGTGGTTGGTGGCGGAGGAGAGGTGGTGGATTCATATACGAATTAATACACTTACATTTATATTCAGATATAAATATTACTCATACTCTATCGCAACCGTATCCTGAAATATTTGCGGTAAAAATAAATAATTGAATGACAATAATTCCCTCATTATGAACCCCTCTCTCTCTCTCTTATATATATATATATATATATATATATATATATATATATATATATATATATATATATATATATATATATATATATATATATATATATATATTACAAAGATGATATGTTAAAATTGAAAGACAATTGACATTGCATTCATTCATTATGGAGATGACTTTACTTGCAATAAAATATCCTAATCTTCCTGTTACATATGTTTAAGGGTGAAGGAGACGTGGAGTTGGTAGCCGACCCTGGATGGACAATTCCTAGTTGCCTGGATGTGATCTATTAGTGACAACAAATTTTTGCGCTCAAAATAAACTAAGAGCAGATGGAATAAGCTACTTCATAACAAAGTGAAGTTTTTTTTATGTCGAGACTTGGAATAAAGAGGATGCCGACTAAAGATACACTATTAAAAATAGGTAAGATATTGATAGTGATTTTTGTCATATGTGCTAAATACCGGTGAGAGTTCAAACCACATTTTCTTTGATTTTGTGCTGTCTAAATGTGTGGAGCAGCTTTGAAAACACTGAAACATAAATGTTACCATTGTTCACAACATATACTATATGTACAAGCTGATTGACAACCAAAAGTCGGATCGATTTTCTAGATTGGTCGTGGAAGCTGCAGTGGAAATAGTTGTTTAGCGATCAGGAGAATGAGGAATAATCTCCTTTTAAAAAGATAAAATGAGTCGCTATTTTATGTTTTTTAAACTGTGTTAACATATATGTCAACTAATATACGTTTGTACGATAGGCGTAAGCTAGCTCTATTTTCTTTCTTAAATTTTTGATCAAGCCGTTTTCCAAAAAAAAAAAAAAAAAAAAAGGTAACCTTACCTAATCCAAAGCTCCAGACTAGTAAATAAAAGAAAGATAAAATATTGATGTAAAATAGCCTGGATGAAAAATATTCATTTGCAAGTTGTGAATTGCATCTCAATTCCTACCATAACTCGTTGACAAAGTCAGATCCACCCCTTCCATAATATAGATCATAGCCATACTATAAGTTGACATTCTTTCCCATTGGATACCAAAAAGAAACTCAGTTGCGAAGAGAAAAAAGAAAGATGGGGTGGACATGGAAGGAAGAACACTTGGATATAATCCTAGTCCCATCTGGGTTGTTGATCATGTGCGTCTATCACCTCTTTCTTCTCCATAGATATATCAAGCATCCGGAAACCACAGCGATCGGATATGAGAATCATAACAAAAAGGCATGGGTTGAAAAAATGCTTCTGGTATAACTTCAACCACTTGTATTTCATAACAAAATTGTCTTCTTTCTATATTTTCTTTAAAACTTTTCTTGAAATGATGCAGATTGACACCAAAGACAGAGGGTTTGTAGTAGCTGTTCTCAATAGCCACTTATCTGCTTCAACTTCCCTTTGTTCCATTTCTCTATTTCTATGTTCTCTTATCGGAGCTTTACTGGGAAACTCATCTAATAACTTTCTTACAAGCACTTTTATCTTTGGTGACACAAGTAAATCCACCAGCTCTATCAAATACATCGGCATTTTATCATTCTTCCTACTCGCATTTGCTTGTTTTGTACAAACTACAAGGCATTTTGTGCATGCTAGTTTCCTCATAAGCATGCCAACAGGTTCTGTTCCTGTTCTTTGCATCCAAAAGTCGGTGATAAGAGGAAACAATTTTTGGACAGTTGGATTGCGTGCACTCTACTTTGCAATCACTTTGCTACTATGGATTTTTGGTCCAATTCCTATGTTTGTTGGCTCTGTAGCTACAGTCATAATGTTGCATTTTCTAGATGTCAATAAAGCACCCATGATTGAGTATGGATCACACAAGGGTTCAAACAGTGATCACCTGCGGAATATTGGACATGAAATAGCTTCTGTGGTTAGGCCTTTTGAAGACAACGGAAGGCCATAGAGATAGATATGCACGAAAACCCCTTGAAATCTAGTTATTTCGAAGCTTAAAGCTCTATGTTCTTGCTTATTTGTTCTTTTTCTTTTGTTGATTCTAAGATGATTCTTATCATCAGAACCAGCTTAACTGGTTGGGTATTGTAATTATGCTTATAGATAAACAATAAATCTTGAGAATATCTACGACTATTACCGTTACATTTCTGTTATTTCTTCTAATCATAGTTAGTTTAGTAGTTTGGATAATCAGTTAACTTAATCATAGTTGTTAATCTGTTAGATGTATGTTAGCTAGATTTGCGTATAATAAGCTGTAATATAAAAAGTTCTTGAATATGTAAGAAAGTCAACAAAATGAATACAAAGAGATTCTTTCTTCATTTCTTTCTCTGTTAATATGGTATCAAAGCATTTTTTTTGCTTCCGCATCCCTGATTTCAATCTTTATTCTTGATTGTTCCTTTTTCATGATCTTTGATTGATTCCTTCTCTTTGATTGTTTTCTGTTTGATTGATTCAATCAATCCGTTCTATTTGTGTTCTTCATTAAGATCGTTCTTTTGATTTTCTCGATCTTTTGTTTTTGTCAAAATGTCTGGAGAAAGTTCTCAAAACTCAAATGTTTCTTCAGATGATCCGTATTTTTTACATCACTCGGATAATCCCGGCACTCTTCTTGTCAATCAACAGCTTACTCGAGAAAATTATGCGTCCTGGTCTCGGTCTATGACAATTGCCCTTTCAGTCAAGAACAAACTTGATTTTGTTACTGGAGATCTTCCTCAACCTCCGGCCACTGATGTAATTCGTTTCAAGGCCTGGAATCGCAACAACAATATTGTAATTTCCTGGATCCTAAATTCTATATCTAAAGAAATTTCTTCTTCAGTGATTTACCTAAAAACTGCTTTTGCAATTTGGAATGAACTCAAAGAAAGGTTTCAACAGAGCAATGGACCTCGCATATTTCAACTTAAGCATGATTTGATGAATACAGTTCAAGGACAAGATTATGTGAGTACGTATTTTACTAGGCTTAAAGTTCTTTGGGAGGAATTATCCAATTTTGATACTCATTGTACATGTGGTTTATGTACATGTGGAGGGGCAAAAGAAATTGAACACACTATGATGTTTCTTATGGGTCTAAATGATTCATATGCCCAAATTCGAGGGCAAATACTTCTCATGGATCCTATACCTGCAGTTAATCACATTTTTTCCTTGGTTATTCAAGAAGAAAGACAACGTGAAATTGGAAATAATCAATCTATGAACACTCCAATGGCTTGTAATGTTCAGAGTTTCAATAACAATTTGAACAATTCAAGAAATCGAGTTTCCAACAATAATTTCAACAAAGGTTCTAACAAGAACTCATCAATGTGTTCTCATTGCAAGCGTTCGAGACACACTGTTGATAAGTGTTACAAACTGCATGGATTTCCACCGGATATCGTTTCAATCAGAACTCAAATTCAAATAGTTCACGTGTGAATGCTGTTTCTGCTGCTACAGAGGGTCAGTCTTCCTGTAATGATACAAGCTCTCCAGTTACAAATCTTACCAATGAACAATGCCAACAACTTATTGCTATACTTACTGGTCAATTGGCTTCAGTGAATTCTGTTTCACATGATCATATTACCACTTCAGGTAATCACTATGTTCTGACTCTCTCTTCTAGCCATTACAATTTCAATATATGGATACTAGATACTGGAGCAACTAGGCATATTTGCAATGATAAAAATATGTTTCATGATATGGTAGATATCTCACATACTCGTGTTCTTTTACCAAACCAAATGGTTATTCAAGTTGAATGCATGGGAAAAGTTAACATAAATGAACATATCATTCTCACTGATGTTCTTTATGTGCCACAGTTTGAGTTAAATTTAGTATCAATTTCTCAATTGACTAAATTCAAAACTGTTAAGGCAAAATTTTATCATGATTATGCTATTTTGAAGCAGATACACACCAAGAGAATGATTGGCAATGCTAGAGTACATGCCGAACTTTATGTGCTTGAAGATATGCGTATAAGAGCACAAGCACAAGTGAATGTGAATGCAGTTTCAGCTGATTGTTGGCATCAACGGTTTGGACATCCTTCAAATGAGAAGTTGCAATCTATTAGTAGTATCACTGTTTCAAATAAAGATTTGAATAAAAGTGTATGTTCTATTTGTCCTTTAGCCAAACATAAACGTTTACCTTTTTAGTCTTTCAACAATATTGCAAATGAACCTTTTGAGTTGATACACTGTGATGTATGGGGGCCTTATTATGTAAAGGATTATAAGGGATATCAATATTTTGCAACTATTGTTGATGATTGCACTAGATTTACATGGGTATACATGATGAAGCACAAATCTGATGTTCAAAGTATCATTCCACGTTTCTTTGCTATGATTGAAACACAATTTAACACCAAAATTAAGGGTTTTCGGTATGATAATGCAAAGGAATTGGCTTTTACTGAGTTTTTCAATCAAAAGGAGTATTGCATCAATTCTCTTGTGTTCAACATCCAGAACAAAATTCAGTGGTGGAACGAAAGCACCAACATCTATTAAATGTTGCTAGGGCATTATTTTTTCAGTCAAATATTCCCACAACATATTGGTCTGAATGTATTTTGTGTGCTACATTCCTTATCAATCGTACACCTTCACATGCTCTTGATAATTTGTCCCCTTTTCAGAAACTTTATGAGTATCCACCAGATTATTCACGATTTCGGAGTTTTGGATGTTTAGCTTTTGCTTCAACACTTCTTAGTCACAGGGACAAATTTACTGCACGTGCCAGATGTTGTATTTTTATTGGTTATCCAATTGGAATGAAGGCATATAAAATGATGGATGTTGAGACAAAAGAAATATTCATATCTCGTGATGTTGTGTTTCATGAACATATTTTTCCTTTTAAACATTCCATATATAACCATCAGCCAGACCCTTTTCACTCAATGGTCATACCTTGCTCACAAGATGATACTTTTATTTCTGACCCTTTACCTGATTCATCTGTTACAATTGCTAATACAGATCCCATTCCCATTGTCAATGAAGATCATTCAGTTGGAAATCAAAGACCTCAAAGAAATAGAACCCGTCCAACTTATTTACAAGATTATCATTGTGGCCTAGTAAACAATGTGACCATTAATACTAATGCAAAACACCCTTTATCTTCTGTACTTTCTTATTCCAAACTTTCACCTAAATACCAAGCATTCACTCTTGCTATTTCAGCTGAGTCTGAACCACAATCCTATTCTGAAGCATCTAAATCTAAAGAGTGGCAATTAGCTATGCAAGAAGAATTGAAGGCTCTCGAAGCAAATAACACTTGGACGATAGTACCCTTACCTCCTGATAGAAAGGCTTTGGGTTCTAAATGGGTGTATAAAATCAAAAGACGTTCTGATGGTACTATTGAGAGATACAAGGCATGCCTTGTTGCCAAGGGTTTCAATCAACAAGAAGGTATCGATTTTCTGGATACTTATTCCCCTGTCGCTAAACTTGTTACTATCAAATTACTGCTAGCTTTAGCTGCTCAACGTTCTTGGCCTCTTATTCAATTGGACGTGAATAATGCTTTCTTAAATGGGTCTTTGGATGAAGAGGTTTATATGAAATTACCCCAAGGATATAGTTGTCATTTTGTCTCTTCAAATGGTAAACCATTTGTCTACAAACTAGAGAAATCTTTATATGGCTTGAGGTAGGCATCTCGTCAATGGTATGCCACCTTTTCTTCATTTTTACTTTCTCAAGGATTCACACAATTGAAAGCTGATTACTCATTGTTTTATAAGGGAAAAGGATCGTCATATGTAGCTCTGTTAGTATACGTGGATGATATTGTGTTAACAGGTGCTTCTCTTCATGAAATTGATTCTATTAAACAATCTTTAAGCAACAAGTTTAAGCTTAAGGATTTCGGAAAGTTACAACATTTCTTGGGTCTTGAAATTGCCAGATCAACAGATGGCATTTATATTTCTCAACGACAATATGTTCTCAATCTCCTAGAAGAAACTGGCATGTTAGCTGCCAAACCAGTCCATTATCCAATGGATCCTGCATGTAAAGCATCAAATTTCAATGGAGCACCCTTATTGGATCCTTCTCAATATAGACGTTTAATTGGACGGTTAATGTATTTAACCATAACACGACCAGACATTACCTATGCAGTAAATAGGTTAAGTCAATTTGTTACAGATCCAAGATTACCTCATCTTCAAGCTGCTAATCATTTGCTCAAGTTCCTCAAACTCAATCCTGGTCAAGGATTGTTTTTGTCTTCCAAACCTTCTTTAAAGATTACAGCTTTTTCTGATTCTGATTAGGCAGAATGTCCGTATACTAGAAGATCTATTTCTGGTTTTTGTGTTTTTCTAGGAGACTCCATGATTTCTTGGAAATCAAAGAAACAATCCATTGTTTCTAGATCATCCACCGAAGCTGAGTACCGAGCCATTGCTATTGCTACAACTGAGATTATTTGGTTTCATCATTTGCTGAGCAATTTTGACATTCACACTCATGAGCCTACTTTGATTTTTTGTGATAATGAATCAGCAATCAAGCTTGCATCCAATCCAACCTTTCATGAACGCACGAAGCATATCGAAATCGATTGTCACTTCATTCGAGATAAGATTTTAGATAATACAATCAAGCTCATGCCCATACGCACAACACACCAATTAGCTGACATTTTTACTAAACCATTACCCCGACATAAGATGATTCCTATAATGGCCAAGATGGCTTTGAAAAACATTTTCCAAAGTCCATCTTGAGGGGGGGTATTACCGTTACATTTCTGTTATTTCTTCTAATCATAGTTAGTTTAGTAGTTTGGATAATCAGTTAACTTAATCATAGTTGTTAATCTGTTAGGTGTATGTTAGCTAGATGTGCGTATAATAAGCTGTAATATAGAAAGTTTTTGAATATGTAAGAAAGTCAACAGAATGAATACAAAGAGATTCTTTCTTCATTTCTTTCTCTGTTAATAACGACTATGTTATGTTTCGGATACTAGACAAGAGCAGCTGGTTATTTTTTTTCTGAACCTATCTTTTATGTTTCCTTGATTGACTTATTCTTTTGCTTTTCCTTTTATATTTTCAAATCTATCTTTCATATTTCGTAGATCCAATTCTTTTACAAATTATTAGTTCTGAGTAATGTCCAAATATATAATAAAGCAAGGTTTTATGTTCTATACACATATTTAAATTAAATCTGACTTCGTTTAAGCAAAAAATTAATACCCAAGCACTTCAATCACTGTTTGAATTAGGAACCAAAACAATGGAGATTTCAAATTTTTAACCAAAGGAGCAGCAAGTTGACTAAAAGAATGTAGGTTGTAGAAATCATTAGTCAATATTTATTAAAGAAATGTTAAACGCAACTTGGAAATATAGTATTCGAGTTATTCAAGTAGAGCATTTAAATCATTATTGTATTTTAATTGTTAATTTATGTGCGCCATATTTTCATAGCAACTATATTTCCACTTATCAATCACGAATGGTCATTAGCGGCGACAAAAGTCGCCAGTAATAAGTCCGGTTGTCGACAGTAATAGTAATAGCGGTGACGCGTTACCGGTAATAAGTCGCCGCTAATGATTGGTGTCGCCGCTAATGATTGGTGTCGCCGCTAATAATAGATGTCGCCGCTAATGTCGCCGGTCGCCGGTAACAGTGTCGCCGGTAATTACGATTTTAATTTTTTTTTTTTTGTAATTAACGATTTTGGCTGCCGGTAATAATGTACTCGGTAATTACATAACAACATTCGATTAAATATCAAAAATAACAGTGTCGACGCTAATTACAAAACAAACAACGGATTATAATTAATTAAATATCAAAAGTCATAATATCTTATTAAATATAAAAGTAATAATGTTGCCCGGTATTAGTGTTGCCGATAATTACAAAAACAACCAAAGTTTTACAATCTACCAAGTAGCAAAACGTGACAGCATATGCAAATAAAACTCATGTTGACCTATATACCATCATCTTCATTCCCATCGTTTCCTCAATTATTTTGGGATTGAAAAAACGAATACATCTCATCCCTACATGTCGGGTCATTCAGCATCGCACGGAGATTTTCCAACTACATAATTAATAACAACATATATAAACTTATAAGTTAAATTATAAAACATAAACAAAAACTATCAAAATACATAGTTATTTTCAAAGTAAGATAAAAACCCAAAGTACGTTGTTATTTTTTGCACTTGGGACAAAATCCTAATTACCAAACTTTTTAGCAAATAATCACCACAAAACCAAAGTTACCAAATCAACATACATTTTACGATACTAAAGTAGATTGCTATTTTTAAACTAAGACAAAAAACCAAAGTACGTTGTTCTTTTTTACACTTGGGATAAAAACCTAATTACCAAACTTTTTAGCAAATAATCACCAAAAAACCAAAATTACCAAATTAACATGCATTTTATGATGCTAAAGTAGATTGTTATTTTTAAACTAAGACAAAAAACCAAAGTACGTTGTTATTTTTTGCACTTGGGACAAAAACCTAATTACCAAACTTTTTTGAAAATAATCACCACAAAACCAAAGTAGATTGTTTTTTTACCTGTGATGGTTGTGATGGTTGCGGTGATGGTTGCGAAGGTTGTGGAATCGGCGGGAGACCAGAAGGTTTACGGCCAATGCCTCTAATATGGCCACGACGCTCTCCTAATACTTTCTCAAACGCAGTTCTTTCTTGAGTGGGTGTTAACTGGCTTTCACCTTGAGTTTGTTCTAACAACTCTTCAACTAACCAATTCTGTAACTCCCAAAAGTGAGTAACAATCAAGTATAAATAAACATTTAATTATATGATAAAATTCTAATTAAATACTTACATATTGTTGTTCCACCTCAGCAGTAACAAATACATTATTCTTATTGGTATGAGCTTTGTGAAACGTTTCCACTCTCTTAAGGTTCTGTTTAACTTTAAAAATTAGATTATATTTTAAATAAATAATTACATGTATCGTACATTACCTTCTTATATCAAGTATTCACGATTCACATTTGTTTGCATTTCACAGATTTTTTTGTTCCTTTCTGAAGCAATTTTGTGTTCGTCTGTTTGGAAATACTCAATTGCTTTCTTCCAGTTATCAATTTCCGTACCCTCTAGAGGGTTTGCTAATGCTCCTGGGATATCTTCATACCCTCCGACTAACATAAAATATTCTTTTGCATCATCTTTACGTTCTCGATAACCTTTTAACAAAGCTGCTTGAAAACTCTCTGTCAACATATTAGCTTGTACATCCCGGTACATCTGATCCAAATCAAACTTTGTCTACAAAAAAAAGTTAACCAAGTAAAAAACAATTATAGTTAACCATATAAAATATATTTAAATAAATAATTACCACTAATTGTTGTAATACGGTATCCTGTATTGCAGGGGAAACTTTTTTCCAAGTCCATTTATCAAATGGGACCATCTGCCACATTTTTTTTTCCAACTTCTTGGGAAAACATGTCTTTCGGTTCTCCTACGGGATCAAATGTGATATCCCTATCATATTCCATGCTAATCGGTTTGCCCTTGTTCTGTAAGATCGCTTTTTCAAGCTTTATATTTTTCGCCTTGCCTTGAACTTTCCTTCGTGCAGGTTGCTCAACTACAAATGTAATTAAAAATTACTAGAAACGATATTTAATTTATAATAACTGAACAAAAATAGTAAATAAAAATTCATATTAAGACTTACCTCCTGCTTGTGATGACCAGCACCTCTACCGCCTGGGACAGGTGGGTCCTCAGCTCCATCACCCCCGTGTCCACGACCCATAACATTAGTCATGGTATACATAAACAAAAGCCATATTGTCATCGTTTCCTGAAAAATTATAAGATATACAAATATAATTTTTATTACAAATACACATTACATATAAATAAACATTTCTATTTAAATAAGAAATCCAAATAAAGTTCATATTACAAACACGTATTACATAAGAACTATTCTAATAAGCATCTTCCTCATATTTTTCAGTGTCTTCTTCGGTATCATAATCAGAATCGGTCTTATTGTACTCAGTCTCGCAATTAGAAACATCACTGACTATACCAGTTGGCGAAAGAACTTCAGTTGCACTTTCTACATCAACAATGACTTTAGGAATGTTTTGAAAGTACATGCTAAAATCGATAAAAAGTGGAGCATCGGATGAAGAGATATTTTGAAGTACATCTACATTGCCTACATTTTCATGTGAGCCATTGTCAACATTTTAGACACGGTCATCGTTTGATGGTAGATCCCAAATACTTCGATGGTTAACATGCTCGACAACACACCGATGGTTATTGTTTGTCTATCTGATGTAGAACACTTGTTTGGCTTGTGAAGCATATATGAGTTGATCATCTTTGTATGCTTCGCGTCGTGTATCGATACTGGTGAAATTATCACTAGTAATAACTCCTGTTGTAGTATCAAACCACTTGCAACGAAATTGTACCTTTGAATAATCATGTGTATAGCTCAACTCTATAATCTCTTCTAACTGGCCATAATATTTCTCACATTTCTCACCCACCGCTAAAACCCCAGAGTTTTGTGTTGTACATTGTGCGTCACGACTAAGTACCATAAACCTAACATCATTGACTATGCATGCGGTGTAAGAATAAGCATTCATTTGCGGACCCATTGCAAGAGCCGGCAACTCTTTGTGGAATTCTGGAGAGTTTTCTATTTTCATTTGATGAACCTAGAAATTATAAAGTAATATGTATTATGTATTCGTTAGATCAATGAAACAAATTTGTTTATTAATTTATATTACCTTTTCACGAAACCAATTCCGAAATTCTATCTTTTCATCACTTTGGGGATGTTCAGATTTGAATTTCCTGTCTTGATGACCAAAGGGTATAGATTTAAAAAGATTTAAAAAAATTAAGGATGAAAGATAGAGATAAGATTAATTACTTGATATATTGTGTGACTTCTTCACATCTATTCAATACAAACTGTTCCATGTTACGCATTTCCGTTAAATTAAGAGTTTTGATTTGAGTAGTGCTGGTCGGTCGACATTTAGACTCAAATATCCAAAACTTTGTTTTTTCAATTACATCATCTTCATTTCTTTCCAGACGATTCCTTACATCTCAAAGGTACATCGAACAAAATGATAAAGCTTCTTCAGCAACATAACCCTCATCTATACAACCTTCCGGCCTCGCCTTGTTTCTGACATATTTTTTTTTAGTTTTTTCATATACCTTTCGAAGGGATACATCCATCTCATACATACCGGGCCTCCGACAGTCGCTTCATTAGGTAAATGCAAAAGTAAATGAACCAGAATGTCAAAAAACACTGGAGGATAAATCAATTCTAACTTGCACAAGATTGCAATAATGTCTACTTTTGCTTTCGTCGTATCCTCCACCTTCAATGTTCTAGAACAAAGTTGCTTGAAAAACGTACAAAGGTCTACAATAGGTGTATAAGTGTCTTTGTCTAACAACCCTCTTACTCCAATCGGTATCAGAAGTTGCATAAGAATGTGGTGGTCATGCGATTTCAACCCAATAATGTTAGCATTGGTATCGTTTACTTTCTTACTGATGTTAGAACCAAACTCATCCAACAGTTTAACACCTTTTATAAATTGACAAAAGAGTTGTCGACTAGATTTCATGAAAGAGTATCTTGCATAGGGTCTATGAAACTTGTCACCATTTTTTTGTAACCATTCATTTCTCCGAATGTTTAGAATTCTCAAGTCCTTTCGTGCATTTAATGTGTCTTTGCTTTTATCGTTCATTAGAAGAGTACCTAACAAACTCTTGTCCACATTTTTCTCGACATGCATGAAATCTATGTTGTGTTTCAACTGTAGAGAAACCAATACTCGAGTTCAAATAAAATGCTTCGTTTCGACTAGTTAAACTCGTAATCTTGTCGCTTTCGCTCCCCGCCTCCATGCTCAGGATGTTTACCCGGTTTACGAGTTAGTAGACGACCTAGTTGCTCTTGTATGTCGTCATTACTAAAGTGTCTCGGAGCGGGTCTTGTGTCTTCCATCCATTTAAAGTCCAACCTCTTTCTTAATGGATCATTAACATCTAGGATATGACGATGACCGATATATACGACTTTGTTTGTTTCACGGTACGAAGGAGTGTCTTCATTGCAAGTAGCCCATGCTTTATACCCTTTCCTACTCCAACCTGATAGACTACTACGAGCTGGCCAGTCGTTTATTGTCCATAACAACATAGCTCTCATCATAAAGAATGTGTTTGTCGCCGCATCTTTAATATGTACACCTGAGTGCCACAAATCTTTAAGCTCTTCCACCAACGGACTAAGGAAAACATCCATATCCTTACTCGGAGCTTTCAGGCTGGGAATCAACAAAGTCAACATGAATGATGACACTTTCATAGAAAGCTATGGTGCCAGATTGTATGTGGTCAGCATGACCGGCCATTTGCTATGTGGATTACACATGTTTCCAAATGGATTGATACCGTCAGTTGAAAGACCTAGGTGTACGTTACAGGTTCCACTCGAGAAGTCGGGATATTTTTTATCAAAATCTTGCCAATGTTCCCCATCAACAGGATGAAGCATCACGCCATCTTCTGAACGTCCGATACTATGCCAAATCATATTTTTGGCAGTGTTCCTCGAACAATATAATCGTCGTAGTCTAGGGGTCACAGGAAAGTACCATAACACCATATGAGGTACTTTCTTACCGTTGGTGTTTTTATCGATCCATCGGCTCTCTTTACAAACAGGAAAAACTTGCAATGAATCGTGTTCTTTCCAAAAGAGATAACAATCGTTTTTGAACACATGTATCTGTTGGAATAGTGTCTAAGGCTGCAACTATATTAGGCAAGTATTTGATCCGGTTGTGCATGGTCCTTTTGGGTTGCCTTCACCATAGCAACTTGATGGATGATTTGTTAAGAGAGAGTAAATATTATAAGGAATAATATATGGTTATTTGATTAATATAAGTCATAGATTAATTGGAATTAATTTGGTGACTTAAAGAGATTAATTGAATAAGAGGGTATAAACTGTCAATTGTTTGATAGTTACACTTTAGACTATAAATCCTTATCCATGATAGGATGGACGATTTCTAGGGCTTTGATAAGCCAAAATCGTCCATAGGGTTATCAAGGAAAGGATATGGATCAACTTAAAGTCTAAGTTATCCAATTAGGGTTAAAGCTGTAATCCTTAAGGAGTCTACAAGTATAAATAGACCCTAGGGGTGAGGGAATTCGACAGACCATCTAAAGTAGAGATACTCTGGCCGAATTCCTTCCCTCTCCTCTCTCCTAAATCATCTTACTTGCTATTGGTGTTTGTAAGCCATTAGAGGAGTAACATTTGTGACTCTAGAAGCTCCAAGACAACAAGATCAACAAGGAATCCAAAGGTATGATTCTAGATCTATTTCAATGTTGTTATTTAACCTAATTAGCCATTAGAAGTCTTGGATTCAAAGCATGTTTAATTAGAAAGCCTAGATCCGTGCATTAGGGTTTTGCATGTGCACATAGGAAAGTTCTTATGGCTAAAACCCATTATTGGTATCAGAGCCTAGCTTGGTTTTCTTTAAATTGTTGCTTGATTAACTGAAACAAACCTGCAAAATTCATTTTTTGGGTTTCTAAGTCATGGACTCGGCGAGTTCCAAAGTGGACTCGGCGAGTATGCCTGACTCGGCGAGTCCGGGCGTCAGGATTAGGCAAAACCGGGATTTTTTCATGTTTATCTTATAGAAACTTACCTTAATCATATTAGATCAACCCTAATCCGATTTTTTGATATATATGACTATAATCTTGATCTAATTAAAGATATATATCATCTAATAAAATATTTAATCTCCTTATATGATAATTGATTAATTATTTTGATAATTATCTTAAAAGAAATCTTGGATAAATCAAATAAAGATAATTAGGATATTAATTGTTAATTGGAATTATTTGTTATTTGATCCTCCATGTTTTAAATGTTTAAAACTTGCCCTCAAGTTTTGAAATTTATATTTGTGATTAAAAAGGTTTTAATTTAGACAACTTAAATTTCAAACCCTACGTTTTAAAAGGTTTAAAACACAACCTTATACTAATATGATATTACTAGAATAATATATATATGTATAACTAAATGCTAGTCTTACCGTTAGTAGGCCTCATTCACAAAGCCGATCTATAAGGTGGGTATAAGGTTGTGGCCTATAAAATGGCGCTTAATGGGTGTACACTCACACCCACTGCTTGCTTGATTGGTGGATGGTCGTTAGCTGAACGGGTAGGATAGGGCAACCTCATCCTCTCATTAAAAGTATAATAAGAAATACAAAGTAACTACAAGTTTTAAAAATTTCCCAATTTTAGTTGCTTTAGGAAAAGTGAATTGATGCAATCCCATGAAATTACACTTTGCACCCTTGCTAAGAAGTTAGTGGAGCGTGTGTGGTTTACCGGCACACTAATTGGTTCTAAGAAAAGGTGGCAAAGGGTGATTCATTGTTTATCATAGTTCGATGGAGCGTGTGTGGTTTACCGGCACATCGAATAGGTGATCGTTACAATGAAGGCACCATGTGAATTTGCATGGTAATTCACACCCGCTTTGTGATCCTCGGCATCCCAGTCACAAACAAGAGGGGCATATCGAGATTTAAACATGCCATTGAATAGTTTCAATGAATCTCATCCGAACCTAGGAATTCTCAATACACTTAGGACTAATAGTCTAGGTTTTGTAATGGAGAATTAGTGAATCGTCATTCACTTACCTTCAATTTATTTTCATGTTAGATTACGGCATCCCTTTTCTAATATGTAAATGTTATTGTTGGATCCTAACCCTAATTTTTCTTATTGGGTGATAATTAGGGATTCTTATTCTAATCTATCTTTGTCCTTTCTATAGATGTCGCACACAAACAACGTTGCTGCAAGTTCTTTCACGTTGATGAGCCTTTGTCAAAAGGTCACCTTCGATGGAACGAACTTTAGCGAATGGATAAGATACATTCGCACCATTGCTCGCTATGAGGATAAGGAGTATGTCCTCGATGAAAAGCTTGAGAAAATCAACCCCGAAATCGCTACTCCGGCTGAAATCACCGCTTTTGAGACTCATGAGCGAGATGCAACGAAGGTACATTGCATCATGATTGCTACCATGAACTCCAAATTCCAAAAGTCCTACGAGGACATGTATCCATACGAGATGCATCAAGACTTGTTGGAGAGATACCACCAAAACGCGAGACAAGAGCATTATGAGATTTTCATTAACATGATCTCCGCTAAGATGGATCATGGAGAATCTCTTACCGTGCACCTGCAAAAGATGTAAAGGTATGTCGATCGCCTTCGCAAGTTAAATGTTGACTTTGGGGAAGACTTGGCGATCGACATGGTGCTTCACTCTTTGCCTCCGATGTACAACCAATTTAGGATGACCTACCACATGAACAAAGAGGAGGTCACCCTAAGCAAACTCCAAGGTCTTTTGAGAGTCGCTGAGAGAAACTTCAAAGACAAGTCTGTTGCACCTACTCCCAATCCGTCTGCTGCTCTTGTCTTGGCAATTGGTCAAGGAAAGGGAAAGAAGAGGAAGGCTTCATCAAAGAACTATCGCAAGGTTAAAGCCCGAGATGGTGCCTCTTCTAGTGGGACCAAAGTTGATCCCTCTAAGCCCTATCCTAACCCGAAGGAGGCAGAGTGCCACCACTGCCACAAGATAGGACATTGGAAGAGAAGCTGCCCAGAATACCTGCAAGCAATCAAAGAAGGAAAGATCAAGCCATCTTTCGCAGGTATATACACAATTAAATCTAACGATTCTAATCATGCTATTTCTTGGGTTCTTGACACCGGGTGTGGTTATCACATTTGTTCAAATGTGCAGGGACTAAGAAGAAGTAGGGATGTGGAGCAAGGAAGGATCAATCTAATCATGGGGAACAGAAGATCATCGCCTGTTACTAAGATTGGATTGTATTCTTTAGTGCTTAGGAATAATTTATGTTTAGATTTGAACAATTGTTGCTATTCGCCATAAATGGCTAGAAACATCATTTCATTTCATGGTTTATATAGACAAGGATTTAGATTTTCTTTTAATAATGAGAATGGTTCTATTATGGCTTATCTAAATAGTGTCTTTTACTTTGAAGCTATACCATGTAATGGAATATATGAAACTGTTATGATTGTTGATAACTTAGGAAATGATGTTTTGAATATTGATTCTTCCACTAGTTTGGATAAAGCATCCTTGTGGCATTGCCGTCTTGGACATGTCAATAAGAAACGCATAGCCCAACTCCAAAAGGATGGAGTATTGGAGTCATTTGACCTTAGGGAAGATGACACATGCGAGTATTGTTTACTTGGAAAGATGACTAAGTCACCCTTCACGAATACTTGTGAAAGGGGTGAGGGGCTATTGGACCTAATACATACCGATGTATGTGGACCCTTTAGATCGACCACGAAGGATGGGAACCGCTTCTATGTGACTTTTACCGATGATTATAGTAGATATGGGTATATCTATTTAATCAAGCAAAAGTCAGAAACCTTTGAAAAGTTCAAAGAGTTCAAGAATGAAGTGGAGAATCAATTGGGCAAGAAAATCAAGATGCTTCGATCTGATCGAGGAGGAGAGTACCTAAGTCTTGAATTCCACGATTATCTCAAGGTGTGTGGAATAGTTTCGCAATTGACGCCTCCTAGGACACCGCAGTTGAATGGTGTGGCAGAAAGGCGTAATCAAACCTTATTGGATATGGTTCGCTCTATGATGAGTCGTGCTTCACTACCTATCTTCTTTTGGGGGTATGCCTTAGAGACTGCCGCCCATATCCTTAACCGAGTGCCTACTAAGAAGGTTGCCAAAACACCTCACGAGATGTGGATGGGGGAAGCTCCCTCGTTGGCACATATCAAGGTTTAGGGTTGCGAGGCTTTCGTAAGACGAGATACTCAGGACAAGCTTGAACCTCGAAGTGAGCGATGTATTTTCATCGGCTACCTGCAGACATCCTTTGGATATCTCTTCTATAGACTGAAAGACAATGTTGTCTTTGTTGCGAGGAGAGGAGTTTTCCGAGAGCGAGAACTCATAAGCCAAGGAGACAGTGGGAGGCAAATCGAACTTGAAGAGATTCAAGAGTCGATAGATGCAGGAACCTCTACCGCTGGCATTCAACCCGAGGAGGAAACTCCGGTTGAACCGATTGACGGATCCTTACCTCTTAGCGTTCCGATAGAATTAGAGTTCATCCCCAGTTTTATGGTTTTCATATTACTACCAAAGGGGACACGTATATTAGTGATGGTACACTAATAAATCTTGATGAACCTAATAGCTATAAGGAAGCCATGGAAGGCCCGGAGTCTGCGAAATGGAAAGAGGCAATGGATAGCGAGATCCAATCCATGTACGATAACCAAGTTTGGAATTTGGTTGATTATGTGCCCGGACGTAAGACCGTTGGGTGCAAGTGGATCTTCAAGAAGAAGACCGACGTGGATGGGAACGTACACACGTATAAAGCGCGATTGGTTGCGAAGGGCTTTACTCAAACTCCAGGAGTTGAGTATGATGAGACCTTCTCACCAGTTGCGAAGATTAAATCTAATAGAGTGATGCTAGCAATTGCCACATTTCATGATTATGAGATTTGGCAAATGGATGTCAAGACCGCCTTCCTTAACGGAAAGTTGGCTGAGGATGTTTACATGGCTCAGCCAGAGGGGTTTGTGAATCCGAAGCATCCAAATAGAGTGTGTAAGCTTGAGAAGTCCATTTATGGACTTAAGCAAGCGTCTCGCAGATGGAATCTTTGCTTCGGTGAGAAAGTCAAAGAGTTTGGATTTGTACGAAGCGAAGACGAATCTTGTGTATATGTCAAAGCCAGTGGGAGTATATAAGCTTCCTCGTTCTATATGTCGATGACATATTACTCATAGGAAACGACGTCCCGACTCTGCAGGAAGTCAAGTCCTGGCTCGGGAAGTGTTTCGCTATGAAGGACCTCGGAGATGCTTCTTACATTTTGGGAATAAGGATAGTAAGAGAAAGAAGTAAGAGACTAATTGGACTTAGTCAGAATACTTACTTAGAGAAGGTACTAAAACGTTTTAGTATGGAAAACTCAAAGAAGGGAGAACTACCGATACAAGGAAATGCCAAGTTGAGTAAGACTCAAAGTCTGAGTACTGAAGCTAAAATAGCAGAAATGAGCCGAATACCATATGCTTCCGCAGTTGGCTCAATCATGTACGCTATGACTTGTACTCCCCCTAATGTAGCCTTCGCTTTGAGCATGGTTAGCAGATATCAAGGGAACCCTGGCAAACCACATTGGATTGCGGTGAAGAACATCCTTAAGTACCTTCGGAGGACAAAAGAATGGTTCTTAGTCCTTGGAGGGAGTGATGACTTGAAGGTGCAAGGGTATAGTGATGCCAGTTTTCAGACCGATAGGGACAACTACCGTTCCCAATCGGGCTGGGTCTTTACCCTAAACGGAGGAGCAGTAACTTGGAAGAGTTCCAAGCAAGAAACCATAGCTGATTCAACGTGCGAATCAGAGTACATCGCAGCGAGCGAAGCGTCGAAGGAGGCAATATGGCTAAAGAACTTCATTGGTGATCTTGGAGTTGTGCCTGCCATAAAGGAGCCCATGGATATTTTCTGTGATAACGAAGGTACGGTTGCCTTAACCAAGGAACCGAGGGATCATGGTAGATCTCGACATATCGACAGAAAATATCACTTCATTAGACATCGTGTAGAAGAAGGACAACTCATAGTTAAGAGGATATCATCAGAAGATAACCCAGCAGATCCGCTTACGAAGGGACTGAGTAGGGTTAAGCACTTGTAGCATGCTAGGAGTATTGGGCTGAAGGATGATATTAGTATAGATTAGATAGTATTTAGAAACGTATAATAGATAAATGTAATTAACATTTGATGATTAAATAAAGGAGTTTTATTTATAAGTAAAGTTACTGTCATATGTTAATTGTTTAACTATTGTTTCACTTTGCATGTTTTGACTTCCAGAATAATTGAGTTTATTAGGAATAATCGAATTATTCAAATTGTCCACAATCGTTCATATGTTGGAAGTAGATATGAATGAAGATTGTCATGAATTGGTGTGTAGATTGTTTAAATGGTGTTAGACATAGCAAGGGTTGCTGCAACGTTCATGAGTGCTTATGAACTGGTTTTGAGCATTGGAACAAACCCGCGCTTGCTGGAATCACTTTATGGAATACGATATAAAAGGTGATCGCAAGACGATAATATCATATAGTCTTAAAACCTAGATATATGGTTTATTATTTGTTAATTGATTGTACATTGATAATGCGAAAACGCATCAGTAACTTGGTGTTATAAAACGCATTGTTGTGTATAGTTGGTTAATGAATAAGTAAATGCATATAAGTCGAAGTTTATCTGTAAATTTTATCCTAAGAGGGTAGAAGAGATATCTTGGCCACTCGATGATTTGATTTGACTTATGTGTCGGGCCCGGTCAGAACTGAATTGATGTGTTTGATTAAGTTCTATGTCGAATAAATCGGAGATCAAGAAATCAAATGCTAGACTAACCATTCCATAGGATTGTCAGCATGATATCTAACAGAGGACTGTACGATCCCTTATCTAAAGGACAAGATTGATTAGATCAGAGTTTGATAGCGTCTTTGAGAGCTACGATTGCAAACCGAATTGTACTTGTATAGTTTCTAGACTTATCCAAGTAGGAGACTGTTGGAATAGTGTCTAAGGCTGCAACTATATTAGGCAAGTATTTGATCCGGTTGTGCATGGTCCTTTTGGGTTGCCTTCACCATAGCAACTTGATGGATGATTTGTTAAGAGAGAGTAAATATTATAAGGAATAATATATGGTTATTTGATTAATATAATTCATAGATTAATTGGAATTAATTTGGTGGCTTAAAGAGATTAATTAAATAAGAGGGTATAAACTGTCAATTGTTTGATAGATACACTTTAGACTATAAATCCTTATCCATGATAGGATGCACGATTTCTAGGGCTTGGATAAGCCAAAATCGTCCATAGGGTTATCAAGGAAAGGATATGGATCAACTTAAAGTCTAAGTTATCCAATTAGGGTTAAAGTTGTAGTCCTTAAGGAGTCTACAAGTATAAATAGACCCTAGGGGTGAGGGAATTCGACAGACCATCTAAAGTAAAGATACTCTGGCCGAATTCCTTCCCTCTCCTCTCTCCTAAATCATCTTACTTGCTATTGGTGTTTGTAAGCCATTAGAGGAGTGACATTTGTGACTCTAGAAGCTCCAAGACAACAAGATCAACAAGGAATCCAAAGGTATGATTCTAGATCTATTTCAATGTTGTTATTTAACCTAATTAGCCATTAGAAGTCTTGGATTTAAAGCATGTTTAAGTAGAAAGCCTAGATCCGAGCATTAGGGTTTTGCATGCGCACATAGGAAAGTTCTTATGGCTAAAACCCATCAGTATTGACTCATACCCTAGACCAATAGACTTCAGTTTCAGTTTGGCTAGATAATGTGAAAGGGGAACCTTGTTGCCTTTGGTAAACGCTAATTGTAACAACTCAAGGAGTTGATCAAATGAACTATCAGTCCATTTGTTTTTCACCTTTATATGCATTAACTTTGCTAGAAACTCAAGGGAAGAAAAGATGCAACCAGGATACAATTTAGTTTCCACTTCTTCCAACAACTGTGCAAAATCATCATTCACACCGCTACCCCTTGTATTCGAGGTTCCTTCATCAAGGTTGATATAATTTTCTCTCGACTCCCACATCACATCATCGATTAAATCGGCCATTTCGTTACTTGTTAAGACGACTAGAGGAATAAAAGATTCACCATGATAGATCCAAATTTTTTACGACTTACTGAAACCATTTATAAATATATGGCGTTCAACTGCAGTCACGTACTTGAAGTAACAGTTATCACATTTTTCAAACGCACATCTGATTTTACCATTACTATCAAGGTCTGACTTGGACTTCTCAATAAAAGCTTTAAGTCCTGCTTGGAACTCGGGATTGTTTCGATATGGATTAGTAGTCCAGCTTTTATGAATAGACATGATGTTGCTGAAACATACTTTAGGGTTTAGAGTTTAGCATATAGAATTAGTATTGTTTTTTTTCCAATCCACATTTTCTTTACAATTAAAAGAATAAAAAATTTTATAACAACATTTTGTATTATGTTGTTGTGTTGTCCTTTTTTACCGTCGATATATATATATATATATATATAACATTAACCAGTTTTATAACATTTTTTTGAGTTTTTTTTTTTCAATTATAACAATAACTTTTTTTTTCAGTTATAACATCCTACTTATACCAAAACCACATACTTTTACATAATACATAAGAGCATGAAATTCACATACTTTTACATACATATTATGTTTTTGTGTCCTTTTTTACCGTCAAGATTAAAATATATATATATATATATATATATATATATATATATATATATATATATATATATTTATAACATTATATAAATATGTTGCAAATAAAAAATTTAAAAACTACAATTATTTTTTTTATAAGTTAACTATATAACTTATTGGTTAACATTATAAGAAAGTTTCTAGTATTTGTATATAAGTTTTTTAAAAAAGTTTATAACATTTTTTCGTGTTTTTTTTTCAATTATAATAATATTTTTTTTTCAATTGTAGCATCCTACTTATACCAAAACAACATACTTTTACATAATACATAAGAGCATGAAACTCACATACGTTTGTTTCTTTGAATATGTTTAGCAATGAGTTTGTAATGAATAAAATATTAAATAAAGAATTATATACGAAAAATTATTTGGGAACAAACTAGTAACTTTCTACTTACCTTTCTTCAATAGAAATTCAAGAAATTCAACTTACCTTTCTTCAATAGATGGAGTTAGAAATCGGTCCCAAGAAGCCCTAACCACCCTTGACCCCTAATCTTACACAATGTTGGGAAGATATGTTGTTGGAATCGGCAAATTGAACACAAAATCAGTGGAAATTGGAAGAGGCGAACAGCAACAAACGCAACAAACAGAATGAAGAAATGAGGAATCTGCGTCCATTTTTTTTTATCTGGGAGACCCTTTAGCGGCGACAACTCGGTATTTACCGGCGACATATACCAATAGCGGCGACAATTTGGACGGAAGGGTACCGCGTCATTATTTGGTAACTATTAGCGGCAACTTTTTTACACTTTTAGTGGCGACAAATATGTCGCCGGTATTAGGTTTGTGCGGATAAGGTACCCCATCCGTTGGATTGGATATTTGATCGAACGATTGATGTCTAACCGAGGGGGAAACACGGATTCAGATGCGAACCCTTTAGTGGCGACACTATTGCCGGCGACTCTAGCAAATGTCGTCGCTGAAAGTCTATGTTGTCGGTAATAGTGTCGCCGCTAAAAGTCAGTATTCTTGTAGTGAATTCGATGCTTCTATTTAGAATATAATTGTTTTTACATTTTTGCTCTTAATTGAAATTTACGAAAATAAGCATTTAGCCTAAAGTTTTGAATTTTAAGAGGTACAACCGCGTAAAACATCATATACAACAAGTTTATACGTTGAGTCTTATTTGGTCAACAACAGTCATAAAGTCAAGGGATGAAAGTGGGTCATTCGATTCAAATTTTTCTAAAAGCCTACATAGAATGTGTTTGACCAGATGAAGTCAATTGAATCCGAGATCTTGGCAAATATAAGAGGAATCTGGCCAATCTCCCCTATATAAGGTGTCAATATGTTGAGCACTTGAACTTCATCTCCACACTCTTTCACCGCCTTCCTTAATCTCTCTTCTTCCCTCTAAGAGAAATCCTAAACGTCTCCTATAAAATAGACATTATCTTATGGTTATATCTGCTTAATCGATCATAAATCAGAAACCTTTGAAAGGTTCAAAGAGTTTAAACATGAAGTCAAGAATCAAAGGTAAAAAGATGAAGATGCTCTGATCTGACAATGGTGAAGAGTGTCTTAGTATCGAGTTACACAACTATCTCAAGGAATGTGAAAGTATTTCACAATTGACTCCTCCTAGGACACCACAACTTAATGGTGTGGCTAAGAGGCATAATCAGACATTGTTAGACATGGTTCGTTACATGATGAGTCGAGCTTCTCTTTCCATTTCTTTTTGGAGGTATTCCTTAGAGGCAGCCGCCCATATCCTTGATTGTCACTACCAAGAAGTGTTCCAAAAAGCCTCACGAGATGTGGATAGGGAAAGTTCCCTTATTAGAATATATTATGGTTTAGGGTTGTGAAGCTTTCGTTAGACGAAAGACTCATGACAAGCTACATCCAAAAAGAGAAAGATGTATTTTCATGGGTTACCCTCAAAAGTATTTTGGATATTTGTTCTACAGACCTAGTGACAACATGGCCTTTGTAGCATGAAGAGGAGTCTTTCGCGAAAGAGAGCTCATATGCAATGAGGGCAGTAGGAGCACAATTAACCTTGAAGAGATTCAAGAGTCAACCAATGAATGAACCATAGAAGACATTAGCGGTCAACTAGAGGATGAGACTCTTGTTGAACACATTGATAAATCATTACCTCTTCGTCGATCTGGCGGAGTTAGCATGTCACATGAGTTCTATGGTTTCCAAATAACTACAGAGGGTGACACATTTGTCAGTGATGGTATATTGATAAATTTGGATGAGCTAGCTAACAACAATGAAGAAATGGTAGGCCATGAAGCTGCCAAGTGTAAAAAGGAAATGGATAACAAGATCAAGTCCATGTATGATAACCAAGTTTGGAATTCGATTGATCAAGAATTTGGTCAAAAGACACTTTGCTGCAAATGGATCATCAAGAAGAAGATCGACATTGATGGAAAGATACACACCTTTAAGGAACGACTGGTTGCGAGAAGCTTTACTCAAACCCTAGGGATTGACTATGCTTGCTATAGTTGTCTTTCATGATTATGAAATATGGTAGATGAATGTAAAAATGGATTTCCTTAATAGGAACATGGCTGAAATGTTTACATAAGTCATCCAGAGAGTTTTGTAGATGAAAAGTTTCCTAGTAGAGTATGTACGCTTGAGAAATCTATTTATGGATTGCAACAAGCGTCTTGTAGTTGGAATCTTTGCTTCCATGAGAAAGTCAAAGAATTTGGTTTCTCTAGTATTGAAGATGAGTCTCATGTTTATGTCAAGGATAGTATGAGTATAATAACCTTCTAGTATTTAGGTTGATGACATACTCCTTATAGGGAACGACATTCCAAGTTTCCAAGAAGTAAAGTCTTGGCTTGGAAAGTGTTTTGCTATTCAGGATCTATGAGAGGCGTCCTATATTCGTGGGATAAGAATCTTAAGGGATAGTATTGGTCTTAGTTAAAATACATACTTGGATAAGGTACTGAAACGTTTAGTATGTAGAATTCCAAGAAAGGAGAGTTATATATCTAGAGTAATGCCAATTTGAGTATCACTCAAAAACCTAGTAAAGATAAAGAGACAACAAAAATGAGTTGATTTCCATATGCTTCATTTGTAGGATCGATTATGTACGCTATAAAATGTACTCGCCCCGAGGTGTCTTTTTCTTTAAGCATGGCCATTCGCTCTCAGGGAAATCATGGCAAAGCTTATTGGATAGCAATAAAGAATATTCTCAAGTATCTACGAAGGAAAAAGGATCTGATTCTAGTCCTCAGTGGAAATGATATTGTAACATCCCACATTTCAAGAACAAAAATTTGATTGTTGATATAACATTTTAGAAAACATTTATAAGAAAACACCATCGAGTCACATTACTTCATAAAACCATAATCAAATGTTTCAAAACCATATCATGAAAATAGTAATAATGTCATAGTACAATCCCAAGAATCTCATAATGAGGAAATCATATGTGTGTGATGTCTTGTCGACCAGTACTTTGCCTAGCATATATGGGTGTTGGCCTCTCCTTCGTCCCTATTGATCGTTACCTTCCCTAGCATATAAGGGTGCTGGCCAACCCCTTCAGTCCTTTCGACCGGTACCGGGGACTATTTCACCCCGTACTCTACGACATAGCATCCTAGTGCATAAATATACAAGTCATATAGTCACTAACTTATCTGGGTGTTGTCATACCCCTTCGGCCTTATCGACCGGTACTGGGGTCTATCCTACCCCTTCTATCACATACCACATAACATCATAGCATACTAGCACATAAAAATAACATATACCAATATACCAGATAATTATCACAAATATAGTTACCCATACTATAACTGATACTAGTGGGTCGGCCTTGGTGCCTTCAGCCAACTTCTACTAGAAGGTAACTCACCTCAATGTCGTGAAGTGTCTGAACTTTCATTTATGCCAGGATCAACACCTCTCAACTTCTACGCATAACAACCTCCTTTATTATCGTTTCATGCACTTAACCCCTTTCAAGGGTCAGATCAGGTCAAAGTCAAAGTTAAGGGCAACACCCTGGTCAAAGTCAACTTCTGGTTGACTCACATAAGGAGCATAAAATTCGAGCCAAATTAAAACATTTTAATTCATTAAAAAACCATTATATTCATACATTTGTTTTTAAAATAGTTTAAACATCAGAGTATTCCCCAGAACCATATCACATAAATCATAAAACATGAGGAGCAGTACGATCACACCTTTGCCTTGTCACAATCTCTTAAAGTACCTGAAACAAAACACCGAATTGTAAGCCTGAAAGCTTAGTGAGTTATCCCTAAAATACCAAACACACACAACCATAATCATATCATATTGTATCACAATACAGAACAGCCATGCCTCTTTAGTCTGCAGCGTGACTGGTCCGCCCTCAACACGCCTTCAATTCACCTAATTCACTCTCTGAGTCTTCAGTATGGCTGGACCACCCGCACCAGGTCATCAATCTATTTGGATCTATCTGATCCTTTAGTATGACTGGACCGCCATACGGGCCAACAATCTATTCGGACCGCTCGTAGGGTATGTTGGCCTTCAGCACAAAGTAGGACCGCCTCAACCCAACATCAAGCAAATAACCATGTGTACATATAACAATAAATCACATAACAGTCCATAGGCAAACAAATCGATCTAGCAGATCATAAAGCATAGCATCACCCTTACCAAGATATCGACCGAACCGGTCACTAACATAGCATCATCCTATATACCAGGATACCGGCCTAAACCAGGTTACTGACATAATACTGTCCCAATTACCAGGATGCTGACCAAGGAATCGACCTAACCAGGTCACTAACATACCAATCCTAACGGATCACATGAGCATAACAACATACTGTCTATTCTGATACCAATCTAACAGAACATAACCACATGTAGCATACTGTAACAAAGATAACAACTAAAAGGGCCGAACATGGTGCCTTAGACCCTATTGATATAGTGAGGATAACTCACCTGCTATTATTGACTGAAGAGATAAGATCGAGCTGCTCCGACCATCGACATGAACTTCACCAAAGAACACTACCAAAGAACCAATTCCGTAAATACAAAAATTACCAAAATACCCTTGGAAGTCAAACTGGTAAACTCTTGGTCAAAGTCAAGGTCCTCAGTCAAAGTCAACCTTCCTGGTTGATTCTACTCATCGAGTCAACCTGTCGACTCATCGAGTCCCTATACTCAGAAACTCCCGTAACACAACTCAACTCAGAATTCCATCCTGACCAACTCACTGAGTCATCAACCGACTCACCAATCCAAAGCTTTAACCAAAAGGGGTTGGGTGCTGTGACCAGACTCACCGAGTCCAAGAACAGACTCGCCGAGTCCGAGAACAGACCCACCGAGTTTAAGGCAATCTTCAACTGACTCGCTGATTTGTTCCTCTAACTCGTCGAGTCCATGCTTATCTTCATATAACTCGTCGAGTACACCCATGTGACTCACCGAGTCTCTCCAATTCTTAACCCACACAGTGGCTTTTCGAGCCATGCAGGGGCTCCAATCTGGTGCCACTTCTATTAACTTGAACCGATGGAAACTCATCCCATTTCCTCCCTGGATCAAGTCCCTTACTGCGCTGACATGATAGAACATTACACAGCTTCCGAGCAACCCTCCTGAACATCCAGCCATAACGTCCATACACATCGTACCTGGCCCATTCAGCCTTAGGCTGGAAGGCTAGCCACTCCTACAATGGTCCAGCCATCCCTAGGATGGAACACCACTACATCCATGGCTCATGACCACGACCATACTCGGAACCAAGGATCTTGTCCTTGCGTTACCCTTGAACCCTTTGGTTCCACACAACGGGGTGCAACCTACTCACATCTCCCTGTCATGATCTCTAGGTCCTTGACCTCCAACTGTAATATCCTTATACAGTCCTCAACACCGATCCTGACTACTCCCAAGTCTGTTAATCATGCTGTCTCACCTTCCTCTGTCTAAATCTCCAATCTGGAACCACTATCCTCCTCCTCTTCCAAGGAGACTGAAAACATGTGTGCGCATCATCCAACATTGCCACCACCTCAACGAGCATCCAACCCGTATGTGCTTCCAATATCTGGCACAACCCAGTGCTTACTACCAATAACTGAAGCACTTTCGGTCTTCCATTTACTCTACTACCTTCCTTTCAGAGGACCCACACTCCTTCCGGAGCTACATACCTTTCCTTTCCAGGAAGTCTACTCAACAACCCTTACTACACTAATAAGTGCCACGGAGCCAAGCTCCACTCTACACTATCCATGTAGAGCAACTGCCAATCTCAAACTCCCATATACTCTGCATCCGGTCACATAACTAACTAGGCCCTCGCACGGCCTCCAACCAACTCCATCATCATGATCAATACTTGGGGACAAACCATATTGTTTACTATTACATGGCGACATATCCACTCATTCTCCGCATACAGATCCACTTAACACATATAGAGTCTTCAACGTGACTGGACGGCCTTACCAGGCCTTCAGCGTATCTGTACCACTCTCAGAACCTTCAGCATGTCTGGACTGCCCTCCCGGCCTTAAGCTTGTCTGGACCGTTCCCTGAGCCTTCGACCTGACTGGTACGCCTTCCGGCTTTCAGTCTATTCGGACCGCTCAAAACTGTCGTACGTCACCCTTAACTATCCTTCCTAGGAATCTCTCCCATGCAGTCTGTTCTAGCCCTCTTGGGGTTCTGAACTCTAGTTCCATTCCCGGAATCCTTTCCATGGCCTAAACCCAAGCCTCACATCGACCAACTACCTTTCTTGAAACCATGGTCTGTTCCCTGCCCCACTTGTCCATCACTTGCTCCAACCATGCCACACTCTCGGCTAACCACACCGCTGGATCCAAAATTTTAATTTCAACACCCATTCTGATCCATTCTCGGTCCCCAACTGAGTATTACCCGATCCAATAAGATGAAACCTCGGAGACACTCCAAACTGATGAGATCACCAGGATCCTTTGAACTCCGCCTGACCACTAATAACAACTTCCGATCAAGCAAGATACACCGGAGTCCTCAGCCTACTCTAGTAGCATGCTCAAAACGTGGAACAGACCTATTGAGTGCTAAAGTGTAGCAGCCTACGAAATACACGAGCATAGATCTACAACATAAACAGAGCCTTCAACATGACTAGACCGCCCTACCGGGCCTTCAGTCGATCATCCACCTTCTCAGAAGTTCGAGGTCTGCTCCCCTGCCCGCGTGTCTACCATACATGCTAAATAACCCACACTCCCGTGCTGAATGCACTACTGAGCCCTGGCATCTAACAAAACCTTCAATCTGTCAATCCAAAACCCTCAAAGTCGAGTACACCCTTGACTGAAAACTCGAATTGAACTTGACCCTTGACTAGGACCCCAACATGGCTACCCAACTTCTGCTATCAAGCATCCAAAGATGTGTTCTTATGCTGGGGAGTTTTTTCGACCCCCAAACAACACAACCATCTACTAAGCAGCTAATAGGGCCTCCGTTCTCCCTGTCGGGTTGTGAAACTTATCCTCGTTTTCAAAACCTTTCCACTTCAGCATCTCAGGGTAACCCTCCCCCACTTAGATTCAATTAAGCCTTCATAATACATGAAGATTGGAGGATTCTCAATCCTTCTCACTTCTCAACGATTTATCCGATGACAACCAACTCTTTCCACTCGTGTTCCATTGTTAGCTAGACCCGACTCATCACACACTTCTAAGAATCAGACGATCACTTCCTGAATCCCAGTGAAATCGACAGCCACTAATGCGTGAATGACTCCACACTCACTCCCTGTAGACCACCATATAGATGCTCCAAGTAATACCTCGGCAATGAGTTACTTCTCTTGGCGCTTTTAATCTATCAACCACTAACGGTTGCTAACCACTGAATCCTGACCATGAAGAATAACCCCTTTATGGGACTCTATCTGCAATCTCCCCCCCCCCCCCCCCCCCGCCCCCAACATAAAACCCCTTTTTCAAAGGTGTCCAAACAAGCTTCCGGCTTTCGGGCTTTAGAAATCGTTCTCTTTTGGGTTCACACCCTGACTCACTCACTAACTCAAATGCCCATAGCTGAACAGCAGCAGCAGAAACAACCTCTGCCCTAAACTGGGCTACAAACCACTCCCAATACATAGTCTACAGTTCCAAAAGTGCAATAGATCGCACAAACAATCCTATCCATCCGATACAAGAGATCCAAGGAAAATCGGACCTCACAACACTTATGCCATGCTGACCGTCCTGAGCTCACCGACATTGAAATAATGCTGCATATTCCTGTAACCAACTGACCCCGAGCTGGAATACACCTGATCCTGGGGTCACAAGCCTGCTCACTCCTTTGAGCTCGAAAACTGATAGGGAGCAATCCTTGCCCTACCAAACGACGCTCCAATTCATCAATCAACCATTTCACTTCCAACTGCAAAACCCCAACTGAACATAATCATCACTCCTTTCCGAGGTTCCCATGACCCATAACCCGACCATCAGCAAACTGCCGTGCCTCAAATCTTTAAACCCACAAGCTAGACTCTCCCGATCAACCCGCAAAAAAATAACGAGTACAGGTCATCTTCCTGCTCCCAAATAACTGTATCCTTCTGCTCATCAGATTATGCACTAATAACAAGTCCCGATCCTGGAAGGCTCGTCTAGCTCCTCTCCCTGCCATCGTTATAGCTACTAAAGTTGTCACGGTAACCGTCTCGGCAATGTCTGCATAACGCTAGACAAAATACTCAACCATAGGTGTTTGAAAGACCCAACCATCTTCGGAATTATCCCCGAACAATCTCGATTGTCTCCTTTCAGAGGATCTCCCTGACACTATCCTCTGATAATGCTGGCCTATCTTGACTGCCAACTCTTGATCCTAACTTGGATCCGGTCACAAGACGTCTCGTTTCCACCATTCTGGCAATACACCAAAAGATCTTTAATAACCTTTATAATGACAGGGAAACAACTTCAAAACCCAACCCTAGGGGTTGTGACTTCCTTGCTACGCGTATGGGTCATGTGCTTTCAGTAGTACGGGCCCATACTACCTTCCACACCTACCCATATTTGTCTCAAGTATCATCACAACGCCCTAACGATATACATAGATGTAGCGAGCGATTAAATCCTCACTCCTAGAGGAATGCTAAACATCTCATAGCTGGCCTCCCGGCCCCTCATTACCCACCCAATCCATGAAACTTCCACCGACCCTGCAGCATTAGTGTATACTAGCCACACATAACGCTGGACCCAATAGACTTTCAAATATCCAATTCTACCCTAACATCGAATCAAACATTCTCAGGCTATAAGACCTTGATTATGCACAGCCGCGACGCATACACTAAATAAATACAGTAAGGATGTTAATTTCATATAAGGAAAACCCTAGGATAATAGGCATCATGGAATCAGGCAATTCTATCATGCAATTCTTGGAGATCCCTAGCCTAGTACTGACATGTTGTTCTATCAAATCACATAATCAAATAACTTGTGTGGTATTTTGGGGTCTACTTACTGGCTCTGGCTGATCGTACCCTCTGCATCCTCCTTTACTTATTTCGAAAACCTTTTGAAAACCATTTTGTAAATCCCTCCTTGATTTGAGACTAGATTCACACGAATGTTCCTCCAATTCACTCAAACCAAGGCTCTGATACCAACTTGTAACGGCCATAAAATTCGAGCCAAATTAAAACATTTTAATTCATTCAAAAACCATTAAGTTCATACATTTGTTTTAAAAATAGTTTAAACATTAGAGTATTCCCCAGAACCATATCATATAAATCATAAAACATGAGGAGCGGTACGATCACACCTTCGCCTTGCCACGATCTCCTAAAGTACCTGAAACAAAACACCGAACTGTAAGCCCGAAAGCTTAGTGAGTTATCCCCAAAATACCAACAACATACAACCATAATCATATCATATTGTATCACAATATAGAGCAACCATGCCTCTCAAGTCTGCAGCGTGACTGGTCCGCCCTCAACAGGCCTTCAGTTCACCTGCTTCACTCTCTAAGTCTTCAGTATGATTGGAACGCCTGCACCGGGCCTTCAGTCTATCTGGATCTATCTGAGCCTTCGGTATGACTGGACCGCCATACGGGCCAACAATCTATCCGTACCACTCGTAGGGTATGTTGGCCTTCAGCATAAAGCAGGACGTCCTCAACCCAACATCAAGCAAATAACCATGTGTACATATAACAGGAAATCACATAACAGTCCATAGGAAAACAAATCGATCTAGCAGATCATAAAGCATAGCATCACCCTTACCAGGATATCGACCGAACCGGTCACTAACATAACATCATCCTATATACCAGGATACCGACCTAAACCAGGTTACTGACATAATACTGTCCCAATTACCAGGACGCTGACCTAACAGATCAATAAGCACATGAACATTACAAGTACAGATATCATATATAACTATCTGACATATCATCGATCATAGCAATCTTTCATGACCAAGGCATCGACCTAACCAGGTCACTAACATACCAATCCTAACGGTTCACATGAGCATAATAACATACTGTCTATTCAGATACCAATCTAAAAGAACATAACCACATGTAGCATACTGTAACCAATATAACAACTAAAAGGGCCGACCTTGGTGCCTTAGACCCTATTGATATAGTGAGGATAACTCACCTTCAATTGCTGACTGAAGAGATAATACTGAGTTGCTCCGACCACTGACATGAACTTCACCAAAGAACACTACCAAAGAACCAATTCCATAAATACCGAAATTACCAAAATACCCTTGGAAGTCAAACTGGTCAACTCTTGGTCAAAGTCAAGGTCCTCAGTCAAAGTCAACCTTCGTGGTTGATTCTACTCGTCAAGTCAATATGTCGACTCGTCGAGTCCCTATACTCAGAAACTCCCATTACACGACTCAACTCGGAATTCCGTCCTGACCAACTCACTGAGTCGTCAACCAACTCACCAATCCAAAGCTTTAACCAAAAGGGGTTGGGTTCTGCGACCAGACTCGTCGAGTCCAAGGCAATCTTCAGCTGACTCGTCTAGTTGTTCCTCCAACTCGCCGAGTCCATGCTTATGTTCATACAACTCGTCGAGTACACCCATGTGACTCGTTGGGTCTCTCCAGTTCTTAACCCACACAGTGGCTTTTCGAGCCATGCAGGGGCTCCAATCTATAGATCCACTCTTCTACAGTCTAACCCTCACATAAGGTTGAAAACTTTACGTGAAACCAAGGAGATATAGGCCCAAAACACATTAGGGATTGGGTTTTGGACAAAAGGGCTTCACCCACAATTCAATAACTGATGCTTTATGACTTTCTGGACCAATACAAGTCTAGATCTGAAGTAGTAACCTCAGATCTGGACTCCAAACTCGAAGTGCATCCCAATCATACCAAAATGGACCCAAATCTCATTCAAGAATAAATCTAGGAGCAACAAAGGCAAGGTAACAACTCATTACCTCCAAGATATGCCCAACACCGCAGTAGATTCTGGATCTACACTACTTCCTTGATGCAAACCCTTTTGATGTTCAAGTTTCCTCCACTAGAACACCTCTCAAAGCTTCAATCTCCTTCCAATGGCATTATACACATGAGCTAGGGTTTACTGGATCTCAAAGGGGGTTAAAGGAGCTGAAGGGAGGACATTGAGTCCTTTAAATAGGGTGCAAACCCTAGGATTAGGGTTTTTCTGATCCTAGCACTAACTCATCGAGTCCAGCTTCCGACTCGGCGAGTTGGTCATTTAATTTTCGACCCAAACTTGCTCCAACTCGGCAAGTAAGCGTACCTACTCGTCAAGTCCCTTCTTTGAATTTACACTTTAAACTCTTAAATCATACTTTTGAAATTCGGGATGTTACAACTCAACTCGCCAAGTTGATCCATGAACTCACCGACTTCCATAATCCTTAGAATGCTAAAAGCTTCCACCCTACTCACCAAGTCTTTCAAGAACTTGCTGAGTTCTCCTTCGTACAAAAATCTGGACCTTCTAATACTGACTCACCGAGGTTATCCTTAAACCTCTCGAGTCCTGTTGCTTGTAAGTTGGCACGTCTGGTCCTGTACTCGGTGGGTTCCCTATGAACTCGTCGAGTTCCCTATGAACTCGTTGAGCCAACTGTAATCTGCAGGGTCGTTGGAGCAGGTGCCACCACTAGCGTTGTTGTTGCTGTCAGTCGTAGGCAGTCAGCCTTTTTCTGGTTGTTCTGATTGCAATGGAAGAAAATCAATTCTGATGTCAGGAATGTGGGGGTAGGGGAAGTACAATCCTTGCTAAAGTGCCCGGTCTTGCCACACTTGTAGCATCCTGATGATCCCAATATACAAACCACAACATGGGTCTTGTTGCACTTTCCGCAGTGGCCCCGGCCATGTTGGCCCTTCGACCTAGTGTCGGATCCCTTGGGCTTCTTTCCTGAATCCCCGGTAACATGTCTATCTCCTACCTTCCTCTTCCTAAGGTGCTCTATATCAATCTCCCTCTCTCTCGCCCTCACAATCATGTCATCCAATGTCAGACATGCCGAGTAGCTGACATGTTTCCGAATGTCAGCTCTTAACATTTCATGATAGCGGGTCTTCTGCATCTCCTCATCCCCCGCATACTATGTCACCAATAAGGCCCTCTCTCGAAACTTGGCGGTAATCTCCTCCACTGTCTCCCTCGTCTGTCTCATGTTAAAAAACTCCCTGGCCAGCTGTTGAAGCTCTACAACCAGCGCAAACTCAGCCCTAAACATGGCCATGAAATCCGACCAAGTTATAGCCTCAATGGCTTAGGACCCCAGTGAATCACCAACTGATTCCCACCAATCTCTAGCTATGACCCTAAAACAACCTCCAACATATCGGACCTTCAACCGCTCATGGCAAAGGCTTGTCAACTGAGCATACTCCATGTCTACGATCCACATCTATCCTGGAAACAATGGGGTCCTTCACCCCATGGAAGTTTGGCGTACCACATCCCCTGAAGTCCTTGAAGGAGAGTGTGCATATCCCTGTCTGGCCAGATGCCATGTCGCTCCTGAACACCCTAAGGCGATCCTCCATCAGCTCGATAATTCCATCCATTATCAGCCCAAAAATCATCGGGGTCGCCTCAAGGATGACTCTGGTGATCTCTGATGCAATGAACTCACGTAGTCTCTTATCAACTGGTTCGGAACATGAACCCGAACCTGATCCTGATCTTGACCCTGATCCCGATCCTCCTGTTCTGTGACGCGTAATCATCACCATTCTGAAAAAAAAACATACAATTATCAGGATCATACATAATCTCGAGAGATTCTACACACTTTACAAGTTCCTTGGTTCTACCTTGGCCCTCATTGCCTCGAGTACGGGTCATCTGCTTTTAGTAGTACGGGCACATACTACCTTCCACATCCATTTGTACTTTCCTTAAAGATTTCTTTGGTTTCACCAAGTCCCTTCTACTACTACTGTATTTTGTGCTAATCTCTTCTTAGGCTTACTCTAGGATAACTCTCCACCCCACTCTCCATCATCAGCTGCATAAGAAGTCTCTGTTACCTTTACCTAACTAGCTCGTGAATACCTTTGCATATTACTAAGAACAGATAATTCTTCGAATGAGAGGTCCTCTCCTGCAACAGTTAAATTCAAACGAGATCTTCGAAACAGAATTAGACCTAACCTTTTGAAATTATTAATCCTCACAATATGTAATGTAGTGTATTCGTTTACTAGTTACCTAAAGATAGGTAGGACTCCTAATAGCACAAAGCAAGTAGTATTTGGGCATTGAGTAACCAAAACCAAGCATATCCTATCCAGACTATCATATCACATTCTAATCAGTTCTACCATGCAGCTCAATAAGCACATATAACAGGCATATCAGACATCTTCCTAGATCCTTAGCCCTAATCTAGCATGCAGTTCTCATACACATACAACAGGCATAAAAGGCATCATTCCTATATCATTAGCCCTAATCTAGCATACAGTTTTCATAATCATATCATATCATAGCATACAATGTATGGGAATCTTGGGTGAAAACTTACTTGAGCTCAGCCGGTCGCGCACATCACACACATTGTTCTTTCTCAAAACTCTTTACTTTAACTTTAGAAAAAAAAAAACTATTTTCTTCCGAAAATCTTTCAAATCCTTAATTTGAGTCCAGACACTCCCGAATATGTGTCCAAATCTCTCAAACCAAGGCTTTGATACCAACTTGTAACATCTCGATTTTCAAGACCAAAACTTTCATTTTTGATATAATGATTTAGAAAACATTTATAAGAAAACATCATCGAGTCACATTACTTGATAAAACCATAATCACATGTTTCAAAATCATATCATGAAAATAGTAATAATGTCAAAGTACAATCCTAAGAATCTCATAATGCGGAAATCCTATTCGTGTGTGATGCGCTTCTACCATGCCGACTCCTTTCCCTTCGAAGAAGAGGTACCTGACAACAAAACTGAAAACTGTAAGAACAAAGCTTAGTGAGTTCCTTCATCATACCATATACTATACATAACACATATTGCATACATAATTGGGTACTTCAGATAATCGGGGCAAGGCGAAGACTTGATCGTGCACATCCTTCAGTATTTATAAGAATTGATTTTGGGATATTTTGATTTATGATTTTGACTTTTGGAAATTAAGTTTTGTAAAAATTTATTGTTCGTTGTTTGGTTTTGAAAAAATAAAAAATTTACCTTGATTTTTAAGATGTTACAACATAGGGCCATAATTCTAAGAATTTAATAATTGTAGCCATAAATGAATAGTACTTGAGAATCGGGTGTTACACTTAGGTCTTCATTCATGGTTCCAACGTCATTTGACAAGACATCAGATGTCTTTAAGTGAATAACACTCTTTTGATAAATAGTACATTAATGATCAAATCATTCTACAATTTAAAATTTTTTGTCATTGGGGATTATACTGTTTGATATATAGATTACTCCAACTTCGTAATTTCTTTTGAAAACTCCTGGTGGATGAATCGAAATGTGTATATATCAATAAAATGGCAACTACATGTTAGTCCGATATTAGGAGGTTACTATAATAAAGTTATCCAGGGTCGTTATAATTGGCATCTATGATTGTAGATGGAATCTAGTTTGTGTGGTGGTGGCGGAGGTGGTGGTTCGTGGCAGAGGGGAGGTGGTGGATTCATATATAAATACACTTACATTTATATTCAGATATAAATACTACTCATACTATATCGCAACCAACCGTATCCTGAAATGTTTTGCGGCAAAAATAAATATTGTGTGAGAATATTTCCCCCACCTGAGTTTTCTTTCTTAAAGTTTTAATCAAGCCGATTTCCAAAAAAAAAAAAATTGGTAACCTTACCAAATCCAAAGCTGTACATTAGCAAATACAGTAAAAGTATGATAAAATATTGATATTAATAGCCTGGAGGAAGAATATTCATTTCCAAGTTGGGAATAGCATCTCATTTCCTACCGTAACTCATTGACAAAGTCAGATCCACTTCCCATTAAATAGATCATAACCATGATATGTTGACCTCCTTCCCGTCGCATACCAAAAAGAAACTCACTTGCGAAGAGAAAAAATAAAAATGGGTTGGGCATGGAAGGAAGAATACTTGGATTTAATCCTAGTCCCATCTGGGTTCTTGATCATGTGCGTCTATCATCTCTTTCTTCTCTATAGATATCTCAAGCATCCTGAAACCACAGCGATCGGATACGAGAATCATAACAAAAAGGCATGGGTTGAAAAAATGCTTCTGGTATATATAGCTTCAACCACTTGTATTTCATAACAAAATTATCTTCTTTCTATATTTTCTTTAAAACTTTTCTTGAAATGATGCAGATTGACACCAAAGATAGAGGGTTTGTAGTAGCTGTTCTTAATAGCCACTTATCTGCTTCAACTTCCCTGTGTTCCATTTCTCTAGTTCTATGTTCTCTTATCGGAGCTTTACTAGGAAACTCATCTAATAACTTTCTTACAAGCACTTTTATCTTTGGTGACACAAGTAAATCCACCAGCTCTATCAAATACATCGGCATTTTATCATTCTTCCTACTCGCATTCGCTTGTTTTGTTCAAACTACAAGGCATTTTGTGCATGCTAGTTTCCTCATAAGCATGCCAACAGGATCTGTTCCTGTTCTTTGCATCCAAAAGTCGGTGATAAGAGGAAACAATTTTTGGACAGTAGGATTGCGTGCACTCTACTTTGCAATCACTTTGCTACTATGGATTTTCGGTCCAATTCCTATGTGTGTTGGTTCAGTAGGTACAGTCATAATGTTGCATTTTCTAGACGTCAACAAAGCACCCATGATTGAGTATGGATCACCCAAGGGTTCAAATAGTGATCACCTCCGGAGGATTGGACATGAAATAGCTTCTGTGATTAGGCCTTTTGAACATAACGGAAGGCCATAGAGATATGCACGAAAACCCCTTGAAATCTAGTTATTTCGAAGCTTAAAGCTCTATGTTCTTGCTTATTTGTTCTTTTTCTTTTGTTGATTCTAAGATGATTCTTATCATCAGAACCAGCTTAATTGGTTGGGTATTGTAATTATGTTTATAGATAAACAATCAATCGTGAGAATATCAACAACTACGTTATGATTTGCTTGCTAGACACCAGCTGGTTATCTTTATCTGAACCTATCTTTTATGTTTCTTTGATTGACTTATTCTTTTGCTTTTCCTTTTATGTTTTCAAATCCATCTTTCATATTTCGTAAATCCAATTCTTTAATTTACAAATTATTAGTCTGAGTAATGTCCAAATATATAATAACGCAAGGTTTTATCTTTTATGTACTATACAAATATTTAAATATAATCTGACTTCGTTTTAGCAAAAAATTAATACCCAAGAACTTCAATTCCGTGTTTGAATTAGGAATCAAAACAATGGAGATTTCAAATTTTTATCCAAACAAACAGCAAGTTGACTAAAAGAATGTAGATTGTAGAAATGATTAGTCAATATTTAATAACGAAATGTTTAAGGCAACTTGGAAATATAGTATTCAAGTTATTCAAGTCAAAGCATTTAAAAATTTAAATCATTGTTGAATTTTAATTCCTAATAGTGGCGGCAAGCGCGAAGCCAAGAAATTTTTTTAGGATGTTCCTCATATATTATTAAACATCCAAAAACTAGAAACATATATAAATTATCAAGCAACCGCAAACTTCAAACATATATAAATTACAAATTCACTAAGGTCGTCGACCAGTTTTCATTTTATCAAACATATTGTTGATATCTTGATTGGCAACATCCACAAAAACCTCTTTTTCGATATAAGCAACCAAGTTATCATTCATCCATTGATCTCCTATTTTATTGCGTATCATGTTCTTCACAATCTTCATAACGGAAAACGATCTCTCAACTGTTACTGTTGAAACCAGTAATTTCAATGCTAATTTGATGAGCAAGTAAACCATAGAAAACACTTTATCCTTTTTGTTTCAACCATCTTCTGTGCAAGATCACCAATCCCATTTAGATTCAAAAACTTTGACGAATTCAACATATCAAGAATATAAGTTTCCAGTTGATCGTTAAGTATCTCCAAATCCATATCTAAAAAGTCATTTGGATATAAATGAGCTAGCTGAATTAATTTGTTTTTATCAAAAGCTGCAAATGAGTTATTTGGATTGAGACACACCATGAAAAGAAGCAATTTGGTGCCAGTCTCACTCACTACAAGAAAACAGCCCTTTAATGATGCGCAAACAATGACACTTACTGATAGACGACGCGCATTTGTAAGTGCCCTAAAAGATAATGTCAATTTTGCAAAATTTGAAGGATAGAGGGTACGCATTTGTGCGCGCCCTAAAATTAATGTCAGAAAAGAGAAAACAAAAAGAAATGCGGAGGGCACCTTTTATAAAATGTGTGTCATGTAAATGTGTCGCTTTATAATTTTTAAGTGAAATACGCGTTTTAGGCGGGAAATGAAATCGATGAAAATTATCCCCGCCAATTGAATCCCAAAAATTAATCGCCCCGCCTCTTCTACTTAGCAAGAAAAAGCCCTAGGTCCCTCATCTTCATATTCAGTATCATCAAACATCTCATTCATCGGATCTCTACTCAATCTCCTTCTTATCAGTATCATCAAACATCTCGTTCATCCTCTGCATTATTTCCATCGTTCTTCCCTATGCTCACTGGTCAATACCCAAAAAACCCTAATATCATAACCACTCCTCTTTTCTCACACAACAAAATCCCAAAATATCACCAAATACAAAATTCCACAAAATCGTTGTGACCATTTTAGCTAGGGCTTTTTTCAAGAACGAAAACACTCTCGCATCTCTCTTAGCTCTGATACAATGGACGATTCACCTTGCTTCTCCTTTGGTCACTTCTCCTCCGGCGACGTGAGGCCTTCCTCATTACAAATCGACCAACGATAAGCTAATACTTATAACAGAATCGTTTCACTCTCAATTGGATGTGCGACTCCTCCATCGCACTAATGACTACGACTGTGACTCTTCCACCACACCTGTGATTGCATCCCGTCTCACCTCCCTAGCCGCTACCATAATAGGTTTATCTATTCAATTAGATTTTTCTTTTCAGTTAGAAATCGATTTTATCCCTTCCCCAGCTCTTCATCTCTTCACTAAAATTGTTATTCATCTATCCACTAAAATCTTCACGGTTTCTTTAATTTCACTCCAAGGGTTATTTGATAGCTCTTGTATGGTTTATTCCCTATACTGAATCGAGAGTCAAGGTTGTTGGTATGAATTTACGATTCCCCTTCAATCCTTCATCACACATTTAACCCTAGATCTTCGGATTCTATAACTATTAGGGTTCAATTGATCGAGAAGCGTCATTTAACTCTTCATTTTTCCTGATTTTGGGTTGATTTACATTTGGAATTTTGTTAATTTTGGAATTAGGTGCAACTTTCCTATTGCCGAGACTTCTGCGTCCCTCTGTTTAGCGTCGTCACCACCCTCTAATTTGCACCGCCTCCGTCGTCGCCTTCCCCTCTACCTCCGATAACTTCTCCATTCATGCTTTCGCGTCCTCCAGCTTCTGCAGGTAAGGTGTCCATTTCCTTCTCATCTGAAAATCGCGTTCTAGATGCGTAAATGTAGTTCTTTTAGAACTGTTTGAGGCTGAAATCGAGTTCCAGATGTGTATATTTAGTTTTTTTTGTCTTTTCTTTTTCCTCTAAAAATCGAGTCCCTGGTCTATGGTAATTCATTGGTCTACGTAAAATATTTCTTTAAGTTTGACCAAATAACATTCAAAATCCATATCATATCACAAAGTTATTTATTCCATTCATCATGTTTTTGTTTATTTTCTTTGAAGTCAAGATTCAAGATCTGGGGGTTATCAACCATCGGTGTTAGCTCTAGCTACAATGCTTCATATCATAGATAAAGTTGACTCTTTAAACTATGTGTGACTATTCGGATTAGCTTCTTGATGTACTCAAAAGCACTGGATATTAGAAAAGTTAGAAACAAGGCTTTCTTTAAGGGCAAAAAGGGAATTTGTGATGTTGTGTTTGATCACGTAAGGATGCGGTAGCTTTTAATTAGATTAGTAGCAGGTGTAGTAAATATAAAATTGAGTGAAATGCTTGGTTAATTAGCTCTTCTGTGTAGAGCTCTAACTCCTTTGTACGTAGTTTTGTGCCCAGCCAGCTTCTGGCTTGGTTATTTCAGTTTTCTAAAAAATATATATATATCACATCATATTTGCAGGGCGTTCTAGACAATGGGATGGATGTGGCAGTAAAGATACTATCAAAATCATCTGGACAAGGTTCACAAGATAAAATGAATTAATATTATGTCGTCGTCATATCGGAGATGAGAAGCTTCAATGCTGTAAAGTTTACTGAATTCCTCACTGGTTCTAATGGATTCTACACATCTAATTTTGGTTTTTATTTTTTATTTAATCGATCCTTGATTTTAGTCTAAACCATGTTTGACTTTTGTTACTTAAGATTTGGTGGATCTCAGTATCAATTCTGATGATCGAGAAATTGATTAATCTTTGTTTATGTTGCAGGTGCAACTTGCTACACATTCTTTCACTTTCGATCATGTCTATGGAAGCTCTGGTTCCGCATCATCCTCCATGTTTGAAGATTGTGTTTCTCCTCTTGTTGAGGTTCCGTTTCAAGGATATAATGCTACTTTTCTATCTTACGGTCATGTATTAATTTGTCACAATTCAAGTAACAAAGATGTATTCTATTGTTTATCATAGTTCTTTACGTGTTGATTCAAGTAACAAAAATGTATTCTATTGTTTACCATAGTTCTTTACGTGTTCTAATTTCACAGACCGGTTCAGGGAAGACATACACCATGGGAACCATATTCAAAGATGGTTACCAAACCGGAGTTATTCCTCAATTCATGGCTGCTTTATTCAACAAAATCAAAAGTTTACAGGATCAAATAGAGTTCCAGTTGCATGTTTCCTTCATCGAGGTGTGTTTTTTATACCTATAAGTAGAATTGTAAATAGCTTTCTTACTTTACACCTGACTGAAAGATTTTTCTATAAAGATTCTAAAAGAAGAAGTGTGAGACTTGTTGGATACTAAATCTGAGATATCATCAAATGGGCAGAATGAGAAAGTGAATATTCTAGGGAAACTTCTAATGGTGTCATAACGCTTGCTGGATCTACTGAATGTAGTGTTAAGACATTAAAAGAAATGAGTGATTGACTTGAGCATGGATCATTGAGTAGAGCAACATGAAGTACAAATATGAATAATCAATCAAGGTAATTAATCTTTGAATTGTCTTTTAAGTAATATAATATATTATATATGACATATATTATATATATTTATGACATTTTCAACTTTTTGTGTAATCGATCACATGCCGTTTTCACAATCACATTGGAACAAATGAACAAGACAATCTCGAATGATTCTATGTGTGATGAATATTTGTGTGCCAAATTGCATTTAGTTGATCTTGCAGGTTCAGAAACGGCTAAAAGAACAAGATCGAAACCAGGACTGAGTGGACAAAAGTTGCAGCTTTTGTCTCACACAAAAGACATAAATGCCCTCATCCTCATTATTGGAAAAAAGAAATAACCTGCCTGATAACTTGATTTGTTGAACACGAGTTCATATTTATAAGGGGCTTCTTGCACATGGAAATGTCATAAGTGCCATTGGTGATGAGATAGTAAACTTACTTACCTCTTGCTGGTTGGACATTATTAATTAATTAATTTTTTAATGCAAATTGGTTTATTGCTTTTAGTTTAATCTAAATATGTTTTACGAAACTGATAGGACTCACTTGGTGGGAACAACAGAACTGTTATGATAGGTAACATATATAATTTATAGTATTGTTTATTATTTATAATTATAATTTTGTTTATTATTTAAAATCTTTGGTACTAAGTAAACATATAATTTTTCCTAATTTCAGCTTGTGTTAGTCCTGCTGATAGAAATGTTGAGGAGACTCTCAACACTTTAAAGTATGCACACAGGGCTCGAAATATATAGTAAGCCTGTGGTAAGTTTGAGTTATATGCTAGAAATAGCAACCTGCTTTCATTTATTTGCTTATTATAGAAAAAGTATTATAGTGAGATGTTATATATAATACACAAATTAGTCATTACTTTTTTAAACAATTTAATAGGTGAATAGGGATCGAGTGTCTAGTGACATGTTAAAAATGCGTCAACAAATGGAATGCTTGCAAGCAGAACTTTGTGCTCGTGGTGGAGGTTCTACTGTTAAATTATAGGTATAAATTATAATATGAATATCATATTTATTTTATATAATAAACCTTTATTCTTTAATTTCTCATAAATTTGTTGTATCGCATAAAAAAATTAGTGAAAGTGGTATGTTTTTATTTTAATTTTTTTATACAAAGCTAAAATTATTTGTATTTCATCTTCTTTTTTAATAATAATGAATATAGGCAATTCTGGTGTGATAGGGAGGAAACAACAAAAGAGTTGGAGCATACTCTTCTCCAAGACTTCACGGATAAAGAGGTACATGAGTTAAATAAAAGTTTGGATACTTTTTGATAGAAATTTATAATTTTTAATGCATAAATGCATCATTATCAAAGGGTATTTAAGACATTTGGTGAATATTTAAAACAAGAAGTTATTGTTGCACATGTTTTGTTCTGATCTTGCTTATGACAAGTCACTTCAGCAGCTAAAATGCTTCTTGAGGTTAGTAGTGGACAAATGAGTTGCATTGGAATCACTAAATCCTCCAAATGTGACAGAAAATCCAGATCGGAATCAGCATCTTATGTTCTCAGAAACAAGAAACAACAAAACAGGTAACAGTTTTAGTCCCTAAATTTTTGGTCCTTGTACAATTTTTGTCCCTGCAACAGTTCTGGTCCCTACGGTTTTGGCCCATTTATAGTTTTTTTCCTCTCTCTCTCTCTCTGTAGCTAGTGTGGTATTACGACTTCCTTCAATTATTTGATATCATAATTTCCATTCTTAACCGTTTTCATCTTAAAATGTCATGCAATATGTTGTATTTGGAGATAGTTTTTTACTTTTTATTAATTTTGATGAATGTTTATTTTCAGATACACCCTGATATCAGATCCAAATTCTAACGGTTACTTTGATATGATGATTAAGGTACAAAAATAAAATTTTGATTCTATTGTTGACAAAAATCATGTAGTTGCTAGTGCAGATTTAGTCAGTGGCATCCATTTGCTCCAGGTATAACCAATCATTAGCATTGTTATCTTTAATGATATTCTTTTAACAGAATTCCTAATTATATTGTATTTGTTGTTGTATCTTAGTCAAATCCAGAGATTCTGAAAAGATGGAACAATGAGGTACAAGAAGTTGTTCAATCAAGGGTTGCACTTGTACAGTTTCATGTACTTGTTCAGCTCCACCAGGTATAACTAAAGCCTAAAGGCTTAATCACAAAAATGACCAAAATGACCATGCACATTTAATGTGATAATTGTCGACATTTGTCCCATTAATTTAATTAATTTTATATATTTTTAGATAAGACAAAATGACCAATTGGATGTTAGCAAATTAGTTACCAGCTTAACAAGGGGTACCGTTCGTTCGCCTTTAGCACAATGCCTTTTAATTTGTTACACAAGTCAGGTACTCTTTAATTTAAGTAATGATTGCCACCTGTTATCTTTGAAGCTGCAAGGGCAATAACGGAATTAAACGTTGTTACTAGTAGAGAATTGACACCTGCAATTAATTGGTATTGTACAACTGACATTATTATTGTGTAGGATTTCCGTGTTGTTCTTGATAACGAGTTGAGATTGATATTGAAGTTAAGAGACATGATGAAGGGTTTTAGAGCTTCTTCTGGCAACTTAATGACAAGTTACTGAAACAAGAAGGTGCCCCTTTATAGCAATGTAGTATTAGGTTATATTGTTAGGGAAAACCTCTTAATAACAATGTAAATTTAATTTATATATTGTAAAAAATAGAATTGTATGACATTAAATTTTATGCAATGAATTGTATTTTTTGTATATGGTATTTTATTTCAATTATGAGACATGAAATGCAAATTTAATTTGAAAAATAGTAAATCTATAAATAATGTTTTTTTAAAAAAAATAAAAATTACGATACGCAAAAATGTGTGTCATATTCCTTTATGACATGGCCTTTCTTGACATCGGATTAAATGATACGCATTGCGTGTCATAAATGCGCGTCGTCTCTCTTTATGACAGGGCCTTCCTTGACGTGCATTTGCGCGTTGTCTGAGTGTTTTACGACGCGCAATGAGCGTCGTAAAAGGCCTTTTTTCTACTAGTGACTAAAACGACTCTCTAGTTCTGTGCGTTGCAAATCAATGACATCGTAGAATAACTCTACACAATAGTAGTGTAAGTTTGTCATCTTTGGATATTTTCGTTGTGACCGTCCAGGAAGTAAGAACATTGCATCCATGTTGCAAACCTCAATCTTGTGCTCTTTACAAAACAATGTAGTCTGAGTGAGCATAGAATCCCATCCACTATCCCTCAAATTTTGCAATTGCATCTTGTAAATTCTAACCACGTCTTGATCTTTCCTTTGCAATGCTTGGGACAACTCATTAGTAATACCCAATAATCTTTTCATGAAGTAAAGAGAAAATATGAAATCAAAGGTCTGCAAGGAGTTAATTAACATATCAACTTCACATTTTTGTTCTGGGGTTGCTCCATCTTCCGCAATAATCTCAAGAACATCTAAAACGGATGGAAACAATGTAATCATACTTATCAAAGTACCATAATGGGATCCCCAACGTGTGTCTCCCGGTTTGATAAGAGATGTTTCTTGATTGATGCCTCGACTGCTTATGATTTCACCTAAACCAAGTACTTCAATAACTTTGGAAGCTTGTTGTTCTCGAAGACGGTCAAGACGATTGCAAGAACCTCCAACAACATTCACAACATTGTTAGCAACACAAACAAAGAAACTATTTTTGAATTATTTTTTGCCATTGCTACAAGAGTAAGTTGAAGTTGGTGAGCAAAACAATGAATATAATATGCACTTGCATTTTCATTCAAAATCAAAGTTTTAAGACCACCAAGTTCACCTTTCATATTACTTGCCCCATCATAACATTGTTTGCGCAAACTGGAGATGCTCAACCCATGTCTTGAAAACAAATTATCGAGTGTCACTTTAAGTGTAATAGTTGTAGTATTTGGGACATGCTCAATACCTAGAAAACGTTCAATTACACGACCTTCTACATCTACATACCGCAACGCAACACTCATTTGTTCATTAATCGAAATATCACGAGATTCATCGACAAGGAGAGAGAAAAAAGTTTCGCTAATATCATTTATAATGAGCTTCGTTGTTTCAATCGCAGCTACATGAACAATGTCTTTTTAGATATCTGGTGAGGTCAACTTTAGATTCAACGGAGCATTATTGAAAGTAACATCTTTAATGCTTTGATTATGATCAGCTAGAAATTGCAACAACTCTATAAAGTTCCCTCTGTTAGCTGAAGTTTCACTTTCATCATGTCCTCTAAATGCAAGACATTGTCTTAATAGAAATCGAATACAATCAATTGATGCATCCAATCGTATATCATAGTCTATTGAACTTTGTGTTGAATGCTTTACGAATGCAACATCAACGCGTTGTTTGTTGTTCTATAAATCCTTGCACTTGGACCAAGCTTGGTTGTGAACACTCTTGAAACCTCCAACATGTTGATTCAACTTTTCTTTATGTCCCCAATTTTCAAATCCCACACTAACAAACGTTTCACCGCCTCCTTATGCTCCAACATATGGTTGGAATAAATAATAATATAAGCAATATGCAACATTTTGAGTTACACTATATTCTAGCCATGTAGAATATTCTTTAACATTAAAACAAGCAACATTAAATCTTCGTGGTTATTTGCCAAAAAAGTGTAAGGAAACTCGTGAGATTTAGGTTGGCAAGGCCCTTTTAAGAGGTATGCTCTTCGAACTTCGTCTCGAACATTAGGATCATAATCTAAAATCCTAGTCCTCATTCGAGGGTCTGAGGGAAGATCTGGTAAATTGATTTCCACACGGCTATGTTTGAAAAATCAACATTAGATGCCTCTAATGAATCCATAATTTTTCTCTTTGTTAAATATTTCTCCATGCCTGTTGAATGATAAGTGATTAATAAATAATAAGTGATTAATGAAAAATAAGAATTGTTTCTTATAATAAATACAATAACTAAATAGAAAAATAAAAAGAAAATATAGGTTCTACTTGGTGTGTTCATATGTTTATGTTTGCAGAGAGAAAAGAAAGAAAAATATAACAATTAACAAATATGTATATTCAAACATCAAAAAGGCAAGATATAACAATTAAAAGATAAGTATATTCACAATGTGAGTTGTGACATTCTCTTTTCACAGCATGGGCAAGTGTACTGTTTGCAGGTGTGCAACAAAAGGAATTAAATAAACAAATGGTGGTGCTCGGTTGCTATATATTTTCCCATAATCTAAATAACATAATTTATACAATAAATAATAGGATCATAGGAATCGTATCTACTCCAATTCTAAATAAACAAATTAACGGAATCCCAATCGCTTTGTTGTCGACATATACAAAATATACAATAAAAATATAACCTAAATTCTTTGAAAATATAAAATATTAACATACAATAAGTCAATAACATGCTGCTTTGCTTGCTTGCTTGATCGCAAACTTCAATTAAGAGAACTAGAAATTTAGAAGACGATACCTGGTTGCCTTACTTGCTCGATCGCACTTTTCTACATCTAATTGCCTGCTAATTTGATCTAATGAGATTTGGGGTTCGGACTAATGAAAGCGACAAGAGTGGGTCTGGCTATTTGGGCTAGTAAAAAAAATTAATAATCTGAGGGTCTGGCCCCAACGTGGCTCCGCCATTGAGTGGCAGAGCCAGAAATTTTGATATCGGGTACAAACATTAATATCAATATATATTCTACTAGGTTATAACCCGTGAAACCCACGGCTGACAAAGTAAATGATAAATACATTATAAAAATGGTAATCATGAATCTTATATATGTAAACTTTTATTTTAATACAAATTTTGATATGTTAGTTGTAACTGTATTATCATTATTTTAAATTAATATATAATTACAATGAAATAGAAAATTAAATAAGCTGAAAAAACAAAGACAAACAATCATGAAAATAAATATTAGTATTAAATTAACATATTAATTTCTTTGTAGGTTCAATGCAAGCAATAACAATATATTTTCATATATGAGTGAATTATAATCACATTTACATTGTATTTAATAGTTATTAGTTTACACATTGTAAGATTAGATCTTTCTTAACAGTAATCTTTATTTACCCTCTTGGCCTCTTCCTCCAAATGGCCATTTGATCTTTCTCGCACTAATGTAACAAAGTTAAAAAATAAATAAATAAATAAATAAATAAATAAAAATAAATAAAAACAAAAAATAAAAACAAATTTGGGTGAATAGCAGCTTTTCTCATGGACTAACTTCATTATATTACATCCAATCAACCTTCGTTTATTACCAAATTCATTGTGTAGCAATTATAGAAATTAAATTAATCCAAACTGAAATTCCATCGACCAATTTAGTTTGAAGTATTATAAAAAATACCAACAATAAATATAGCTAAAATATAATTTACCTTTGTGTAATAAAAGGTTAGGTAATTATCAACTATAAGGAAAATCATTATAATTTCACATTCAAGTTTCCGACTTTCCTTTTATTTCCGGAGTACATATTTTTACGTAATCATATTTGCTCACTTGCTCTACATTATATTTGTTAATTACATAGAAACCTTATGACTATGCAAAAACACAATAAGATAAAAGCATAATATAATGTGATTTATCTTTTCTATATTCGTACAAAAAAACCTTTACATCTTAAATTTCTTGGACAATGCATCGATCTTGACAATATTAATAGATAAAAATGTCGATATTAATCCCTAATAATTTTCAAAACAATCTTGATAATGTGACACTAACCCCTGACAATTTTCATTGTTTGTAACCTCAATTCAATCCAACAACCTTCAAAAAATCTGAGAACAAAGAAATTAAAATGAGATTCAGAAGATGTTAGAGGCCGGCTTGAGATCTAAAGATATGTAGTTGAAAAAATGTTGAAAAAAAAAAACTATAAGTATTTTTTTTGATGATTAATAGAGTCTAAATAATTTAAAAATCAATTTCATACAAAAGAACATTATAAATTAAAAAGATCGATCTCATATTCAGTAATATCATAATATTTGGTCTTGATCAATAAATTGTACTTGAAAAAAAAACTTAGATGATTAATTTCAACATTTAATATTTTTTAACTCAAGCAATCAACCAAACTAAACAAAAACAAACACTTATAAACATATATTATAGTCTTTAAGAACAAAATTATGAACACAACCTCAAGTGCTTCAATTACTACAAATCATAGTTACCCATAAATGAAGTTGTATTTACTATCTGTTTCCCACAAAACAACATAACATGCAATCAACAACAGTTCATTGATTACATATAATTCATCAACAAACAGTAAATATGTGTTTAATGAAAAAAATATTAAAACATGTCACTGATATTTTTGTATATTGACTTTTGACAGAGTTTGAATGAAAGGAAAAAAATGTTTATTTAATTGATACCAAATTCTAGAAAAGATGAAGGAAATTTAGTCATTTTTTGTTGGAAAAACTTTATGTGTTTTCATAATTATGAGATCTCACATATGCCAACAATTATAGGATCTAAGATAACACATATAATTCCACTACTAGAAACTTGAGTTTCAGCTATGGATTTTGCTACGGATTTGTTCTATAATTTTAAACTTGAATTTCTCTCCGGCTTTTGAGATTTATGCAGGAACCAAGCTTGGGAAAACTTGTAGTGCTGAGGAAAACTATTGGGAACCAAGCTTATGTTGGATAAGGTGTCTAACTCCATAACTATTTTTGGTATGTACTTGACCCGACCCGGCATGGTCCATTTGGGTTGCATGGCACCATGCAATTGGATAAACTAAATGAGAGAAATAACGCTTGGAGATTATTAATATATTATAAGTTCTAATATATTAATAATATTATTTGATTAGTTTGATCAAGAATTAATTTAGAATTAATTAAGTGATCAAAAGATAACTAATTAAATATATGGGTTGATTAAGTAAATCATCTATATCTTGTATAGTGGGCTAAAAGGCTCCATGGATCATCAAGTTGGGTTCCACCCATAGGATGCTCCATGGATGCTCCATGGGAGTTACAAACCCATGGGTCATGGAAATTAAGAGTCATGACACATTAGGGTTTAACCCTAGATGTGTCAACACTATATAAGAAGCATAATCTCCACCAAAATCGGTTGCAACAAAGAAATAGAGGGCTTGGCCGATTTGGAGAAGTGAGTATTCTCTCATAAGTTCTTCCAAGAGTATTTGGTGTTGTGTGAAGCATTTGAGGCATCACCACTTGAGGTGCTAGGCTCACAAGGTTTCAAGGAACACAAGCAACAACAAGGTAAGTTATTCTATCTATACTTTATGTTAAAATTGTTCCCCATGTATGCTAGATAGGATATAACCTTGGAATTCAACTTTGCATGACAAATTAGACAAACATAGATCCAAGGTTATTAGGGTTGCATGTACACTTAGGAAGTGTTAGTATGCTCAAAACCCATCAGTGGTATCAGAGCCTAGGCTTGTTTGTTCTTATTTGTGCTTAAAAATTGAAAACAGAATCGAAAATTTGCTGTCTGCGATCGGACTCGCCGAGTCCATAGGGGGGACTCGCCGAGTCTATGTGTATCTTCAACCAACTCGGCGAGTCATGTTCATGCACTCGGCGAGTAGGGTCGAATGAGTGCAGAATTTCGATTCAGTTGCTGGAAAATGAATTAGAAACATTACCCTAAACTGTTTTAGTAAATGTAAACTTGTTTTTGGTGGTGTAATGTTTTGCTAATTCATTTACAACAACTAGTTATCAAAATTACAAAGTTTTATGTAATTTTTGATTATGTTCATATTCATGTTCTTGTTCTTATGATGTTTTAGATGATCATAGGAATTATTTGTAACCTATTTGGTAGTTTAATTCTTGATCATAATGTGTTTTAATGGAGTCCATAACTTATCCTTAAGTTATGGAAAACCAAGAGTCACTTGAGTTAAAAAACCATTAAGAAAACACAAGAGTTATAAAAATGAAGAGTCTTCATTTTATGACTCTATTAAACTCATAAGTTACAAGAAATGAAAAGTTTTCAAAGTTACAAAACTTGCCCTCAAGTTTTGGAACAAGTAAAGTTAAGTTAAAACTTTAGTTCCAACCCCTAGAATTTTAAAAGTTAAAATTCAACCCTTATACTTATATTATGATAATTTAATAATTATATATATATGTATAAGAACAAGTCGTCTTACCGCTAGTACGCCTCATTCACGAAGCCGGTCTATAAGGTGGGTATAAGGTTGTTGCCTATAAAATGGTGACTTAATGGGTGTATATTCTCACCCACCGCTTGCTTGACTGGTGGAGGGTCGTTAGCCGAACGGGTAAGACAAGGACTTATAAATTCTCATTCAAAGTATGATGAATATATAAAGTAACTAAATGTTTATTAAATTCCCAATCTTAGTTACTTTAGGAAAAATGTGAATAAGGTGCTAATCCATGAAATTACACTTTACACTTTGTCTGAGTCGTTGGTGGAGCGTGTGTGGTTAACCGGCACACTAACTTGGACTTAACAAGGTAGGTAAAGGGTGACTTAAAGTTTATTATAGTATCGGTGGAGCGTGTGTGGTTTACCGGCACATCGATTGAGTGATAAACTTTAAGGGTACCAAGTGATTTGCATGGTTACTTCACACCTCGTTTTGTGATCCTCGGCATCCCAGTCACAAAACCTGGAGGGCACTCCCGAGATCGAAACATGCCTTTGAAAAGTTCATTGGATCTCAAAGAATCTAGGAATTTCTAAAACCTATAAAAACTAAATATTTATTATTTCGGTTTTCGTGGTGGAAATTGGTGAATCGTCATTCACCTACCTTTCAAATATGGTATAGCTTAGATTACGGCATACCTCTTCTAAGTTATATTATATTGTGATTGGATCCTAGCCTTAATATTACATTTGGGTGTTTTATTAAGGACTCTCTTAAATCTAAACTAAACTTGTTCTTCTCTTTCAGATGTCTTCAAATAATGCTTCTGGCTCGAATCCTAATGGCTCCTTTACTCTTATGAGTCTGTGCGGGAAAGTCACCTTTGATGGATCCAACTTCAATAAGTGGATCAGAAACATCAGGATGATTACTCGCTACGAGGACAAAGAATATGTCCTTGACAAGGAGCTTAAGGAAATTGACGAGTCCACTGCAACTCCCCAGGAGATCGCTGACTTTCATACTCATGAAAGAGATGCAACCAAGGTGGCTTGCATCATGTTAGCCACCATGACAGCTGAACTCCAAAAGTCTTACGAAGACTTCTACCCTTATGAAATGCACCAAGATTTGATGGAAAGATACCATCAAAGTGCGCGACAAGAGAGGTACGAAGTCATCTGCTCCATGATAACAACCATGATGAAGGACGGAGAGTCCGTCACGAGCCACATGCAGAAAATGCAAAGGTATGTGGATCGGTTGCTGAAGCTCAATGTGAACTTCCCTGAGGAGCTTGCAATAGATATCATTTTGCACTCCTTACCATCGTGCTATGATCAATTCCGCATGACATATCACATGAACAAGGAAGAAGTCACTCTCAGCAAACTTCAGGGACTTCTCAAGACCGCAGAAACAGGTCTTAAGGGGAAGTCGGTTGCTATCACTCCTACTCCAGAAACAAATCCGGTCTTGGCAATCGGACAGAGTCGAGGGAGGAAGAGAAAGAGATCTTCAAAGGGTACCAAGGCTCGGACCCTTGATGGCTCTTCTTCAAGTGGAACCAAGAAAGGTTTCATTACTCCTTCTTCTGACCCAAAAGAGGCGGAATGCTTCTATTGCCACGAAAAAGCTCATTGGAAGCGGAACTGCCCAAAGTACCAGCAAGATGTAAAGGATGGGAAAGTCAAACCCAACCATGCAGGTATTTACACTATCATTTCTAATAACTCACCCCATTCGAAATCTTGGGTCCTTGATACAGGTTGCGGAATTCATATTTGCTGTGACTTGCAGGGACTAGGAAGAAGTGAGAATGTGGAGCAAGGAAGAATAAACTTAGTCATGGGGAATAGGAAAGTTACACCTGTCACCAAGATTGGAGTTTATACTTTATCGCTAAGTAGTGGGTTAAATTTAGATTTGAATAAGTGTTGTTATTCGCCAGAAATGGCAAGAAATATTATTTCCTTTCATGCATTGTACAAACAAGGTTTCACCTTTTCGTTTGATAATGAAGTTGGTTCGATTAATGCTTTCTTTAATAATGTACTTTATTTTAAAGCATTACCTTGTGATGGTGTGTATGAAGCTGTATCTATTGTAGATAACTTAGGAAATAATGTTTTGTGTATTGATTCTACTAATAATAATAACTTGGATAAAGCATCGTTATGGCATTGTCGTCTTGGACATATAAGCAAGAAACGCATAGGCCAACTCCAAAAGGATGGAGTCTTGGAGTCGTTTGACCTAAAGTCAAATGATAGTTGCGAATCATGCTTACTTGGAAAAATGACAAAGTCACCCTTCACAGGCTCATGTGAAAGGGGTGAAGGTTTGTTGGACCTTATACACACGGATGTGTGTGGACCATTCAAACATGCCACGAGAGATGCTAATCGTTATTATTTGACTTTTACCGATGATTACAGTAGATATGGATATGTCTACTTAATCAAGCATAAGTCAGAGACTTTCGAGAAGTTTAAGGAATTTAAACAGGAAGTCGAGAATCAATTGGGCAGGAACATTAAGATGCTTCGATCCGATCGAGGTGGTGAGTATCTTAGTTCAGAGTTCCTCGACTATCTAAAGGAATGTGGGATTGTCTCACAATTGACACCTCCCAGGACACCGCAGTTGAATGGTGTGGCTGAGAGGCGTAATCGAACCTTGTTGGACATGGTTCGTTCCATGATGAGTCGAGCTTCGCTACCAATATCATTCTGGGGGTATGCCTTAGAGACTGCCGCCCATATCCTTAATCTAGTCCCTACAAAGAAAGTTGCCAAAACTCCTCATGAGATGTGGACTGGTAAAGTACCTAAACTAGACCACATCAAGATTTGGGGCTGCGAGGCTTTCGTGAGACGCGAGACTCATGATAAGCTCGAACCCCGAAGCGAGAGGTGTATTTTCATCGGCTACCCACAACAATCCTTTGGTTACCTCTTCTACAGACCTAGTGACAATGTGGTCTTTGTAGCAAGAAGAGGAGTCTTTCGAGAAAGAGAGTTTATAAGCCAAGGAGACAGTGGGAGGCAAGTTGATCTTGAAGAAATTCAAGAATCAAGTGGTGAAGGAACTTCAAACTCTAGCCCTCAACTTGAGGAGGAAACTCCTGTTGAGCCAATTGACGAATCTGTACCTCTGAGGCGTTCCACGAGAGTTAGGAGTGCACCTGAGCATTACTATGGATTCCATATTACTGCAGAAGGTGAGACACTTATTAGTGATGAGACACTAGTAAGTCAAGATGACCCTAACAGCTACGAGGAAGCCATGGCAGGCCCCGAGTCTGCCAAATGGAAAGAGGCTATGGATAGCGAGATACAATCCATGTATGACAATCAAGTTTGGAACTTGGTTGAGAATGTACCAGGTCGAAAGACTGTAGGGTGCAAATGGGTCTTCAAAAAGAAGACCGACATGGATGGTAAAGTACACACTTATAAGGCTAGACTGGTTGCAAAGGGCTTCTCTCAAATTCCTGGAGTGGACTATGATGAGACCTTTTCTCCGGTAGCCAAGATTAAGTCTATTCGGGTTCTGTTAGCCATAGCCGCATTTCATGACTATGAAATTTGGCAAATGGATGTCAAAACCGCTTTCCTTAATGGAAAGTTGGCTGAAGATGTTTACATGAGTCAGCCAGAGGGTTTTGTCAGTAACGAGTACCCTAATAGAGTGTGTAAGCTTGAGAAATCCATTTATGGATTAAAGCAAGCACCTCGCAGATGGAATCTTTGCTTTGATGAAAAGGTCAAGGAATTTGGCTTTTCTAGGAGTGAAGATGAATCTTGTGTATATGTCAAGGCTAGTGGGAGTATAGTTAGCTTTTTGGTATTGTATGTGGATGACATACTACTCATAGGAAACGACATTCCAACCTTGCAGGAAGTAAAGTCCTGGCTTGGAAAGTGTTTCGCTATGAAGGACCTTGGTGAAGCTGCCTATATTTTGGGGATAAGAATCTTGAGAGATCGGAGTAAAAGACTAATTGGACTTAGTCAAAGTACCTACTTGGAGAAGATTCTGAAGAGATTCAGAATGCAAAACTCCAAGAAAGGAGAGTTGCCCATCCAGAGTAGCGCCAAGCTGAGTAAGACACAAAGCCCTAGCACTGAGGCTGAGATAGCAGAAATGAGTCGATTACCTTATGCTTCGGCTGTAGGTTCGATCATGTACGCTATGACGTGTACTCGACCTGATGTAGCCTTTGCCTTGAGCATGGTTAGCAGGTTTCAGGGGAACCCTGGCAAGGCACACTGGATTGCGGTAAAGAATATTCTCAAGTACCTACGAAGGACTAAGGACTGGGTCCTTACCCTCGGTGGGAGTGATGACTTGAGAGTTGTAGGGTATAGTGATGCTAGCTTCCAGACTGATAGGGATAACTTCCGCTCTCAGTCGGGCTGGGTCTTTACCCTAAATGGAGGAGCAATTTCTTGGAAGAGTTCCAAGCAAGAGACAGTGGCAGATTCTACTTGTGAATCAGAGTATATTGCAGCTAGCGAAGCAGCAAAGGAGGCGTTATGGCTGAGGAACTTCATTGGAGACCTTGGAGTTGTACCAGCTATTAAAGAGCCGATGGAAATTTTCTGTGATAGTGAAAGTGCTGTTGCCTTAGCCAAGGAACCAAGGGATCACGGGAGATCCAGACACATCGACAGAAAATACCATTTCATCAGACATCGGATCGAAGAAGGACTCCTCGTGGCAAAGAGGGTATCATCAGATGAGAATCCGGCAGATCCCTTCACGAAGGGACTGACTCGGGTTAAGCATCTCCAGCATGCTCGGAGCATAGGGCTGAAGGATGATATTAGATTTAGTAGTTAGATAATCTTGAAATTTGTAAAGTGTAATTGACATTTGATGATGAATAAAAGTGTTTTATTTATGAGTAAAGTGTTGCTATCTCTTGTCGATCGTTTACTATATTTCTTTTGCATGTTTTGACTTCCAGAATAATTTTGTTTGGTTTAACATATTATTCAAACCTCCACAGTCGGTCATATGTCGGAAGTAGGTATGAATCAAGACTGTCATGTTTGGTTGTAGAGGTCTGGGACAAGGCTACAACAATCATGAGTGCTCATAAGTTCTGAGCATTGGACACAACCCACGCTCACTGGAATCACTTCATGGAATTCTATCTCGAGTGATCGTGAGACGGTAATATCATATAAGTCTTTAAACCTAGAGATATGATTTGTTACTTACGAGTTGGTTATGCATTAATTGTACGAAAAACGCATTGGTAACTCGATGTTATAAAATCGTGCTCTTATGTGTAATTCAATGAGTAGTAGAACAAACATATGAGTCGAAGTTTATCTGTTCCTTCTTGGATTAGAAGCTGATATCTGGGCCCCTCGATGATTTTGTTTTGACCTATGTACCGGGCCCGGTCAGAACTAGATTGATGTGTTCAATAAAGTTCTTTGTCAAACAAATCGGAAATCGGGAAACAAATGTTGGACAATAAGTAAGACATTGTTCCATGTATTTGTCCGACTGATATCTAGAACAGAGGATTATATGATCACTTATCTTAAATGGCGTACCATCGTCTTCTCAAGTTTCGAGAAACCTTGTAAAGAGCTACGATTGCCGGTCGGTTCCTGAAGTCATACTTGCAGTAATAGTTACTAGACTTATCCAAGTGGAAGACTGTTGGATAAGGTGTCTAAGTCCATAACTATTTCTGGTATGTACTTGACCCGACCCGGCATGGTCCATTTGGGTTGCATGGCACCATGCAATTGGATAAACTAAATGAGAGAAATAACGCTTGGAGATTATTAATATATTATAAGTTCTAATATATTAATAATATTATTTGATTAGTTTGATCAAGAATTAATTTAGAATTAATTAAGTGATCAAAAGATAACTAATTAAATATATGGGTTGATTAAGTAAATCATCCATATCTTGTATAGTGGGCTAAAAGGCTCCATGGATCATCAAGTTGGGTTCCACCCATAGGATGCTCCATGGATGCTCCATGGGAGTTACAAACCCATGGGTCATGGAAATGAAGAGTCATGACACATTAGGGTTTAACCCTAGATGTGTCAACACTATATAAGAAGCATAATCTCCACCAAAATCGGTTGCAACAAAGAAATAGAGGGCTTGGCCGATTTGGAGAAGTGAGTATTCTCTCATAAGTTCTTCCAAGAGTATTTGGTGTTGTGTGAAGCATTTGAGGCATCACCACTTGAGGTGCTAGGCTCACAAGGATTCAAGGAACACAAGCAACAACAAGGTAAGTTATTCTATCTATACTTTATGTTAAAATTGTTCCCCATGTATGCTAGATAGGATATAACCTTGGAATTCAACTTTGCATGACAAATTAGACAAACATAGATCCAAGGTTATTAGGGTTGCATGTACACTTAGGAAGTGTTAGTATGCTCAAAACCCATCAGCTTAAACTCAAGTTTCTATTAGAAACTTGTGTTTTCATAATCTACAGGCAAGTTGTTTACACCTTCATACCATTTGAGGCTGATTGTTGTATGATATTAACCAATAGTTTATTAATTCTTGATTTTAAGGGTTATTTTTTGACTAATGGTGCCACGAGGAGCCCGTGGTGGTGGTCGTAGTGGTAGTCACATTGGTGGTCGTGATGCTGGAGATAGAAATGCATCTCAATCACACAATAATGCAGAAAGTCAACCTTCTTATTCTTCAGTTAGAGGATCAAACATCTTGGAACAACTTCCAAGTAACCCATCAAAAAGGAAGTTCATTGAAGTCGATTCTGAAAAGGAGTACTAATGTTAATTTTACAATTGTTTATGAAAATGAATTTACTTGTTAATGATAATACTAATGCTAATTTTTTAATTATTTATTTTTTGCAAGATTTGCGGATCAGATTTCAGTGATCAGAGCCATCGCATGTATACTGAAGACGATGTTTGACAACCCATGGACCTCATGGAAGAAGGTTGACAAAGAACATCGTGATGCAATGTGGGAACACTTTAAGGTTTGTACTTATTATTTTTATGATTTATCAAAGTAAAACTTGGTGTAAATGGAAAAGATAACTGTATGCGTGATCTACATGTAGGGTTTGTATGTCTGGCCCGAAGCGACTAATGTTCTTGCTCGCATGGTATGGGAAGACTATATGAAGAAACGATTTCCTGACATAATGCGAAGAACACGTGAAGAATCTTTAAAACTTGCCAAAGCTGCAAATGTGAATGCCTCACTAGAAGGTGATTTAAATTTGCTAAAGGACTATCACCCAAATTGGATAAAAAAGGAGTATTGGGAAAAATGATCAATGAAGTGTGGACCACATCCAAATGGAAACGTTTATCACAATCAGGGGAAAATAACATAAATAAATTAGAAGATGGCTCTATTTCCAAACATACAGGGGGTTCTATATATATTCATCAACATAAGAAAAGAATGGTAAGATGTTTGCATCTCACCTTAGTTTCCACTTAGACTATTGAGTGTTTGTTTTGTTTTTTAATGTATTACTAATGGATTTTGTAGCAAGCAACACTTAAACGCCCTCCTACAGGAGTTGAACTTTATGCAAGGTTGCACACTAAACGGTCTACTCAAGAGTACATTACACCAAAGGCAGCTAAAGTTAAGGTATTTTCAATTCTTTTTTAGGAAACAAAACTTCCTACTACTCGGGTTAATGACTTCGTTAAAGCAACAAATTGACAGAAAACAAATCTTTCGTGAGTAATAATCAACTTACAAAAGAAAAGAAACAAATTATTATCTCTAAATGTTTTATCCTCTGCCTAGTTGTAATTAAGTATTTTGTAAGTAGTAATCAACTTTATAAAAGGTTTGAGTATTAATTAATAGGAGGCTTATGAAGTGGTTCATTCCATTCCTTAATTATGAATGTAATGGAATGGAATGAACCATTCTATTCCTTATTTCATGTTTCTGTTGTTTCATATTTTTTTGCTATAATAGGAGGCTTATGAAAGTGCTATGGTGGCTAAGTTTGGTGATGATACTAGTTGTCACCCCCTCTTGGATAATGAAACATGGTGTGATGTTTCCGGAGGAGTCAAGAAAGGAAGAATATATGGATTCGGATCTGTGTCTGATCCAGCGAGCTTTTTGGAAGGAACATCTAGTACAATAACATCCCAAGAGGTACTTTATAAAAATTTCCTATCATATCATTGTACTTACAAAGTTTTCTATCATGGCATTGTACTTACAAAGTTTCCTATCATGGTATTGTACTTAAAAAGTTTCCTATCATGGCATTGTACTTACAAAGTTTCCTATCATGGCATTGCACATTAGGTTGTCTATGAACATGTACGAAACGAGATGCATAGGGAAATGGATGCTAAAGCTGCAGAAATGGAAGCTAAACATCAACAAATGCGTGAGGAAATGGATGCGAAAGTTGCAGCAATAGATGTCAAACAATAACAAATTGATGCAAAATATGAAGCAATGGAGAAGATATATGCAGCCTTGCAAAATATGATGAGAAATTGAAAATTAGAGGTAATACGATGTTAACCATTAGTATTTGATGTTTTTGAATGACTTGTTAACCATTTGTATTTGATACTTTTGATTGTTTTGAATAATGTTTTATAGGAATGTGAACCGAAGATGATTGGATGGACATGAAATGAAGAGAGCATCTAAAATGTTATTTTGAAATTATGTTTTGTGAAAACTCATTTCCCGATGCATACTTTGGATTTCTTGGTGCTAAAATGTTATTTTGAAGTTAAACCTTTGGGAGTTTGATGTTATATGGATAGTTTTGGTTTTGGATGTTTTTTGAATGATACTTTGGTAAACTTTGATAGTTTTGGTATTGTAATGTTTGGTTGCATTGTTATTTGATGTTTTTTAGTATAAAAATTTGATGATTGTAGTATTTTTTTTCTTTTAGAATCATAATAGAACAAATAATATTACAAGTTCGCGTTGGATTGGTGAGAATAAAAAAAGTATTTTAATGCATCAATTTTGCGAGGGATTAGCTACGAAAAAAATATCATGTCTAAAGTTTGCGACGGAACAAAAAAAAATTAATGTATAAATTTTGCAAGGGATTAGCTATGGAAAAAAACCATGTCTAAAATTTGCGACAGATTAGTGACGAAAAGAAAAAAAAAGAAATCAATATATGAATTTTGCAAGGGATTTGCTACGGAAAAAAACTGATCACTGAAATTTTGCGACAGAAAAGCGATGGAATGACTTTATCAAATTTTGTCGCTAATGCCCTGAGTAAATGTGTTGAGTGACATTTAGCGACAGATATTCTGTCGCTACATTTGTCGCAAGGAAAAACCTCTCCATCGCTAAAACCCTCGCTGAGAAACTAGCCACTTATTAATTACCTATGAAGTGAGTTTGTCGCTGATCCATCGCAAACAGCATTTAGCGACGGAATAGCGACGGATACTTCCGTCTCTAAAACTCATGTTTCTAGTAGTGTAAGAGATGCATACACACATAACAACACAACACAACACATACAGACATCAACACATACACATATAGGTTTAATAAATATTTAATAATGGAAGCAAAGAATAAAACTTTAAAAAAATGTGTATATAAATGTTTGTGACCATAAAACGGTGTTTGATAACAAAATGTTCTAATTTACATTTTATAAAACACCTAGAGTTCATTATGAAGGAAGAAATAAAAACACCATAACTGCCACATCAAACATCGACAATATAAAACTAAACATGACCATCATGAAAGAATTATTTTATTACTACTAAAAACTTATAAACTATTTAATTCAGAGTACATTTATCTTAAACATGACAACCCGAAAGCTTAAAATAAAGAAGAGTACTCACCACTTGTAGATACACATTATGGTTTAAAATTTTCAATTGCACAAGGAGAACCTCTAGATCGATGAACAGTGGAATAAAGAAAGAAAAAGTGGGTTAAGAAGGATGGTTGTGGAATCGCATAGTATAAATAGATATTGGAAAACAAACCTGGAAATGATCAGCTCCATGATTTCGTGAGATTATGCTAATCACCTCCTAATTTCTAGGCTTTGTAGTTAGAAAGATTATCTTGTCCCAACCTGTATGATTGTGGTCTAATATGTTTCAAATGAAAGGTATACTCGAAAAATTGGTAGAAAAAATAGTGGGAAAAAACGAAAGCAGAAAATCTACAAAAGGTAACGTCCTTTTGTGTAGGGATTTGAATGGATTGAGTGCATGTAAATTAGGATAGTCAATTGTTACAACCGAAATGCTGATATTTTGGAATTGAATATAGACGGATGATAGGAATCATGGGCGGGAAAGTTATAGAGTAGAATGATAGTGAGATGACATGTAACAAAAGACAATGTTTAAAATATGATATGTGGCTGGTGTAGGATTATTTTATTAAGAATGGATGTATTTATTATTTCGGTCATTAAAAAACATGGTACAATATCTTAAGTTTGAGTACAATAACATAGAACATGTTTACAAACAAATTTTTTTATATACATAAAATTCTTTTTTGGGATGTTGTAGTACCTCTGACGCCCTATCTAGCTCCACCACTGATTCCTAACTTATGTACACCATATTTTCATAGCAGTTATATTTCCCTTATCAATTTGATGCTTCTATTGAGAATAAAATTGTTTTTACATTTTTGCTCCTAATTGAAATTTACGAATATACAAAGAGATATAAATAGGGGTTTATTTTTCCATATATATAAATAAGGGTTTATATGTATGCCTCTTATTCATAACATATTGAAGCCTTTTTCCCCTCTCCCTTTTAACAACAAATACATTATACTCATAAATCCACTTTTAAATCGTTGACTTCAAGAAAGAACAACATTGAATACTGATGGGCTAAAAACTTTTTGATCTCTTTTCCACTTACCAAAATAATTTGTTTCCATTTTGTGTCTTTATTTATCCCTTAAAACTAGTAACTTTTTTTTTTTAATTTATTTATCAAACTCACTTACTGATAGTTATTGGATGGAAAATAATATTTCATTTAAAAAACTGATTCTTCAACTATGTTTTAATAACTCATCAATCCGTTTATAAATTTTCATTTGTATATAAAATCTAACAAAAATTACTTGATTTCATCCTTTATATATTATGCCCACTATATATATATATATATATATATATATATATATATATATATATATATATATATATATATATATATATATATATATATATATATATATATAAAAGAGCGTTCAATCGAGAACATTTTTTATTGCGAAAACATTTAAAAACTAATTTTGACCTCATAATTTTTTTATATTAAATTCATCATATAATATTAATATAAACCAAGAAATAAGTAAAAAATATTAAAAAAAAAAAAACAACCCACTAAACAACACCACTCACAACCCAAACAATACCATCCACCACCACCACCCGTCACCGTCATCCACCTCCACCACCCCACCCACCACCCACAAAAACCACCACCCAACATCAACACCACCATCTGCCACCGCCAATCACGACCATCATCCACCACCACCACCACCACCCATCACCACCAACACCTACCACTATCACGACTAACCGTCACTACCACCCAACACAACCACCACTATCCACCTCCACCACCCATCATTACCACCCACCTACTATTGTGACCACCACCTATCATTACCACCACCCACTACCCATCACCACCACCTGTTACCACCACCTATTACCATCGACCACCACCACCCTCCAGCATCACCCTTACCCACCACCCACCATCATCAACACCACAACCAATACACACCCACCTCTATCACCCATCACTACTACATAGCTACTACCCACCATTATGACCACTACCCGTCATTACCACCAACCACCACCCATCACCATCACTCACCATCATCACCCATCACCGCCACCTACCATCCATCATCACCAACCATCACCACCACTCGCCGCCACTACCTACCACCACCACCCGTCACTATCACCTCCACCTGCCACCCATGAAAACCACGAACATCAACACCACCCACCACAACCACCACCGACCTATCTTCACCACCCACTACTATCACTCACCTGATACCCACCATTATGACCACTACCTGTCATTACCACCAACCGCCACCCACCACCTATCACCTCCACTCATCACCAACACCCGCCAGCATCACTACCACCCACCACCAACCAAAACCACCAATCACCGACAACCATCAACTACCACCCATCACAACCACCCGCCACCACCACCTCATCTGTCTCCTACTAAAACCACTAACCACCATCCACCCACCCACCCACTACCACCACCTATCACCATCACCCTTCTCCACCACCCATCACCACCGTCCGCCATCGCCACCTGCCATCCACTATAATCAACACCCCACATATCACCTCATCACCCTTCACCACTATCACCACCTACCACCACCAAATATCATTACACACCACCACCACGCATCATCACCACCTGTGATTATGTGTATATAATTACATGTGATTATATGTATTTAATCATATATGATTTATATGGATAATAATCTTTTTTGTCCATATAAATCATGTATATTTAATCAAATGTGATCAGATATATTTAATCATATATGTCATTATCGTGTTCTCGATTCAATAATTACTTTTTGTCAAATTTAATCATATGTGATTAGATAGATATAATCACATGTGATTATATGTATCCAATCACATATGATTTATATGAACAATATTCATTTTTGAGTTTTTGTTTCAATATTTTTCTCATATATTTAATCACATGTAATTATAAGTATTTAATCACCTATGATTAATATGGACATAATTTTTTTTTTAATGTTCTTGATTGAATAGTTATTCTCGTGTATATAATTACATGTGATCATATATTTTTCATCATATATAATTTGTAGAAACAAGAACGTGAAAACAAATCTTTTTCACATAACTCGTATGTGATTAAATACACAAGACCAACTATTGAATTAAAAACGCAAAAAATGAATATTGTCCACAAAAATCATATGTGATTAAATACCTATTGTCACATGTGATTTTATGTACCTAATAACATATGATTTATGTGGACAATATTCATTATTTCTTTCTCAAGTCAATAGTTGTACTCATGTACTTAATCACGTGTGATTATATGTATCAAATCACATATGATTTATATTGATAATATTCATTTTTGCATTTTTGATTCAATATTTTTTCTTATGTATTTAATCATATGTGATTGTATGTATTTAATCACATATGATTAATGTGGAAAAATAAAAACTATAGAATCGAAAACACGAAAATGAATCTTGTGTATTGAAATCATATGTGACTAAATGTACAAGAACAATTGTTGAACAAGAATGTGAAAACGAATATTATCCATATAAATCATATCTGATTAGATACATATAATCTCATGTAGTTAAATACACTAGAACAACTAGTGAATCGAGAACACGAAAATAAATATTTTCCGCATAAATTCTATGTGATTAGATACATATAATCACGTGTGATTATATGCATTTAATCACATATGATAATTATGGACAATATTTATCTCTATGTTCTCGATTCAATAGTTGTTCTCGTATATATAATCATTTGAGATTATATGTATTTAATCACATATGATTTATATAGGCATCATTATTTTTTGTCCATATAAGTCATATATGATGGGTTTTGGTCATAAGACATCCTATGTGCTCATACAAACCCTAATGCTTGGATCTAGGTTTCTCTATTGTACATGCTTTGAATCCAAGACTTCAAACCCTAATTCTAGCATATGGAAAACGATATTAATATATAATAAGGTTTAAGAACATACCTTGATTGTTATATATCAACAACAATCCTAATTCCTCCTTGAATTGACTTTGGAAGGCTTAGAGTCACAAGTGTCAATCCTCTAATGGCTTACAAACACCAAGAGCAAATGGAGAAGGTATAAAGAGAGAGGAGAGAGGTTAGAATTCGTCCTTAGGACTCCTTGGGAACAAGTACACGAATTCTAAGGCCTTAGGGTCTTTATATAGGTGTAGATATAGGGTTTCAGTCATTATCCTTATCTAGTTGCTTATCCACAAAGCAACCATAAGATAAGCCTTGAAAACCCTTATCCTTTATCCTTTGGACGATTTCAAGGATCTTTATCTCCTTGAATTTGTTCAACCCATATTTAGGATAACCATTACCATATTTTGTAACTATCACATAATTACAATTCAGCCCCTCTAGTTTAATTAATTACACTTGATCACAAAATTAATTCCTAATTAATTATTGACCAATATTAATTAAGAAAATATGATTTCTCCTTTAATATATTATTCTTATAACATATTAATAAATCATAATAATCTCTTTCTCTTTATTTATTTCTCCAATCAAGTTGCTTTGGTGAAGGCAACCCAAAAGGACCATGCACCATCGGGTCAAGTACATACCAAAATAGTTATGGACTTAGACACTAATCCAACAGTCTCCCACTTGGATAAGTCTAATAACTATTCTACGTATGACTTCAGATCCTGAGCTGCAATCGTAGCTTTCCAAAGCCGCTGTCAACTCTGATCATATCAGATACGCGTGTCCTTAGATAAGGGATCATATATTCCTCCATTCTAGATATCGTATGAGATATGATTTCTAATCATTCTCTTTGTACTATTTCTCAATTTCCGGTTTATGACAACTGACTAATTGAACAAATCAAATTAGTCCTAGCCCGGCCGAGCATTTACGTTTGTCATCACTAAACCATCGAGGGGCCCAAAGATATCACTTTTATCCTTCTTTGGATAAAAGGAACGGATAAACTTTGATACAATGCTTGCTTGCACTCATTCACCGAATTACACACAACAATATGTTTTATAACACCAAGTTACTAGTGCGTTTACATATTATCAATGTGCAACCAATTCGCAAGATACAACTCACACATCTCAGTTTCAAGAATATAAGATGTTATCGTCTCACTAATCACTCGTGATACAATTCATGGAGTAATCCAAGTGAGCGTGGGTTTAATCCAATGCTCAAATCATATTCATAAGCAATCATGAACATTGCAGCAAACATTTGCTTATGTCTAATACTCTTCTAGACAATCCACACACCAATTCACGATAGTCTTCATTCATATCTACTTCCAACATATGAATGATTGTGGCCCGTTCGAATAATTCGATTATTCTTAATAAACTCAATTATTCTGGAAGTCAAAACATGCAAATGTGAAACACAAGAATAAAACTAATCCCATATGGCCTCAAACCTTTGAGTATAAATAAAACGCCTTTTATTTATCACCATATTGATTACTCATTATTTGTCGTTTCGGGTAATCAACTTCTTACTTGAATTATTACACTTGTCCCATGCACCTAGCATGCACACAATGTTTACCTATGCTTCTTACTGTTGTGAAATAGATCACATTGGACACATTTCCAATCATTCTCATTTCACAACTCCAAATCCGTTTTTCATAAGTTTAAGAATATCAAATTCTTTCCACTTATAGAATATGCTAGATTCTAACATTTTATGCAATGATTCTTTCGTAATGTCACTGCACCAAAGTCACAAAGGCTATTGCCAATGATATTACAAAGTCCTCTAACGGAAATTGTTACAAGACAATTCCTTAGATATGATGTCTCTCACTCAAAGTACATTCCTTTGAACATCCTTTTGCATAAAAGTTTCTAATCTAGTCATAATTTTTCAATGTTTACTCCCAGTATGGACACGCTTCCATATGTTCCATATGACAACTCATTTCTTAATAGAATCTTTTCTATTCATCATAATGTCAATATGGTCCATTAATACCATGCTTCCGACTACTCACAAGCAGCCAATCCTCGTCGAAATTTGGATTGTCCTTTGATAGTTGTTTAATTATTTTAGTCAAAACCGATTCTAGTCCCTTTTCCTCTAAATGCGCTAGACATTTGGAAAATTTTAGAATGGTCAAACATTAAAGCATTTGCAATCGATCCTATACCCGAAGCGTATGGGACACGATGCACAATGTTTTATTTGCTATGTTCTCAAAATTCGAATTGTGAAAGGGAATTCCGTAATCATAATCGAAATTTTAAGAACACACTATGTACCTTTGACTAAATTTATTAACATTTCTCAACCTAAGCCTTTAGATTTGAAATGAAGCATAATATTCTCTCCCTTAATTATAGCAAAACAACTTTACAACCCTTACGACTTTGCAAGGTATAACTCTTGTTTTCTATAATTAATATTGCCAACTTGCAATACGTGCCTTAATAATCATACAATGATAACATTTATGCTCCCACTAGCCACGACATGTATTCATAAACATCTTAACTTTCAGAAAAACAATACTTATTGAATTTCTTAAGTCCATGTTTCTAATACTTAGTGCTTTGATAATCTTTTATCAATGCTTCTTGAACTTGTACACCTTTGTCTTCGATAGTTTATATGTGTGTCTAAACACTTAAGACTAATTGCCAAACCTCACAATTCAAATTATGGAAAGGGATACCGTAACCATGATCGAATTCGAGAATGCAATTTTACAATCACTATCTTCTTAAAATCTTTCTTAGTGAAAGCATTTCCTCACAATCATTTTCATGAAGGAGGAAATCTTATGACACTTAGATTTAAATGGTGAATTTGTTCCTATCCATGTGAATTTGTTAAAACCAAAGTTTACGACAAATTCAAACACATATGGACCGAACTCTTTCTTAATCTTGATTTCTTGCCTTATGGTAGCACAGCTGCCCACCACATCTTCCAAGTAGTTAAGCAGCTCACCTTTTCCTATCAATGTACTTTTCATTGATCAAGGTGCCTTGCCTTTTATGCGTTCAAAATGAGAACTCATAGAACTCTCATGCATAATTAACTCGATTGGATTGGCACAGAATCAATATAATGTCATCACGATAGGTTGTAAACCTTAACTCGTGTGCTAGTGATGATCGATAAGGTTTATTTGATTTGTTCTTGAAACTTTTCAAGAGCATTAAGACTCCCACTGACTCCTTGACATATAAGATTCTTTTGTCAATAACCATTTATTGACAACAAATATTCAAGAGTTAGTGTAGCTTTTATCAAAACACTTCATAATTTGGTCTAGTTGGTCTTTGTCTTATCCAAGACACCACAACTTTCCATATTTGATGAATGTTATAAACCTTTAATACTTTTCACTCATTGTCACAATCTTAACTTTAAGACTTGTTATTGGAACGAAGTATGATATACTTCTTGATTTAACCATTTCTTCAATCCTTGATTCCTCTTCTTAAACATACAATTCTACTAAGACTCACTTAGAGGATCAATTGAGATATGGTTCTTAATCATTAAGACCTATCATAAAGCATAAAAGGTACTCTCCCTTCTTCTTAGAATGGAGAAACTTTTATCTTTCTTCCTACTTGATTCTTATTATTTGTTCTACTATTGATTTAAACCTTTTCAATCAATTCATAATTACACTCAATCTTATAAGTATAATCATATTTACTAAACCTTTAGCAAATCATGACGAATATTTCGTTACTCTTATGGTGAACTTGATCAACACACAAATTTGTGTACTCAATCTCTTAGTCCTTCACTTGACACTTTGTCAATGAATTAGTGTAATTTCCAAATATGAAATTTCTCATTCATCATGCAACCAAGTTGCGTGATTCCAAATTTCTGTCTAATTGAAACTTTGGGCGATGAGAAACTCCCCATATTTGGTAAATTCTCGACATTTCCATAAATAACATAACTAAGAATCATATCCATTCGTTGTAGAAATATGCAAGCATCAATTTTTATAACGATTTCATTGCAAGGAAGTAAACAAATAAATAAATAAGTCAAACAAAATTTATTTTATTTATAAAAGCAGCGGAAAAACATTTGTCCTTACAATGCAAAATCTATTGAAAACTATGTAAAAGGAAAATTTCTAACAACTCTATCATAACTATCTAAGCTCAAAATCCAATCTTCAAGTCCATGCGATCAAGATCAATCTCTTGTGATTAGATTCATCTTGCTCTCTTATCAAGCTTCCTTTCTTTTCACCGATCCTTCAAAACATTCAAATGCAATCTTATCACATCATGTATTAAGAATCAATGAATAGGAACTTAACGGAGTTAGATAGTGGATTTTACCTTAAGCGTAGTCATACTTTTGACTCTCCCATCTCTTAGATCTCTTAGGTAATTAGGGAAACTTCATCTCCAATGCCCCTTCTCTTGGCAATAAAAGCAAATTCACTCTTTTGGAACAACACATGGAACTTCTTCAGACATCGCCTTTCTCTTATGATCAAACTTTTCGATCATTGCATGTCTTTCATTGCCATTGTCTATATCCATAGAGGTCTTGAAGGCAGATTCACCAATCAACTTTGCTTTTCTATTGCGCCAAACCATTGTTGATTCAGCAGCAATAAGCATATAGGTGAGATCAATAAGGGTCACGTCGTGGTTCATCATATAATACTCTCTTACGAACTCACTATACGAGTTAGGAAGTGATTGAAGAACCCAATCAACAGCCATCGCTTCACCAACAACGGATCCCATCATTCTTAACCTATCAATGTGTGACTTCATCCCTAAGACGTGTGCACACACCGACTTTCCTTCTTTATGTTTACTTGCCAAAAGGGCTTGAGTGATATTGAACCTTTCAATTTTACAATCTTGTGGGTTAGGGAGAATAATTGGAGGAGGAGGAGGAAGAAGTGAAGCATGATTTCTTGTTCCTCGATCGAATCGTGGAATATCATCTTCATGTGGAATGCTTGTTCCACGGGATTTGGGAAGACCATAGTTGTCGAACTTTGACATCTACAAAACGGGAGAAAACAAATTCAAGTTAGTTGATCGATTGAGTCCTTAGTAAATCACCCAAATGAGATACTAAGGCTAGAACCTAACACAATACGCTACAACCTAGAAAAGGGATGCCGTAATCTAGTTGCAGAATATTTGAAGGTAAGTGAATGACGATTCACTAATTTCCACCATGAAAAACGAAAAAGAAATTTAAGTTTTAAATCTATGAAAACTCCTAGATCCTTTGAGATTCATTGAACATTTCAATGGCATGTTTAAATCTCGATATGTCCCTCTCGTTTGTGACTGGGATGCCGAGGATCACAAAGCGGGTGTGAATAACCATGCAAACTTACATGGTGCCCTCACATGTTACAATCACCTATTCGATGTGCCGGTAAACCACACACGCTCCACCGAACTATGACAAACATTGAGTCACCCTTTGCTACCTTTGCTTAGAACCATTTAGTGTGTCGGTAAACCACACACGCTCCACTAACGTCTTCGCAAGGGCACAAAGTGTAATTTCATGGAATTGCATCAATTCACTTTTGCCTAAGTAACTAAGATTGGGAATTAGAAAAACATTTAGTTACTTTAGAAATTCATTATACTTATAATGGAAGGTTTCGTCCTATCCTACATGTTCGGCTAACGACCCTCCACTAGTCAAGAGTGCGGTGGGTAAGAGTGGATACCCATTCAATCGCCATTTTATAGGCAATTTCCTTAAACACCCCTTATAGACCAGCTTCGTGAATGAGGCCTACTAACGGTAAGAGTGACTTTTACTCATACATATATATAATGTTAGACTTTTAATGTTATATATATAGTATAGGGTGTATTTTATACTTTTAAAATACTATGTGGTTAACTTTAACAATTACACTTTTAATTCAATTAAATGGTTAACCTAAACTTTTATGGATTTATTAAATCTCTTTTAATTATACTCCTTAATTAATTAATAAAACCATAAGGGTGTATTTGAACTTTTCAAAACTAGGGTTTTAGAATTGAACATTCCTAATCAACTTTTAATCAACTTTTAAATTCCAAAACTTGAGGGCAAGTTTTGAAACATTTCAAAACAATTTAGTTTTAATCTATCTTAAAATTTCGAATTTATGACATTTAAATTTAAAATTTTAAATATTAAAACTCTTGATTTAATAATTATCTTAAATTAGACTATTAATTTAATTATTAAATCATAAGGGATTATCTAAATAATGAGGATAAATACCATTTATACATTTAAGTTATCCTAATCCCTTAAATATCTATATAGATTTCGAAAATATGGATGGATAATGCAAGATCTTGAATTACCATATATAATAATTAAAGGATAATTACAAGATATGGGATAATCCAAATCCCTAAAAATTAGGATCTTATCTTGGGGAGGAGGCAAATTTCGAAAATCAAGGGATTATAACAAACCCTAGATTTCGAAATTTAAGGGTTAAGGAAAGGATTTGAAGATCTTATTCAAACTCTTGCAAATTAGGGTTCGCAAACCCTAATCTCAAAAAACCCTAGCCTCCTAGGGTTTATTGGCAATAAACCCTAATATATCAAGTTCATACAATTGAATCCAAACCAATGGCTCTGATACCACTAATGGGTTTTGGTCATAAGACATCCTATGTGCTCATACAAACCCTAATGCTTGGATCTAGGTTTCTCTATTGTACATGCTTTGAATCCAAGACTTCAAACCCTAATTCTAGCATATGGAAAACGATATTAACATATAATAAGGTTTAAGAACATACCTTGATTGTTATATAGCAATAACAATCCTAATTCCTCCTTGAATTGACTTTGGAAGGCTTAGAGTCACAAGTGTCAATCCTCTAATGGCTTACAAACACCAAGAGCAAATGGAGAAGGTATAAAGAGAGAGGAGAGAGGTTAGAATTCGTCCTTAGGACTCCTTGGGAACAAGTACACAAATTCTAAGGCCTTAGGGTCTTTATATAGGTGTAGAGATAGGGTTTCAGTCATTATCCTTATCTAGTTGCTTATCCACAAAGCAACCATAAGATAAGCCTTGAAAACCCTTATCCTTTATCTTTTGGACGATTTCAAGGATCCTTATCTCCTTGAATTCGTTCAACCCATATTTAGGATAACCATTACCATATTTTGTAACTATCACATAATTACAATTCAGCCCCTCTAGTTGAATTAATTACACTTGATCACAAAATTAATTCCTAATTAATTATTGATCAATATTAATTAACCAAATATGATTTCTCCTTTAATATATTATTCTTATAACATATTAATAAATCATAATAACCTCTCTCTCTTTATTTATTTCTCCAATCAAGTTGCTTTGGTGAAGGCAACCCAAAAGGACCATGCACCATCGGGTCAAGTACATACCAAAATAGTTATGGACTTAGACACTAATCCAACAATATATGTTTAGATACATATAACTACATGTGATTACATATATTTAATCGCATATCATTATAGTTGGATACATATAATCACATGTGATTATATGTATTTAATCATATATGATTTATGTAGACAATATTTATTTTTTTTGGTTTCGATGAATAATTGCTTCTGTGTATTTAATCACATGTGATTATGTATATAATCACATATGATTTGAAGTGGACAAGATTCATTTTTTTCCTTCTTGATTTCATGGATGTGCTCATGTACTTAATCACATACGATTATACATATAATCACATGTGATAAAATACATGAAATAAACTATTGAATCAACAAAGCAATAATGAATTGTGTCCACATAAATCATATGTGATTAGATTCATATAATCACATGTTATTAGATGTATTTAATCAAATATGATTAATTGGTATAACGATCTGTTTTTGTGTTCTTGGTTCAATATTTGTTATCGTGTATATAATCACATAATCATCTTTTGCTTCTAATTAGACTCAATCTTATTTTGAACTTCATGTTAGCAATGGTGCTCGAGTAGTTGTCAAATCCATATGGAAATATCATATCTTGCTTCCAAATGGACTCAATCTTATTTTGAACAGTTGTTGTTATGTACCTAGTATAACTAGGATTATTATCTTTACTTCTTGCTTGTATGAACACGGTTTCCGTTATAAAGTTTGATTTTGGTTCTGAAAAGATTTCTGTGTTTAAAGATAATGTGTTCTATTTTGAGACTAGTGCCCAAAATGGAATATATGAAATCGATTTAAACGGTTCATACAAAAAGGATAATTCAATGTTCAACTTAAATAAGAAAACGAAGTTAGACTCAAATAAAACTTATTTATGGCATAGTCGACTTGGGCACATAAGTAAAACTCACATTGCTATGCTCAAAAAGGATGGGATCTTAAAGTTAACAGGCTCAGAGTCTTTTGATGTATGTGAATCATGTCTATGTGGCAAGATAACCAAAGCTCCCTTTACCGGTGTTGGTGAAAAAGCTTCGGATCTATTAGGACTCATACATACTGATGTATGTGGACCTTTTAGAACAATGACCAGAAGCGGTGAAAGATACTTCATTACACTTACTGATGATTACAGTAGGTTTTCCAAAATGGAGTACAAAATCAACTTGGTAAAAATATTAAATCCATACGATCATATCTCTGAGCTATGAGTTTGATGAACATCTGAAGAATTACGATATAGTGTCACAACTTACTCCACCAGGACCTGGTCAACATAATGGTGTCTCGGAAAGGAGAGATCATACTCTACTTGATATGGTGAGATTGATGATGAGTCATACTTCCCTTCCTCATTCATTTTGGGGTTATGCCCTTGAAACCGCAACTCGAATTGTAAACATGGTCCCAACTAAAAAGGTTAGTTAGACTCCCTATGAGTTATGGCATGGAAAGGTTCCATCGATGTCTTACTTAAAGATATGGAGTTGTGAAGCATATGTTAAAAGAGAAACTTCTGACAAGCTTGACCCTAGATCTCAAAAGTGTATTTTTTGTGGGATTCACAAAAGAAACCATGGGTTATTACTTCTTCTAGAAAGAAGAGAACTGGGTGTTCATAGCCCATAAAGCAATGTTTCTTGAAATTGACTTTATCTCACATAAAGTAAGCGGCCGCCCCATTGACCTCAAAGAAATTTGAGAGACAAGACCTTTAGTTGAGAATGATAATCAAAAAAGCATTGTTGAACCTAAAATTATCATTCAGATGTCGGAAACCACACCAACTGTACGACACTCCAATAGAATTCGTCAAGCACCTGATAGATTTGGATTTGTCATTCCAAAATAGGAAGTCTTCTTGATAGATCAATGTGAGCCCATCAATTACAAGGCTGCTACTAAAGACCCAGAGTTTGACAAATGGGTTGAAACTATGAGAACTGAAATTCAATCCATGAATAACAATCAAGTATGGGACTTGGTTGACTTACCTCCTAACAATAGGGTTACTGGAAGCAAGTGGATCTTCAAAAAGAAGATCGACATGGACGGAAATGTACAAACTTTCAAAGCACGAATTGTCGCAAAAGGATATACTCAAATTCAAGGTGTTGACTATGAAGATACTTTCTCGCCAGATGCTAAGATTAAATCTATTAGGATTATCATGGCCATAGCTGCATATTATGACTATGAGATATGGAAAATGGATGCCAAAACTACTTTCCTAAATGGATATCTTGAGGTAGGTGTTTATAGGGAATAACCTGAAGGTTTTTTGAAACCAGATAACCTAAAGAAGGTGTGTAAACTGAAGACGTCCATTTATGGAGTGAAAGATGCATCTAGGGCCTGGTACCATCGTTTTGATGAAAACATCAAAAAGTTTGGTTTCTCAGAAAGTCCCTACAAACCATGTGTATACATTAAATCAAGTGGGAGCCATACTGATTGGGAAAGATATCCCGAAATTGAAGGAGACTAAGGCCTACCTTAGTAAGTCCTTTCAAATGAAAGATCTTGGGAATGTTGCATACATACTCCGTATTAGGATCTATAGAGATAGATCCCAAAGAATCATTGGTTTGAGTCCGAGTACATACATTAACAAAGTCTTAAAATAGTTTTTCAATGGATAACTCAAAACGACAAATTGTTCCCATACTAACTGGTACCATTCTTTCCTAGGCTGACAGCCCTAGTACTAAACATGAGATCAAAAGAATGAAACACATATCGTATGCTTTAGCAGTAGGTTCAATTATGTATGCTATGACATGTACAAGGACAAATGTAGCTTATGTTATTAGTATAACTAGTAGGTATCAAACTAATCCTGTCGGAAAACATTGGGTGGCTGTTAAGAACATAATTAAGTACTTAATAAGAACTAAAGATATGTTTATGGTCTATGGAGGAGTTGAAGAAGAGCTTACTGTAAGACTTTACACTGATGCTGGTTTCAACACTAATTGAGATCACTCACGATCACAGTTGGGATATGTCTTCACACTTAATGGAGGAGCCATTGCTTGGAAGAGTTCAAAGAAAGAAGTAGTTGCACTTTATACAACAGAATCAGTGTACATAGTTACGTGTGAAGCGGCTCAAGAAGTTGTTTGGATTAAGAAATTCATCAGTTATCTAGATGTTGTTCCAAGCATCAAAAATTCCATTGAGATACTTTGTGACAACATTGATGTCATCACTATCGCAAGAGACCCGATGGTTACCAGCAAGACTAGACACATTCAACGTAAATTCAATTTCATTCATCAAGAATTAGAATTGGGAAATGTACGCATTGAAAAGATTCATACAGATGATAATCTAGCAGATCCGTTCATAAAGGCTCTACCTCAAAGGAAGTTTGAGAGTCATGCAAAAGGAATCGGTCTATGATTAGCTAGTGATTGGATTTAAATTTGAACTTGACTAATATCTAGACATTCAGAACTATGTAGCAATGATATGTAATCTCCTATGAATATGAGATGTCTCTTTTGTGTTGAATGTTATTGTTGTTGGATTTATGTCTAAGCTCGTAACTATATTTGGTAAGTACTTGACCCGGTTGTGCATGGTCCTTTTGGATTGTCTTCACCAAAGCAACTTGACAGGGTGATTTTGAAGAGAGAGGTTATTATGGTTTATTAATATATTCTATGAATAATATATTAAAAGAGAAATCATATAGTTTAATTAATATTAGATAAGAATTAATTAAGAATTAATTCTGTAGCTAAAAGAGATTAATTAAATAAAGGGGACTGGAGCTGTCAATTGTGTGATAGTTGGTTTTGGGGCTGTGAACTTTCTTGGATATAGGGGGTGAAATTAGGAGTGAAATCCCACTCTAATTCCGTCCAAGGGGCCTTGTTCCAGAATGTTCTTAAGTTTCTTAGGGCCTAAATCATCTAATTAGGGTTTTGACTGAAACCCCAGCAGCTCAGCTATAAATATGACCCCATGGCTTCAGTTTCAGCTACACCAAGAAACCCTACGGTTACTATAGCTGAAATCTAGCATCTTTCCCTCTATCCAATGCCATCCTCTTTCTTGTGGTGTTTGTAAGCCATTAGATGAGCGACATTTGTGACTCTTAGCTCCAAGACAAGAAGATTCAAGCCATTGTTGAAGAGGTAATCATCTAGATCTGTTTTTATATAATATTTTCGAAACATGTATGCTAGATCTAGGGTTATTAAGTCTTGGATGAATTGCATGTACAATAGAGAAACCTAGATCCAAGCTTTAGGGTTTTCATGCAGCACATAATATGTTCTTTTGTATAAAACCCATCAGTGGTATCAGAGCCTTGATTGTTTTGTATTGTATTGATACCTTGTATGTTCATTCATGCTTTAAAATTCATTTTTTGGCCCTCTGACTGACGAACTCATTGAGTCCCAATGAGGAACTCAACGAATTGGATGAACTCAATGATTTCTCATGGCAACTCGGCGAGTCAGACTGTTAGACACAGGATATCTCGGGATTTCTTGATGTTTGGTTGAAGGATAATTACCAAAACTGTTTTTGACTAATAAAATCTGATTATTATTATTATTATGTGATTATCCTTACCAAATCAAAAGATAATTACCAATTAATTGTATAATAAATTCCTTATATGATAAATTTTGATTATTTGATTTATTTGATGAGTATTGTGAATAAAATGAAATAAGTCAAATTTAGATAATCATTAAATTAATTGTATGATTTAAATTATTTGCTATTTGATCCTATGTGTTTTGAAAAGTTGAAAACTTTCCCTCAAGTTTAGAAATTTAAATTTTTGATTAAAAGTTTAATTTGAATTATTAAAAATTTCAAACCCTAGAGTTTTACAAATTTAAAATTCACCATATACTATTATAATATTATAAAAATAAGTTGATCTATAAGGGGGTATAAGGTTATGGCCTATAAAATGGTCATTTAATGGGTATCCACTCTCACCCACCGCTTCCTTGATTGGTGGAGGGTAGTTAGTCAAAAAGGTAGGATAGGGTAAACCTTTCCCTCATTAAAAGTATAATGAGTTATAAAGTAACTAAATGTGTTTAAAAAATTCCTAATCTTAGTTACTTTAGGAAAAAGTGAATTTGATGCAATTCCATGAAATTACACTTTCTACCATTGCTAAGACGTTAGTGGAGTGTGTGTGGTTAAACAACACACTAATTGGGTTCTAAGAAAAGGTTGCAAGGGTGACTCGATGTTTGTCATAGATCGATGGAGCGTGTGTGGCTAACCAGCACATCGATTAGGTGACCGTAACATTGTGTGCATCATGTACATTTGCATGGTTATTCACACCCGCTTTGTGATCCTCGGCATCCAAGTCACAAACTTGAGGGGCATATTGAGATTTAAACATAATATTGAAAAGTTCAATGAGTCTCAAAAAGATCTAGGAGTTTTCAATACATTTAAAACTTAATCTGATTTTCGTTTTTCATGGTGGAATAATTATTGAATCGACATTTACTTACCTTCAAATTATTTGCATGTTATATTACGGCATCCCTCTTCTAATTTGTAAATAATGTTGTTGGGTCCTAGCCCTAATTTCTCATTTGGGTGTTTAATTGGGGATTCATTTCTAATCAAACTTGTCTCTTTTCTATTTTAGATGTCAAAAGTGAACAACAATGCTTCCGGATCAAATTCCCCCGGCTCGTTCTCACTCATGAATTTGTGCGGGATAGTGATCTTTGACGGATCCAATTTCAATGATTGGATCTGGAACATCCAAATAGTCACTTGTTATGAAGAAAAAGAGTATGTCCTCGATGAAAAGCTGAAGGAAATCAACATCAACACCGCCTTTGCTGAAGAGATTGTTGCCTTTGAGGCCCATGAGCATGATGCTACAAAACTCCATTGCATCATATTGGCAAATATGACTGTAGAACTCCAGAAGTCCTATGAGGACATGTATCCCTATGAGATCCATTAAGATCTGTTGGACCGGTACCACCAGAGTGCTAGGCAAGAAAGGTGCGAGATCATCACTTTGATGATCACTGCCAAAATAGGTAATACAGAGTCCCTTATTGCTCATCTGCAAAAGATACAGAGATATGTTGATCACCTACTAAAGTTAAATGTTAACTTTGATGAAGAGTTATCAATCGACATCATCCTTCACTCCTTGCCTCCCTGCTACAACCATTTCCGCATGACCTACCACAAGAACACGGAGGAGGTCACTTTGAGAAAGCTTCAAGGCTTGCTGAGGACTGCTGAGAGCAACCTCAAAGATAAATCTGTTGCATCAACTCCTACTCCTGCTGCTTCCCCAGTCTTGGAAATTAGGCAAGGAAAGGGTAAGAAGAGGAAGGCTCCCTCAAAGAGCAATTGTAAGGGAAAGTCCCAAGATGGTACCTCTTCTAGTGGAACCAAAGTTCGTTTTGCTAAACCCAACTCCAACCCCAAGGAGGTAGAGTGCCATTACTACCAAGAAATAGGGCATTGGAAATGAAGCTGCCCAAAGTATCTACAAGATATCAACGATGGAAAGATCAAGCTGTCCTTTGCAGGTATTTACACTATTAAATCTAATGATTCATCACATGCTATTTCTTGGGTTATTGATACAGGGTGTGGTTTTCACGTTTGTTCTGATCTGCAGGGCCTAAGAAGAAATAGGGATGTGGAGCATGGGAAGATAAACTTGATCATGAGGAACAGAAGATCGTCGCCTGTCACCAAGATTGGAGTTTATTCATTAGTGCTTTGTAATGGATTAGGATTAGATTTAAATAATTGTTGCTATTTCCCAGATATGGAAAGAAACATCATTTCTTTTCGTGGTTTATATAGACAAGGATTTAGATATTCATTTGATAATGAAAAGGTTTCTATTAATGCTTATCATAATGGTGTTTTCTATTTTGAAGCATTACCTTGTAATGGAATATATGCAACTGTGATGATTGTAGATAATTTAGGAAATGATGTGTTGTGTATTGATTCTTCCAATAGTTTGGATAAAGCATGCTTGTGGCATTATCATCTTGGACATGTCAACATGAAACGCATAACCCAACTCCAAAAGGATGGAGTGTTGGAATCATTCGACCTTAGGTACTATGACATGTGCGAGTCTTGTTTACTTGGAAAGATAACCAAGTCACCTTTCACTGGCTCTTGTGAAGGCGGTGAGGGTTTATTGGATCTCATACACACCGATGTATGTGGGCCCTTTAGATCCAACACAAGGGATGCAAACCGCTTCTATGTGACTTTAACTGATGATTATAACAGATATGGGTATATCCACTTAATCAAACACAAGCCAGAAACTTTTTAGAAGTTCAAAGAGTTTAAACAAGAGGTGGAGAATCAGTTGGGTAGGAAAATGAAGTTGTTTCGATACCATCGATGTGGAGAGCACGTAAGTCTTGAATTCCACGAGTACCTCAAGTAATGTGGAATCGTTTCGCAATTGACTCCACCTAGAACAACACAGTTGAATGGTGTGGCTGAGAGACGTAATCGAACCTTGCTAGACATAGTTCGTTCCAAGGTGAGTCGTGCTTCACTACCTATCTCATTTTGGGGGTATGCCTTAGAGACTGTCGCACATATCCTTAACTTAGTCCCTACCAAGAAGGTTGACAAAACACCTCATGAGATGTGGAGAGGGAAAGCTCCCTCGTTGGCACATATCAAGGTTTAGGGTTGCGAGGGTTTCGTAACACGAGAGACTCATGACAAGCTCGAACCTCGTAGTGAGCGGTGTATTTTCTTCGACTACCCACAGAAGTCCTTTGGATATCTCTTCTATAGACCGAGTGACAATGTTATCTTCGTCACGAGGAGAGGGGTTTTCCGAGAGCAAGAACTAATAAGCCAAGGAGACAGTGGAAGGCAAATCAATCTTGAAGAGATTCAAGAGTCGAGCAATGAAGGAACCTCTAACGTTGGCGCTCAACCTGAGGAGGAAACTCCGGTTGAACCGATTGATGAGTCCTTACCTCTTAGATTTTCCTAAACAGTTAGGGTTCAACCCCATTTTTATGGTTTTCATATTACTACAGAAGGGGATACGTTCATTAGTGATAGTACACTAGTGAATTTGGAATGAACCTAATAGCTATAAGGAAGCCATGGCATGCCTAGAGTCTGCAAAGTGGAAAGAGGTGATGGACAGCGAGATTCAGTCCATGTACGACAACCAAGTTTGCAGCTTGGTTAATAATGTGCTAGGTCGTAAGACGGTCGGGTGCAAGTGGATCTTCAAGAAGAAGACCAACACACTACTAGAAAAACACCCTTTTACGACGCTCATTGCGCGTCGTAAAAGGCTCAGAGGACACGCAAATGCGCGTCAAGGAAGGCCCTGTCATAAAGAGAGACGACACGCATTTACGACGCTCATTTACGACGTGAAATTACGACACGCGTTTACAACACGCAATGCGTATCAAGGAAGGCCCTGTCATAAAGGAAGACAACACGCATTCGCATGTCGTAACCTTACGACGCGCGTGTTAATGTCACGCAATGCGTATCAAGAAAGCCCCTATCAAGAAAGGCCATGTCATAAATGAAGACGACACACATTTTTGCGTATCGTAAATTTAAATGTTTAAAAAAAAATTTATATATTTATTAATTTTTCAATTAAATTTGAATTTAATTTCTCATAATAGAAATAAAATACCATATACAAGAAATAAAATCCATTGCATAATATAAAATAAAATTTCATACTCAAAAAATAAAATAAATTGCACAAATTATAATGTCATACAAAGAATCATTCAAATGTTAAATAAAAATAATACATTGCTAACATGGGTTATACATTCCTATAAAAATAACCAATAATCATACAACTTTTTTTCTTATTGAAAAGGAATGTCAAACATGATTACAAGTCTCCCTTAATCTTGATTACTCGCCTACTAACATGGGTTATACATTCCGAGCTACTTAGTTTAAAACTACGCACATCAACAACACCTGTAAATTTGAATCATGCAACCATTAGATTCACATATTGAGAAATCAAAGTATACTATGTTATTTCTTACATTTAACCTTCTTATATGTAATAAGATGAAATGAAATTAGGATGATATAATAAACACTCATAAATAGCTTAGTAGATTAAAACTAGTCCACATTTAGTCTATTAAGTAAAATAAAAAAGAAACAAGACTTCAATTATAAGGATTATAAGGATGAGTATGGTTTAGAAACCTCCACCACCATAAATGCTTGAGTTCTGAAGCTTTCCCCTATATCCGAAACACAAATTGTATAAAAAAACAGTATATTAAGTTGGCATCCACATCAACCAAGAGATGAAAAATTATTTATTTATCGTGCAATCAGTTGCTAACTTACTGTATATAATATATAAAATGTTTAAAGAATGAAAGTTTTAACTAATAGTAAGAAAACAAATAACAAAATGAGGTAATAAGATAAATATACGCAAGTGAAGCGCCAAATAAGACACTTACCTTATAACTAAGATGAGAAGGTGGAAGTAAGATAGACCTCAGCAAAAAGATTTTGAGCTTTTTCAATGAGTTTTATGTCACACCCCAAAACCGATAATGGCGGAATACGTTTCGGGGTGGATGACGTAGTGTACGGTATCATCACAATTGCATAATAGTAAAAGCAAGAAACATACAACCATTTCATTAACATAGTAAGTGTATTTACAAGTGTGTTTTGTAATGTTTGACAAACACCAAAAGTAAACAAAAATAAGAGATGGGTCTTGCATGCTCCATCTTCTCCAAAAATGCTGCAGTTGTACCTGTCTATCTTTGACCTGAAGATACAAGTTATTTTGAAAAGAATATCAGCATAAAGCTGGTGAGTTCATAAGAGTTTAGTGTGAGTTCTTATATAAAAAGCATTAAAATCATTAGTATGAAAGCTGAAGTTTATGGTCATAAGTAGTGGTAAAACCTAGAAAATCCTATATTTTCCAGGACTGTATAGTAAGTGAAAACCTTTAAGAAAAATGATATTTCCATCTTTGAAAACCATTTATCGTAGAAGTATAATAGTGACTCACCAATAAGTAAAGCAGTATGGTAAGTTATACTTGAAGTAAATAATAGTGGTGCAGCTTCCTTTAGTATTAGATACTTATTTACTTCGGGATATTAACTTTATCTTTTGTTTAGCGTTTTAGCACAGTTATAGTGTAATTCTTGTATGTTGCCAATAGTGTGAGTAATAGCGGACCCCCATGACCTTCCCGGTCATGTATAGTGTAGTGGAGTAAAGGCATCCCTGGACCTGTGCAGCTCGGACTGAAGTTATCAGTCGGGATGTAATAGCGTCTGCCCCATATAGATCTATACGTATAGTGTCATCTTCCCATCGGAAAACTTCGGGCGTAGTGTGTAGCAAATAGAGTATCTCGTAGTGGGTAAATGAGTTATCTTATGATTTGTACTTTCTCTCGTATTATAGTGGAGTAGTCTTTTGTATAACTTGTATTGTATTCTCTTATTAGTGTATAATTTCATAATAGAGAGAATTATAGTAGTGTAGAGTAGTAGTTAAAACAAGGGATAAAGACTTTAACTACACCTATTATAGTTAACTTAGTGTATGTGGTTCTAGTCAGGTTAGTGATTTAGGCATCTAATGAAATAAGAAGTACTCGTAATCTGTACTAATATACGAGATATATAACTAAGAAATCAACGACAGTCGGACGGATAACCACTACCCTAAGCCCTCAATCAAACAAGAACAGGAAATAAGGCGAGCGATCGCTCCTAAGTCCTTCAAGTCTTACTTATATAAATGTATCAGTGTGATTACATTTTTATAAGGAGATTTATTAAATAAAAGTATTGTACAAAAGAGACATTTAAAACTTGTTTGACTATTCAAAATAGTTTTGAAAACAAATGATTGATTTATAAGGCATAGTGATAAATCACATGTGATTTGAACTACAGGTAGTGAATCACATGTGATAAATTCTGTAACAGGATTAGCTGCCTTGTATAACATTTCATAAACATGTATATTCAACTTGTATCTCCCCCCCTAAAACATATAAAACAATTGAAAGGTTCATTAAAGGGGTATGAACTCACCTGAATTTGCGTAAATCGGGTGAATCGGGTAAAAGTGTCGGTTGAGCGTTTCGTTCAAAACAATGACTTGTAAACCTTTTAGGACCCTAATGTCATATGAAAATATGTGTTTTACAAGAATTTAATCATTTTATGCTTTCCGTTTAAGTATTGAGGCATTCTAGCATCAATTCGGGGTTTTAGGGCCTAGAAGGGGTTCTCGGGAGTGGTTTAAGGCTAAGAAGGATTTACGGGAGGGTCCATGAGCTCACTCCCTTGGAGTTTACGGCCCAAAGGCCACTCCTTGGGAGTTTCCGGCCATAAGCCCCCTAGGCTTGGCCGTAAACTCATGTGGCCTTCCAAAATGCATGTATAAGGCCTTATTTCACTTCCTTAATTTAGTGGTATGTGTCTTGGACCAATATGGAGGGATTAAACCCTCATTTTGTGACATTTTGGGGAGTTTACAGCCAAGACTTGTTCTTGGGCCGTAAACTCCATTTAATCCCTCAAAATGGTGGTTTAAATGGTACAACATGCTCTTATTCACCTTAGGTAAATTCTAGAAGGCCTTAAAATGAGTTTTGGGACATTTTGGCATGAAAATTGGGGAGTTTACGGCCCAAGAATATCCTTGGCCATAAACTCTTCTTTTTGCCTCAAAATGGGAAGTTTAATGGTACAACACACATCCAAGGGCCTTAGCTAAATTCCTTACATGCATTAGATAAGTTTTGGGACTTGTTTGACACAAAAACTTGGGTGTTTACGGCCCAAGCTTAGCCTTGGCCGTAAACTCCTCTTTTTGTCCTCAAATGATGTTGTTTAATGCATTTAAACATTCCCTAGTGTCAAGACTAAATTACCAAACACCCTAGATGAGTTTTTGGGGCTTTTAACAAGGGTTTTTGGGGTGTTTAGGGTGTTTACGGCCTAAGCATAAGCTTGGGCCGTAAACTCCTTTTTAAGCTTCAACTCCTTGTGTTTTAATGTCCAAATTCTCCTAGGTATATGTCTTAATTAGTCCATAAGCTTAAAGGAAGAAAAAAATGAGGTTTTTGGCATGTGTTTAGGGGTTTACGGCCTAAGAGGCTTCTTAGGCCGTAAACTCCTCTTTGGTCCTTGTTTTCTATGATTTTGGCCCCTAAATACAATGAAGTATGTTTAGACTAAGATAGGGAATGAGTCCTTACGTTTGGATGCCGGAAATTCGCGGATTTGGGGTCGATTTTGGGTCTAGAGAGAGAAAGTCGTGAGAAAGAGAGGTGAAGGTGTGGTAAAAGAGTTCAGTTGTAGTATTCATTTGTTTAAATATGTCTCGGGTATTGCACCCGATATACGGCTACCCGATGCTGAAGTTTAACGGAGTTAAAACTTTTTACCCGGGTGAAGTGGTTGAAAAGTAATATAACTCTATTTAGTTGAACAGGGTTAACATTTACAAGTTATAATTACTTATGATAATATCGGAACATATACTTAACTAGATATTTGTTTATTGACGACTCCAAGCATTACCGAAAATAACATATAGTGACGCATTTCGTTAGTGAAAATAGGGTTTGTAACGGCAATATATTTGGGGTTGTCACATCATCCCCCCGTTAGGGGAATTTCGTCCCGAAATTTAGAATTCATACAGTACTACTACGCGAAGAGATGGGGGTATTTGAGTTTCATTTGGTCTTCGCGCTCCCAAGTGAATTCCGGTCCTCGTTTGGCGTTCCACCGAACTTTCACAATTGGGATACGACTTTGTTTCGTTCGTTTTACTTCTCGATCCATAATCTCCGCAGGCTCCTCCACGAAGTTGAGGCTCTCATTGACCTCAATCTCGTCAAGGGGAATTACGAGTGTCACGTCTGACAGACATTTCTTCAAGTTCGAGACGTGGAAGGTAGGGTGTATGTTGCTTAGTTTGTGAGGTAGGTTGAGTTTATAAGCTACGGGGCCGATTCTGGCGAGAATCTCGAAAGGCCCTATGTACCTTGGGTTCAGCTTTCCACGCTTTCCAAAACGTATTGTGCCCTTCCAGGGTGAGACCTTCAACAGGACTCGATCTCCCACCTGGAATTCCAAGGGTTTTCTGCGTTTGTCGGTGTAGCTTTTCTGTCGATCCCTAGCGGCTTTTAGTCGTTCACGTATCTGTACAATCTTCTCGGTCGTCTCTCGAACGATCTCCGGACCAGTGAGAGAGCTGTCAGGAACTCTTCCTCTAGCTAGCTGAGTGTCACCTACCTCAACCCAGCACAGAGGGGATCTGCACTTACGGTCATAGAGGGCTTCGAATGGGGCTACCTTGATGCTCGTATGATAACTATTATTATAAGAAAACTCCACAAGAGGTAAGTGTGTGTCCCATGATTTGCCGAAGTCAATCACACAAGCTCGCAGCATATCTTCTAAGGTTTGAATCATCCTCTCACTTTGTCCGTCGGTCTGCGGATGGTAGATTGTACTCATGTCCAGCCTCGTTCCTAGTGCCTCTTGCAATGATTGCCAAAACCTAGAGGTGAATCTACTATCTCTGTCTGAGATAATAGATATACGGATGCCATGTAGTCATACTACTTCCTTAATGTATGTTCTAGTGAGTTTCTCCATCTTGTCCGTTTCTTTGATGGGTAGGAAGTGTGCGAACTTGGTCAACCTGTCAACTATGACCCAAATGGTATCTAATCCACCCCCTGTCTTGGGGAGTTTGGTTATAAAATCCATTGTGATCCGCTCCCACTTCCATTCTGGTATCTCAGGTTGTTGGAGGAGTCCCGATGGCTTTTGATATTCGACCTTGACCTTCGCGCAAGTAAGGAACTTACTCACAAAGGTGGCGATCTCCGCTTTCATGTTCGGCCACCAGTATAGCTTTTTGAGGTCCAGATACATCTTATCTGAACCCGGGTGGACGGAGTAGCGAGTATTATGTGCTTCTCTCATAACCAAATCTCTAAAACCTCCATGGCGTGGCGTCCAGATTCGGTTCATGAAGTAGTAGGCTTCGTCACCCTTAACCTCCAGATTTTTATCCATTCCTCGCAGGGATTATCCCGTCACGTTCTCAGGCTTTAAGGCTTCCAGCTGAGCCTCTTTGATCTGTGTGGATAGATGCGAATGGATAGTCATCGTCAACGACTTGGCATTTCGACCAGTATACTCCTTCCTACTCAGTGCGTCTACTACTACGTTGGCTTTTCCCAGGTGATATCTAATTTTGCAATCGTAATAGTTAAGTAGCTCGACCCATCGCCGCTGCCTCATGTTGAGTTCTTTTTGGTTCAGTATGTGTTGAAGACTTTTATGATCAGTGTACACCACACTCTTCGTCCCGTATAAGTAGTGTCTCTAGATTTTTAGTGCAAAGACAACCGCTCCTAACTCGAGGTCGTGAGTAGTGTAATTCGCCTCATGGGTCTTTAGCTGTCTCGAGGCATATACGATAACCTTACCCCGTTGCATCAAGACACAACCGATCCCCTGATTGGATGCATCACAATATACAACAAAATCTTCTGTCCCTTCGGGAAGGGATAATACTGGTGCGGTGCATAGGGCTCGCTTCAGGGTTTGGAATGCCTTCTCCTGTTTTTCTTCCCAGTCGAACGATCCGCCTTTTTGTGTCAGCATAGTGAGAGGCTTCGCAATCCGAGAGAAGTTTTGTATGAATCTACGGTAGTAGCCAGCGAGGCCTAGAAATTGACGAATTTCCGTAGGCGTCTTCGGTGCTGACCAGTTCTCAATAGCTTTAATCTTGGAGGGATCCACATGAATTCCTTCTTCACTAACCACGTGACCTAAGAATTCAACTCTTCGGATCCAAAACTCGCACTTAGAGAACTTCGCATATAACTTTTCGGATTGCAACGTTTTCAGGACTCGTCGTAAGTGATCCCTGTGTTCTTCCTCGCTCCGAGAGTAAACGAGGATATCGTCAATGAAGATGATGAAAAACTGATCCAGGTATGGAAGACACACTCTATTCATCAAGTCCATGAATACTGTGGGGGCGTTAGTCAGTCCAAAGGGCATCACTACGAACTCAAAATGTCCGTAGCGGGTTCGAAAAGCTGTCTTCGGGACATCTTCCTCAAGTACCCGTAACTGATGATACCCAGATCTAAGATCAATCTTGGAGAAGTAACTTGCTCCTTGTAGTTGATCAAACAGATCGTCGATACGAGGGAGAGGGTAGCGATTTTTAACCGTGAGTTTATTGAGTTCTCTATAATCGATGCACATCCGAAACGATCCGTCCTTCTTCTTCACGAACAAGACCGGAGCTCCCCAAGGTGAGAATCTTGGTCTTATAAAGCCCTTGCTGAGCAGTTCGTTGAGTTGACCGGATAGTTCTTGCATTTTGGCGGGCGCTAGACGGTAGGGCGACTTAGCTACGGGGGTAGCTCCTGGAACCAGGTCGATTCTGAACTCAACCTGACGTTTGGGAGGTAGGCCGGGAAGATCCTCCGGGAAGACATCAGGGAACTCGCATACTACGGGAACGCCTTTTGGATCTTTCGATTTCTGGTTAGTGTCGACAACGTGAGCAAGAAAAGCGCGATATTCCTTGCGTAAGTATTTCTGAGCCTGAATACTGGAGATGATACGAAGACTCGTACTCGGCTTATCTCCATATATCAATAGGGTTTCGTGATTCGGAAGGTTCAGGCGAATGTCTTTGTCGGAACATAGGATATCTGCGCGATGGAGACTCAACCAATCCATACCAACAATGACATCGAAATTTTTGATTGAGACTGGCATAAGATAGATTTGAAATGAGTGCTCGTCTAACATGAGAGTGCAACCTATGTAGATTTCGCTAGAGCTTTCTGTTTTCCCATTAGCCATTTCTATGACGAATGTTTCTTTTAGTGGTCGAGGGGTTTGTTTGAGTAAGTGTTTAAAGTTATGATTTACGAAGCTTATTTATGCACCACTACCAAATAAGACACAGGCATAGGAGTTGTTGAGAAGAAACGTACCCGTGACTACCGTGGGATCTGCTACCGCTTCATTGTGACCGATAGCGAGTAACCTTCCAGTTCCCCCAGCATTTGTGGTCTTTGGACAGTTTCTTTTAAAATGACCCGCCTCTCCGCAGCCATAACAAGTTGGGGTCACTCCTGTACCAGGAACCTGCGTGATCGGTTTGGGAGGGGCCTTACAAAATCGGACAGTATGGCCCTTTCGACCGCAGTTGGAACACTGCAGTTCACGGCAGGGGCCGTTGTGGTGGAAAGGGCACTTGGGACACTTGGGCAAGTTTCCACTATAAGCTTTCGGCGGGGCTGGAGCAGCTGGGGTAGCCGGGGTGGTGGCAGCATGGACCGCCACAATTTGCTGGTCCTTTGAGGAGGTTTGAGTTTTCTTGCCCTTCTTCTTATCCCATCACTTCCTTTTCCTATCAGATGAAGCGGGTGGTGTAGTGATTGTTGTGGTTGCTGTTGCTAGAGTGGAGGAGATTTCGTGGTTGATCAGACTCTGGGCCAATTCCTTGGCGCTGTCAAAAGTGGTAGGGCGCGAGGCTAGAACATTTCCTCGATACGGGGGCACTAAACCCCAGATGTACCGTTCAATCTTCTTGCTTTCCGAGGGGATCATATTGGGGCACATAGCCGCCAAGTTGCAAAACCTGGCCGTATAAGCTGTTATGTCAGTCCCCTTCATCTTGAGGTTCTAGAGTTCTTCCTCAAGTTTCTGAACTTCGCCCCTAGGGCAGTACTCTCCTCTCATGAGGTCTTTCAGAGTGTCCCAGCCCATAGCATTGGCTGTGACCAGGGAGAGTGAACTGACATGGCCGTTCCACCATGTCAAGGCCCTGTTAGTAAGGGTAGCAGTAGCGAACTTGATTTTGCTCTCTTCGGGACAAGAGCACATCTCAAACACTGCTTCGGTTCTTTCGAACCATTGGGATACTGCCAGAATTCCTCCGGTACCGTCGAAGAAGGTAGGTTTACATTTCATGAAATCCTTATAAGTGCATCCCTGCACCCTATGATGGACTTCACCGAACCTGGAGTTACCACCGCTCGCATCCCCAGAGTTCATTTGGGCCATGGCTGCTGTCACGGCCGCGGTCACCGCTGTTTGGAACAACACCGGGTGGATCTGTGGAGGAGGAGGTGGTGGAGTAGGGGTTTGAGTTGTGGGTCTTCCTCTGCTGGGACGCTTTCGTGGAGGCATCCTTTACTGGAAGAATTATAGAAATGATAGCAATAGTAAGAGCCTATTGCGAATATAAATAGAGTGTTTCGTGGATTAAATCAACATAATCCAAGATCAGGATGAGATTTATAGCAATAGAGAAATCAACTGCCAATATACTGGTATTAATGATGCAACACAAGTTCATGAAAATTGACCTAACAGTAGGTCTTACATCATACCATAGAGAAAATGTTGGCAGTTTAGAGGTTTAACTAGAGTACTTTCCAGCTAGGAATGTTTACAGATAATAGATCTATGGAACATAGAGTGAAAAGGCTAATCCTTTAAACAAAAGATTGAGGTAACTAGACGTCTTCTACTGGCGACGGTTACTTGTCGGGCGAATCCTCAGATCTGCTAGCTGACGCATAACTTCTTGAAGGTGTCGATCATGAGTCATTTGGTGTGTACGAAATTCCCTAACTTCGGCTCGGGATGCAGTCAGTTGATGCTGCAGAGCCTCATTGGCCCTCCTTGTCCTGTCCATGGCTTCTTCGAGTTGACGGATGCGAACCATGTTGAGATTCGAGTTGGCATCCACTTCTACAACTCGACCTATAGCAGCTTGACCCTGCTCGACGTTCCTGGCAATCCTTCGGATCATGATGGGCAGGACCCGATCTGCTGATCCTCCTTCGTTTATGTTGTAGAAGCTTCGGTATCCATTGTATGGCATGGGCTGACCCTGCTCCTCGCTCCATCTGTGCAAGGATATGGCCCACATAGGAGTGGGACCCTGAAATGTCGGACGGGGGTTGGGGTTCGGAGCTCCGGGAGGTAGGTTATTAACTTCTGGCTCGGAGTCGGAGTTATCCGGAAAGCCTTCTACTCGGTGGTCATCCAGAGGGATTGGATGATCATCGTACGACTCTTCGCTGAGCCATCCTCCATTACCCTGGTTTGGGTAGTACGGGTCGCCAGGAGGGTGGAAGCCAGCCATGATATCTATGCGAGAAAAGGGAAAAGTAGATTAATAGGCGCACTAACCTAAATTACTTATAAGATGGTCATCACGAGTTAGACCAATACTTGCATAATGCATACTAATTACATGTGACTGGGGCAGGATAGTCCGTCGAATAAGTGACCCTAACTCTAAATCCACAACCAAAAAAGGAACAGGAAGTAAAGCAAAGATCACAGATTCTAAGTCTATAACGCCCTAGTCAAATGTAACCGGGAAGTATCCATTTAGCAACTATTGCTCCATCAGTAACGACCCTTTTTAGTTCTCACAGATGTATGTTTTTAGAGGTACACAATACTCCTATAGTATTCTAATGTTAACGTTATTGTGGTAGTGTTGGTAAGTTTTAGACTTGTTGTAACACCACAACCAAGCTTAGGCACATGCTAGTCACTCCCAGGAAAACGTAGTTGATCAGGCTACATCCCCCTAAATGTGACTATATGTCTCTAAGCCCAATTGTGCTATCCAACAATCTTAATACTTTTGTTTTGTTCTAGGATAATACTGACTTCTGCGTTTTATAGTGATGTGTGTATATACATATATATACTTAGTTAAATCCTTTAGATACTTAACAGTATATATTCTTGGTCAGAGTGTTTTAATCCCGAAGTGTTTATAGTTCGTATATCTTTTATAGGTTGATATACTTGATTCACTATAAACAATGCTCTGATACCAATCTGTCACACCCCAAAACCGATAACGGCGGAATACGTTTCGGGGTGGATGACGTAGTGTACGGTATCATCACAATTGCATAATAGTAAAAGCAAGAAACATACAACCATTTCATTTACATAGTAAGTGTATTTACAAGTGTGTTTTGTAATGTTTGACAAACACCAAAAGTAAACAAAAATAAGAGATGGGTCTTGCATGCTCCATCTTCTCCAAAAATGTTGTAGTTGTACCTGTCTATCTTTGACCTGAAGATACAAGTTATTTTGAAAAGAATATCAGCATAAAGCTGGTGAGTTCATAAGAGTTTAGTGTGAGTTCTTATATAAAAAGCATTAAAATCATTAGTATGAAAGCTGAAGTTTATGGTCATAAGTAGTGGTAAAACATAGAAAATCCTATATTTTCCAGGACTTTATAGTAAGTGAAAACCTTTAAGAAAAATGATATTTCCATCTTTGAAAACCATTTATCGTAGAAGTATAATAGTGACTCACCAATAAGTAAAGCAGTATGGTAAGTTATACTTGAAGTAAATAATAGTGGTGCAGCTTCCTTTAGTATTAGATACTTATTTACTTCGGGATATTAACTTTATCTTTTGTTTAGCGTTTTAGCACGGTTATAGTGTAATTCTTGTATGTTGCCAATAGTGTGAGTAATAACGGACCCCCATGACCTTCCCGGTCATGTATAGTGTAGTGAAGTAAAGGCATCCCTGGACCTGTGCGGCTCGGACTGAAGTTATCAGTCGGGATGTAATAGCGTCTGCCCCGTATAGATCTATACATATAGTGTTGTCTTCCCATCGGAAAACTTCGGGTGTAGTGTGTAGCGAATAGAGTATCTCGTAGTGGGTAAATGAGTTATCTTATGATTTGTACTTTCTCTCGTATTATAGTGGAGTAGTCTTTTGTATAACTTGTATTGTATTCTCTTATTAGTGTATAGTTTCATAATAGAGAGAATTATAGTAGTGTAGAGTAGTAGTTAAAACAAGGGATATAGACTTTAACTATACCTATTATAGTTAACTTAGTGTATGTGGTTCTAGTCAGGTTAGTGATTTAGGCATCTAATGAAATAAGAAGTACTCGTAAGCTGTACTAATATACGAGATATATAACTAAGAAATCAACGACAGTCGGACGGATAACCACTACCCTAAGCCCACAATCAAACAAGAATAGGAAATAAGGCGAGCGATCAGTCCTAAGTCCTTCAAGTCTTACTTATATAAATGTATCAGTGTGATTACATTTTTATAAGGAGATTTATTAAATAAAAGTATTGTACAAAAGAGACATTTAAAACTTGTTTGACTATTCAAAATAGTTTTGAAAACAAATGATTGATTTATAAGGCATAATGATAAATCACATGTGATTTGAACTACAGGTAGTGAATCACATGTGATAAATTCTGTAACAGGATTAGCTGCCTTGTATAACTTTTCATAAACATGTATATTCAACTTTTATCTCCCCCTTAAAACATATAAAACAATTGAAAGGTTCATTAAATGGGTATGAACTCACCTGAATTTGCGTAAATCGGGTGAATCGGGTAAATCGGGTAAAAGTGTCGGTTGAGCGTTTCGTTCCAAACAATGACTTCTAAACCTTTTAGGACCCTAATGTCATATGAAAATATGTGTTTTACAATAATTTAATCATTTTATGCTTTCCGTTTAAGTATTGAGGCATTCTAGCATCAATTCGGGGTTTTAGGGCCTAGAAGGGGTTCCCGGGAGTGGTTTAAGGCTAAGAAGGATTTACGGGAGGGTCCATGAGCTCACTCCCTTGGATTTTATGGCCCAAAGGCCACTCCTTGGGAGTTTACGGCCGTAAGCCCCCTAGGCTTGGCCGTAAACTCATGTGGCCTTCCAAAATGCATGTTTAAGGCCTTATTTCACTTCCTTAATTTAGTGGTATGTGTCTTGGACCAATATGGAGGGATTAAACCCTCATTTTGTGACATTTTGGGGAGTTTACGGCCAAGACTTGTTCTTGGGCCGTAAACTCCATTTAATCCCTCAAAATGGATGTTTAAATGGTACAACATGCTCTTATTCACCTTAGGTAAATTCTAGAAGGCCTTAAAATGAGTTTTGGGACATTTTGGCATGAAAATTGGGGAGTTTACGGCCCAAGAATATCCTTGCCCATAAACTCTTCTTTTTGCCTCAAAATGGGAAGTTTAATGGTACAACACACATCCAAGGGCCTTAGCTAAATTCCTTACATGCATTAGATAAGTTTTGGGACTTGTTTGACACAAAAACTTGGGTGTTTACTGCCCAAGCTTAGCCTTGGCCGTAAACTCCTCTTTTTGTCCTCAAATGATGTTGTTTAATGCATTTAAACATTCCATAGTGTCAAGACTAAATTACCAAACACCCTAGATGAGTTTTTAGGGCTTTTAACAAGGGTTTTTAGGGTGTTTAGGGTGTTTACGGCCTAAGCATAAGCTTGGGCCGTAAACTCCTTTTTAAGCTTCAACTCCTTGTGTTTTAATGTCCAAATTCTCCTAGGTATATGTCTTAATTAGTCCATAAGCTTAAAGGAAGAAAAAATGAGGTTTTTGGCATGTTTTTAGGGGTTTACGGCCTAAGAGGCCTCTTAGGCCGTAAACTCCTCTTTGGTCCTTGTTTTATATGATTTTGGCCCCTAAATACAATGAAGTATGTTTAGACTAAGATAGGGAATGAGTCCTTACATTTGGATGCCGGAAATTCGTGGATTTTGGGTCGATTTCAGGTCTAGAGAGAGAAAGTAGTGAGAGAGAGAGAGAGGTGAAGGTGTGGTAAAAGAGTTCAATTGTAGTATTCATTTGTTTAAATATGTCTCAGGTATTGCACCCGATACACGGCTACCCGATGCTGAAGTTTAACAGAGTTAAAACTTTTTACCCGGGTGAAGTGGTTGAAAAGTAATATAACTCTATTTAGTTGAACGGGGTTAACATTTACCAGTTATAATTACTTATGATAATATCGGAACATATACTTAACTAGATATTTGTTTATTGACGACTCCAAGCATTACCGAAAATAACATATAGTGACGCATTCCGTTAGTGAAAATAGGGTTTGTAACGGCAATATATTTGGGGTTGTCACATTTTATAAGTGGAGTATGAAGTGGAGATCCTCTAGTTGCCATTGGATTCTTTGCTAATTCCCATGATTCTTTCCACAACAAGTAGGCAACATCCTACATTCAACAACACTTAATTACATACAAACTTCTACTTTTGTTTTACCAAATCAAATCTAAATGTTTATCAAAACAGACTTACATGAAGTTGACCAATAGAAAGAAAGAAATCCTTGAGAAACTCATGCTTATATCACCTGAAATAATAGACACATCTTCATATTCTCATATGAAATTAAATAGAAAAACTTATATAGCCTTTACCTTGCATAATGTGTGAATAGATCGCATGAATAGGTCTTGGTTGTATCATTCCAAATAATTCCAATGCTGGTCTCTATACAAGCCAATAATTTGTGAACTTAATTTTAGTATTATTTTATAATTAATCAAATAAGAAAACAATAGATACCTTCTGCAATATATGAAAGAGAACAAGATAAACAAGATCAGTATCGCCACTTTCAGTTGCCTTAGTCACGGCTGTATCATCTTCCCCAATGCCTACTAACAAAGGAACTTGGAAAAGTGCTAGTCTGATCAGGCCGACTCAAGCCAATTTGAGGCCCAGGGCAAAATATTATTTTATAATTAATCAAATAAGAAAACAATAGATACCTTCTGCAATATATGAAAGAGAACAAGATAAACAAGATCAGTATCGCCACTTTCAGTTGCCTTAGTCACGGTTGTATCATCTTCCCCAATGCCTACTAACAAAGGAACTTGGAAAAGTGCTAGTCTGATCAGGCCGACTCAAGCCAATTTGAGGCCCAGGGCAAAATCAAAAGATGAGGCCATTTAAAATTAGGAAATTTATAATCAAATAACTAATTTTAATATATATATATATATATATATATATATATATATATATATATATATATATATATATATATATATATAACAATATTAACCAAGCAACATCCTTTCGTAGATAAATTTAAATGATAAATATATTATAATTTATAATTAGTAATATATCTTAAAGTGTTCCATGAGAATTGGGAACTATGTAATGGAATTTAAATCGTATATATAAACACTAATATATGGGGGTTGAAATTAACAAAATTATTAAATATGATAAAGGTTATCAAGTAAATAACAAAGAAAATTTATGTATCTTATATATTTAAGCAAATCATCTGGTTTAAGGGTTTAGTAAAGTGGCAGGAAGAAGTCTTTGATAATTAAGGAAATATTTTCGTAAAATATGTTAGAATCATAATTTTTTTGATATTTTGAAACCAAATGGCAGGCCCAAAAATTTGAAAGGAATAAATAAAGATTGTGTAAAAACTATACATATTAAAACTCTAAAAAGAAGGATATAACGGGAATCGAACCTGTGTTTGTTGGTAATTTAAAAAAAAAAAAAAAAAAAAAAAAAAAAAAAAAAAAAAAAAAAAGCCAATAGTCGGACAACCAACTCTACTGAACTGAAGACATCTTTCTAAAATCTTTAACACTTTTATAATATATAAATTACCAAACAAAGCACACCCTATTCGGCCGAGCCTGAGTCTGATCTGCATGAGCAGCAACTGCAGCATAAGAAATGCTTCTGCACAATTTCAACTCGAGGCTTTAACCTTCATTCAGCAAAGATGCCTCCTGTATTTGCAGCACTTTCAAGTGCCAAAGTAGCAATAACATGTTGCAGTTTTGTCCCCACATGCAAAACAAGTTGAACATAAACACACACACAGTCAGAATACGTAAAAAGCGAATAACTAACAATGATAAAAGTGAGTTCTTACAGCAATAGGAATGATAACAATCCAAAAATAAAGATTCGATCCTGCAAGCAAGGTACAATTATTTAGTTCATCTGTGCAAAAGTCGTGAACGCCCTCACCATTGAAAATTACCCTAGAAAGCTTGTTCAGTGTAAAATTAATATTGTTTATGTTAAAGAGCATAAAGGCCACCACAAATCCCCAGAGTGAACCACTGCAAGGAATCAAGAAAGCAACTTTATATTAATGAAAAAGAGTAAGAAATAAAAAAATATGATAGATGTGATAGTCAATGTAACTAATTTCTTATAAGTTATAATGATAGAGGTTGCAAATAGCTCAAAGTCAGCAGAAGAGTTATTTTGATTGACATCGTGTTGGGGTGCAAAGTTCTTCATGTATGACTTTGTAGATGGTTTGACTTTTGTAGACCCACTTGCATGTGGTGCATTAGCCTTATGACTAATGAGTATTAGAGAGTGAGAGACATGTAAACACCTCTATATAAGGTGGGTTCATACCACTTGTAGAGGTGTACTTGAGAGATGTAGTCATAGTGATTAGTGAGTGAGATATTTACGAAGTTCTAGACTAGATCCCTTTTTGTACTCATTTACTATGATCGAATATATATTTTAGCACCCAAATCACCACGGTCAATTGTGCAAAATTAATTCCGCATGCCAAACCATGTTCTTATGTCACTACAATTGGTATCAGAGCGGGTCTTCGAAATCAAGGTGATTTTTGAAGAACGATTCTCGGTTTGGCAACTTTTGTCGCAATTTGAGCAATTTTGGTGAGTCTCTATAATCTCTCGTAATATTTGAATTGTGCCTTGCGTTTTTGAATTGTGATCGTTTGACTCATTGGATCATTTTTTTTTTTGAAAAACCCCATGGATGATCCAATAATTTTTTTATCAAGCCCGATCTAATCCTATTTTTTGGTCGATTCGATTCTTAAATTGTTTTTCAATTGGTCATTGGAATCCGAATTTAGTTCTGAATGAATTAAACAAATGTTCTGGTTACTATTCACAATTCGTTGATCCATTTTCGAACTCTTTGTTATACACAAATTAATTTTGAGCCCAATTACATGTTAATTGTTGTTTATGTCCAATCTTTTAAGCCCATGATTCGATATTTTATCACAAGGAGCCCAAAAAATTATTCAATCTGAGTTATATATTCTAGTTGTGTTCGTTCATCGTAATGTGCATAGCCGACTTGTACGTTCTTGACTTTCCTTGTTATCAAATGTTCTTGAGTTCCGATCTCGATTTGGTGATTCTGAATAACCGATGATTAGAGATTGTTTGTAAACTTGTGAATCGATTCTATTATTTTTGTCTTCAATCTCTAAATCGATGAGGATCAAGTTTTGGCTAAGAAATCAAACAATGAATCTTTGACTTTGATCAATATTGTCAAGAACAATTAAATATGATGAAGAACAGTGAAGCAATCCCGTTTTGATCTAAAATTTGTTGAGAGATTGATCGATTTCGTGTTTATTTGCATTTGATTTCGAAAATTCAAACACAGAAGAAAGTCAAACTCGGTTTTTATGAGATGAATCGATGAATTGATAGAAGAAGTTGGTAGATAAAGGTTGTTTTGAGGCTGTGTGTGTTGAATTCAAGTTTAATTTGGAGGTTAATTTTGAAATCAGTTGGATTTGATGTTCTTGTTTTAGTCGGTTGGAACATCGAACAGGAAGTCAATGGATTTAATTTGGAAATCAAGTTTAGTGGTCAAGGATTCAAAGTCGATTTGGAATCAAAGTTAGGAACGACTTGGAAAATGGGTTCGATGTCAACAATGGACGATGACTATGCATCGATATCAAAGACTTTGCTTTGGAATGAAACTCAAAAAGTGAAGACCTGTTAGTCGATATTTTGATATCAAAAAGATGATAGCTGTGTGTTAAGGTTCCCTGCGTTAGCGATGGATTTGGATGATTATCAATAGTCGATGATTGATGACAAATAGGAACGAGATGTTAAGAATCAACGATGTTGATGAATTGGGTTTACTAGGAGAAGACGAATCTGTGTTGAAATTAGGATTCGTTAGTCAATGGTTTGGGGACGAATCGAACTGGTCAAATGCTTGATTACGAGTGTTGTTTTTGAGAATCGGTTCCTTATGTCTGTTCGATTTGAATGATTGAAGTGTTTGGAATTGAAGATGAGAATTTGGAGTTGGGTTCATAAGTCGATGGTCATCTGTTGATTGGGAAGAAGGCCTGTATTAACGAAATGATGATTCAGTGGGTAATTGTGAATGATTCAGCGAGATTCAGAGGCATCGAATGCCTTCGTTTCCGTTAAAATGAACTTAATTTTTTTGTTAATATGGTGAGAGATGATTTGATACGAAGGGTGATCTGATTGAAGGAAGAAGAGAAAGAAAATGGGAAGATGAAGTTTCGTATGTTGATATAATTTCATACGAATTGGGAAGAAGAAGGATTCGTACGAATTGGAAAGAAGAAATCCAAAGTTTTGAAAATTACCCTTAAACTTTCGTTAGTTTGACACAGTGTAAAACTTTTGTACGAATTGGCCTCGTTAGTTTTGAAGAAAAATGGAAAATTTTTGAAATCAATCCCTAAACTTTCGTATGTATAGACAAAGTTTCGTACGCAAAACTTTAGTTTCGTACATATGGAATGAAAAAGAAATTTTGAAATTCGCCCCCGCAACTTTTGAATGTTTGGCAGTTTGTACCCAAATTCGAAAAAGGACTATTTTTGCTGAGAAATTGAAGAAAGTGCATTTCAAGCCCCTGCAGTTTGTGCAAATTGATGCTTTCTACCCAGCTTTGGAAAAGGGGGAGACTTTTGCATATTTTGTTGTTTTGGGCGCAACGGGTCATTGCAGAATTTTGAAATTGACAATTTATACCTATTTTTGAGAAATTTTGTCAAAGGCGATCCATGAACGAAGCTAAAAATTGAATATTTTTTGGATTTTACGGATTGAAGCATAAAGTTTATGCCACATGTTATGGGGGAGTTTTGACATGAAAAATTCTGAATAGAACACATTCTTTTTCCTTGAAGGTTTTATAATCAAATTTCAGTTATAAAAAGGGGGAGAAGTTTATATGGAAATTCGAACTTGAATTTTTCATATTATGCGGATTTGAAGACCGAAGTGATCTTGAAGTTTTGAAGCTTAGGAAATTATGCATTTGGAAGTTCAGAAATGATTTATTTTCGAAATGGGTTTTGAATTATTGAAGATTTTTGGGGTGTGCTTTATGCTCAACTTTAGGGTGATCGATTTAGAGTTTGAGAAGCCCGTGATCATTCGTTGATGCCTGGATTGTATGGTCTCACATCCTAGAGCACAAATTGAAGAATCATGAAAGAATATAAGATTGAAGTTCATTTCAACATGTGTCACCTTTGAGGCTCAAACCGCGTAGTTGCTTGACTTTGGAAGATTTGAAGTGGGTCATCCATTCCTAACTTTGAGGGGGAGAATGTTGGGGTGCAAAGTTCTTCATATATAACTTTATAGATGGTTTGAATTTTGTAGACCCACTTGCATGTGGTGCATTAGCCTTATACTAATGAGTATTAGAGAGTGACAGAGAGAGAGATGTAAACACCTCTATATAAGGTGGGTTCATACCACTTGTAGAGGTACGCTTGAGAGATGTAGTCATAATGATTAGTGAGTGAGATATTTATGAAGTTCTAGACTAGATGCCTTTTGTACTCATTTACTATGATCGAATATATATTTTAGCACCCAAATCACCATGTTCAATTGTGCAAACTTAATTCCGCATGCCAAACCATGTTCTTATGTCACTACACGTCAGTTGGAGATGGAGTTTCGGGTCGACGACATGGTCTTAAAAAAGGTATCATCCTAAAAGGAGGTAATACACTTTAGGAAGAGGGAAAAAATAGGGCCCCGATTTATTGGATTGTTTTGAGTGAGCACCAGGGTAGGCAAAGTGGCCTATCGATTGGATTTGCCTGAGGAGATCCGCCAGATTCATAATAACTTCCATGTTTCCTAACTTTGGAATTGTGTCACTGATGATTCAGCGGTTTTTCCTTTGGATGATATTATGGTTGATGATCGTCTAAACTATGTTGAGATACCCATGGCGATTTTGGATAGGATGATGAAGGCCTTGCATAACAAGGTGGTATCATAGGTCAAGGTTTAATGGTAGCATCAGAAGGGTTGTGAATGGACTTCGGAACCCGAATCGGAGATGTTAGAGCACTACCCTGAGTTGTTTGCAACACTGGACTTCGAGGATGGAGTCTAATTTAATTGAGGTAGAATTGTAACACTCTTTGTTTAGGTAAATTTCTATTTTGACCCTAAGTTGAAATTTTGTGCAAAAATGGTCTCATGGCTCCCTTATGAGGGACGCATGATTTTCCGTGCATGCAGGGCGTACATGGCAAAAGTGTAAACCCTAATTTCTAGGGTTTCACCACTATTTAAACCTCCTTAACCCTTAATACCTTTTTCCTCATCATCCTCTATCTCCCAAATCGTCCCTTGTAAACCCTAATCCTCGTGTGAGCCCTTTTAAGATTGAAAGTGTATTTTTGGTGTTCGTGAAGTAAGGAGACGGAAGTAGAATCATCTTGGAAGCTCAAGACAACCTAGATCCAAAAGCATCTAATCCTCTAGCATTATTTGAAGGTATAAACTTTGAAACTTGATGAGTTATTTGCTTAGATCTTGCTAGCCTAGATTTTGTATTCATTTTTGGTCCCTTAAGCTTGGTGTTCATGAGTAGGGTTTACTATAACCATAAGAGTTCTCATTTCAGACGTTTTAGGTGCTAAGAACCATAAAAATGTGATCTTGGTTCTTCTACCTTCCATGCAGGAGCTATGATGTTGTAATGGAATATTAAGTTAGGGTTTCAGCTTTTGGGCCAATTCTAACCATGAAAAGTCTTAAATGTGGAAACTTTATTACTTAGAACGATGTTTTGGGTCTAGATCTGAGTTTGGATAAAAAAAAAACACCTTTAAGGAATAAGCACTTAATGTGAAGGATTGGACACAAAAGGAGTACGTTAGGCATACTGGGCTGAGACCCCATGGTTTGGAAGGGTTGCGACTACGCCCAACATAGTGACTGAGTATGCGGGGCGTACTCAGTCTGCTTTGATGACTTTTTGACTTTCTAACATTGCCCTTTGACCTGGGGTTTGAACTAAGGGCATTTTGCATATTTTGAGTAGTAGTTGGAGTTTAAGGCCATGTTATTTGTGTAGGTGATCTGTAGAGGCAGTATTCAGAGCAGTATTTCGTCCAACTATCTTTTCTAACCGTGAGGTGAGTCTTCCTCACTGTACTCGTGGGTCGAAGGCACCAATGCTGACCTACTAGGTTATGTATCCTTGTATGTAGGATGTTGCTATGCTATAGTGATATATAGATCTATAGAATAATATGTATTATTATATGTTTTATCAGTTGTATATGTCGGCATTCTACGGTTTGGGTTAAGGCTTCACTATTATGTGCGTAAGCCAACAAACCCTGCATACCAGTCCAATGACTGATTAGGCCGCCTCAATCTAGTCTGATAATTGTGGGTTGGGGGTAGTTCAGGTCGATGATTATGGACCTGAGGGTAATCCTTTCCGATGATTGTGGACCCAACACGTATGTTTGTATACGATCTGTTACATGGGATATTTTAGGGATACTCATTAAGCATTGGTTTACAGTTTATGTGTTATGTTCCAGGTACTTCTGATGATCGGGGTAAAGCAAATGCGTAATCGTACACATCCTTCGGTGACTTCTTTTTGAGATTTTATGATACATTAATTATGGGATATGTGTAGTTGATACTTGATTTCTTATGATTTGGTTTTTGAATGAAACAGTGGTTTTATTTTAATTGAAAAAAATACCATGATTTTTGGGATGTTACGACTAGCATATGTCACTCCCCCCAGTGCACTAGATGAGAATCTTAGGATGTCTGGACGTATAGCTTGGAAAAGCATTCATAAATTATGAAAGCATGTCATAAGATTGTATGGTCTACGATATTTGTGTAAACCTACTTGTAGTGATGTGCAACAGTTATATGCTCAACATTCGAATGTGTACGGCTTCCCTAGAATGTTAGGAAGCCTAAATTCCCTCCATTGGGAATGGGCAAATTACCCGAATGCAAATCAAGGTCAATACACTTGAGCTGATTATGGTTATCCAACTATCATACTTGAAGCGGTGTCCTCAAAGGATTTGTGACTATGGCATGCATTCTTTGGCTATGTTGGTTCACTGAATAACATAAAATGTTCTTAACATGTCCCTGTTATTCGATGACATATATAACGGGATTGCACCAAATTCTTCTTTTGTTTTTCATGGAACGTCGTATAGGTAGGAGTATTATCTTGTGGATGGGATATATTTGGAGCATTCGTGTTTTGTGAAGTCATTGTCTTGTCCATTAGATCGAAACAGGTTAAAGTTTAAGAGAGCTCAAGAGAAGGCATTGAAGGATTTTGAACGAGCGTTTGGCACTCATAAAAATGTTAGCATATACTGAAATGCCCTATGGTTTTTGTTAAAGAGAAGAAAATGAGTGAGGTGATGTATACATGTATCGTATTGCATAATATGATTCTCGAAGATGAATGAAATGCAATATATAAGTATAATGAAAATGATATCCTCCCACCAACACAAACATTTAAGGTTGGAAGCAGCGAGTACTTAGCAAGATGATGAATACTTTATGATGTTGAGATCCATCATGATCTTCATAAAGACTTAACGGAACATACTTGGACCGTTGACCACATCGATCTTAATGTTGAACCATCGATTATTTAGAAGGTCAATATTCTGATAAAGATGACATCTAGGTTTATCTATATTTCGTATTTTAACTTCTAGGTTTCGTAATTTTGATTTCTATGTTTTGTATTGTTAAATTTTGTGTTGTTTTTTAGGTTTGTTGTAATTTCCTTACAAGTTCAATGAAATTTTAGTTTTTATAAAAATATTTTGCTTAAATTGATTATATTTTATATAAATCAATTTTAGAAAAAAATAGCATGGAAAAAGTAGCAACGCACGCCCTTTAAATAACCAACTTTTGTAGCAGCATGATGAATCCTACGTGTTGCCTACATGTACCGTGACAAATGTGGCACCATTCATTTTAACCTAGTAGACTCTAACATACTCGATAGAACAATATAGGCATGAAATGGATCATTAGTTCCTTTGTCACTACACATTTCACCCTAAACCCTAGTGTCTCCATCAGGTTTCTTGTTAGGTGTACTAATGCTTATGATCACTACAACTAAAAATACAACCATTGACATGACAATGTTTTTAGATTTTTGCTTCGACTATTATTAGCATGTACTAGGATTATGAAAAGGGATAATGACTTAAAAGGGTAATATATTCTTCGATTTATACAAATTTGGTCACTGAGTTTATTTTTTGTTCACATTTACCCATTCAACTTGTTAAACTGTACACATTCAGTCCTTATGATTGGTTATTTCAGGTTAACCGGTAAACATGTCTTAATAGGGTAATATATTTATCATTTTATACACATTTAGTCCTTAATATTTTTGTACACATTTAGTCCTTCAATTTTTTTTTTGTTGCAAAACAATTTATTTTTGTTTTTGTACTCATTCAATACTTATGAATATTTTTTTTAGTTTTTCTCACAACATCTTACATGGAACAAACATTAACAATGCGTTTTAGGATTTTGATACTTATGTCCATCGTGATCTCGACTACTTATTTATTTAGGTCATGTGTTTTAAACGTCATAACGTTTTCATACTATCTCGACTACATATTTTTGTACACATTTAGTCCTTCAATTTTTTTTATTGCAAAACAGTTTATTTTTGTTTTTGTACTCATTCAATACTTATAAATGTTTTTTTTAGTTTTTCTCACAACATCTTACATGGAACAAACATTAACAATGCGTTTTAGGATTTTGATACTTATGTCCATCGTGATCTCGACTACTTATTTGTTTAGGTCATGTGTTTTAAACGTCATAACGTTTTCATACTATCTCGGATTTTAACGATCTTTATATCTATGCGTTTTATTTTAATCTATTACAACTTTCGTTTAGATTACTTCCGTTAAAAAGTAATATATTTTTTAATTATGATCTTTATATCCATACGTTTTTTATGAATACATGTATGGATGTTTTTTATAAAATCGTAAGTAAAAACATATCATATTTTAATGAGAGTAATGTTAACGAAAGTTATAACAGACTTAAAAAACGAACACGTAGATATAAAGATCGTTAAAATTAGATATTGTATGAAGAATTTACGACGTTCGTAATACAAAACCTAAGCCAAACCACAAGACCTATGCAACCAAGCAGTCGAGGCTGCGATGGACATAAGCATCAACAACCCCAAACACCTCATCAATCAGAGACGGATGCAAGATTTGGTAGTAGGTGTTGCCGGTAAGTAGAAAAAAAAATATCGAAAAATATCAAAAAATTTACACTGCATATAAAAAAAGCAGGAGTTGTCAATGCCACCGCGGGCACCCAAACAGAACCGTGTCTGTCATCAATGATAGTCTTATGTTAGATGTCATGAGAAAAACCCTAAATAAATCATTCATAAATATTGAATTGGTACAAAAACAAAAAATTACTTATTTTGAAACAAAAAAAATATTAAGGACCAAATGTGTACAAAAATATTAATGACTAAATGTGTACAAAATGAGAAATATATTACCCTAATAAATAATTTTTCCCGGCTAACCTGGAGTAACCGGTCATAAGGACTGGATGTGTGCAGTTTAACAAGTTGAATTGGTAAATGTAGACGAAAAAAAAAACTCAGTGATCAAATGTGTACAAATCGAAAAATATATTGACTTCAATGGAATGGACCCTCGTGTAGAGAATTCTGAATATGAAAGAACATTTTTGAAATATAAAGAACATCTTAGCAATGTATAATCAAAATGATACATTGTAAGGATATCTTACTTAAAATACTTTTTTGGTTAATAACCTTATGATAAAACAACAAACATATGTGATGTCACTTTTGAATAGAAATTTTTTTCAAAGAACATTTCCAAAATATGATAAACTAGATTCTGTGATGCTACAAAAATATATAAATAAATAAATAAAATAAAATAATAAATAATAAATAAATAAACCGACCAAATTCAAAAAAAAAAAAAAAAAAAAAAAAAAAAAAAAAAAAAAAGAACACACGCCAAAATCAAAACCAAATATATTCTCGTAAAGGCCATTAAAAAGTGATAATTAGTTGAAAAATCAATGATATAAAATATTTCAGAGGTAAAGAGTCTATTTTTGTTTCCAAATGTTTGGTCAAATGAAAAAAGATTACATCTTTAGTAGATCTGAAATCCTAAAAGACTTTATTTCGGACATGGTGGTCGTCTCGGTTTTAGTAAAAGTGGAAATAGTGGGTCGGACGGTAGACTCATAACAAAATGTCATAGTAAGCACCCCAGAAAAACTGTACTACTCCAAAAAAAAAAACAAAAAAAATCTCACTACTACCCCTAAAAAATTGAGGGATAGCATGGGCTACTAGGGCTATTCAGTATTGGTATAAAACTAAATTATCCAAATGGACAATTTTGATTGAACTATTTGATTCGGATATTCAGATTTTTTTTTTTTATTAATTTTCAACATAATCGAATTATTAGTTTTGGTTTATAAAAATGGAACTGAATAATTCAAAAAAACCGAATAAAACTTTATTGTTTACTTATTTATATATTTTTCATGTTCACATACACCTTTTAACTATTTATTAATTACTAAATTGTATTCTTAACAAACTAAAAAGTATTATCCAGCAAAATACTATAATATATACTTCTCATAAGTATTTTTTTTTTCTATAAAATAATTGATTATAATACATTTTTAAATAGTTGTTCATAATTTTAATTCCCAACAAAACAATTTAATTTGTTTATAGTTGATTAATATTCATGTTATATATTTTTCTTCAAATGTCCTACATCTTAAAAAACCGAATTGTAAAACATATCCGAATTATAATTTGGTTGGTTCTAATCGCATTTGAATTTAGTTTAGATTATTTGGATACATATTTTGAAAACCAAAATTAATTCAGATTCACTGGATTGGATTGGATCAAAGTGATCCATCCAAACGAACATCCCTATAGGTTACCCTGGCTCCTTAGTAGACCCACCCTAAACTTGGATCATTAATTTATATTCTCGGTCATTTGATTATCCCTAAAAACAAATCTGTCAAATTTAATTACTAAAAAATAGAAAAAATCTTAAAACACAAATTAAATTATTATATTCAATAAGTTAATTAAAATCCCATAATTCACATCAAAAAAAACTCTGTTAGCATCGCATCATGAGTGAACCCGATCAAACGTATAATTATCAACATGTTTGGTATAGTATTGGCTCTTATCGGTTTAACATTCTTGATGCACATTGAAAGCAACTGCTCTGGCCCAGAATTTGATCTGTGCCTTCATATCTTCTGATGACCCCTTGTCAACCCATCCTCCTGGAATTGTTGGTGCTCCACCATTGTTCTTCACTATTTTCATGGAGTTCTTGCTTCTATTCCTCTCTTTCATGCTTTCGAATTTCCTCATGCTACTAATCTTTTCTTGATTTCTTTCCGGATTTAGTGACAAATACCGTGGTAAACTCGAGCTTCCTTTCATAACCTGCAATCAATATCACTTTAATTATGAGTAAAACATTGTGATAACAACTAAATGCCAAATCAAAATTTCTGATCCGAATATACACTAGAATAACATCTTTTTTAACATAACATATGTATTTTTAAGTTATACATGTGAATACTCAACAGACCATGTAGGTTCACCCACGACTCTTATGAATATTAACAACACAATACCACTAGTAGGATGATATGTACCTTAGTTTTTTGTTGATGAGAATCCATATCAGAGGAGTTTAGAGACGCTTGCCTAATCAACCTCCCCATCTTGAACTCACTCTCTTCATCTTCAATATCATCATCTTCATCGTTTCCAAATCCAAAAGTTGGCATGGACGCTTTATTATTCAAATTAGGAGTAGGGATAGGGTTTCTCTTTTGTGAAGAAAAGCTTGAGCCTTTTTGCTTGTTCGACGACTCTTTGATCAAGATTTCTTGATCAGGAAGATTAGAGCAACATCTAGACATTGGAGTTGTTGTGTAGAATAAGGTTTGCTCCATGAGATGGGGTTGTTTCTTTGACGTTCTTGTTTGTGTATGTGGAGGGGTTTTAAAGGGTTGTCTTGCCAGCCCACATAAATATATAGTACCAAACTTATAAGCAATATATGGTGTGAGTTCTTGACGATTTGTTGTGATGTTGGAGAAAGCTGTCAGTGGGGGGTGATTGTGATTGGAGGGATCAAGTGGGCCATGTGGATTTGAAATTGTTGTAAAATTAAATACACTCGTAATAAATGGTGTTTGATCGTTCTATTATATACATTATACAGTCATATCATTTTTGTTTTTGAATATTTTATAAATAAATTAGAATGATTAGTATCCAATAACTATACGGGGTGGTTGGGTCTTAACTATAAGATTTGTTTATTTTTTCAAGAAATAGTTGGTAGTAATTTCCTAAATAAATATCCAAGTTATCAAAATTACCATTAACTTTGATTATGAAAGATTTCGTAAAAGATAAATTAATTCATATGAAATTTTTATATGTTTTTTTTTCTACTTTGGTCTATAATATTCGTTTAATATCTCATTAATGATGGTAAATTTGACTTCTCTTCCTAACCATCACATTTGTAACTTGTAAGCCAAGAGAAGCTTCTATACCCAGGTCATTCAAGAGAATTTTTACATTTAAATATTTCTATTTACAATGCAAATTACCACAATAATATCATATTATCTTACATTACTTAAGGTTATTAATATCAAGTTAACTTGAAGTTGCAAATCATGGATTGATTGGGTATTGGTGGAGGGAATAAAGGGAGTGGGTGTTTCCAGCAAACCTCCCATGTGCTGATTCTTTGTTTATGGACTACAATCATACCATGTTCAAACTACAAAATTACACAAAACATGGAATCAAAGTTCTCAACCAAAACAATAATGAAGTTATATATATATATATATATATATATATATATATATATATATATATATATATATATATATATATATATATATATATATATATATTATTTTGAAATAAATGTTGTAAATAGTATAAAAACTTAAAACATTATATTTATGTTATTATTTTGCAATAAATGTTGTAATTTGTATTGTTGAAGCAATTTTAATTTGAATATTAACGTTCTTTATTCATATATATTCATTAGAACGTTATTATTCTATTATAAATTTATGTATTTGTATTTTTATAGTAAATTCTAATTTTAATTTTAACATGTGAATACATATTTATTCATTTTTAATAATGACATAAAGTTGTACATACAAAAAGAATTACAGAGTAATAATATAAGAATAGTGTTTTTATGTTTTCATACTATTTACAGTTTTTATTTAAACTATATATATATATATATATATATATATATATATATATATATATATATATATATATGATGTGGATCCGGTGAAGACTAAAAAAAATAGTAAAGACTGCGAAAATATTTCTCCACTACCCACTTCATCAAAAACACAAACTTCAAAACCAATACTTAGACTTGACGCATTCGCATGCGATGCACGTCCGTAAAACGTAATACGGACTCGATGATTTAGTCACATATGATGAACATCCATGTGTTATTTTAGTGGGGTTTATTCCTTAATTTCATTTTTTTAATTCTTTTTCAATATATATATATATATATATATATATATATATATATATATATATATATATATATATATATATATATATACACACACACACACGGTTTTCAGGATTTTTATTTTTATTTTATTTTCTTTTTATTTTCTTCATTTTTTTATATATTTCTTTTAATGTCTTTAGTACATATATAAATTTTACTAGAGTTTTTTTTTAAGGTTGTAAACTAAATATAGTTTTAAGTTTTTTAATGTTTAACAATTATAAAAGCCTTAAATCATCAAAATACTAAACATCAAAATAGTTTCAGATTATTCTATTTTCGGATTGTATCATTTATGAATCATAAAATTTTGGATTGAATTATTTGGAATCATAGTATTATTGGTCAAAAAACATTTTAATCACATGAATTTTGATTCGTAAAAGATATAATTAACGATCATAAAATATTTGAATCAAAATACTTTTAGATCATAATAAATAAGGGATTATAAACATGTTTGTTACATCATATTTCTTTTAAATCATAAATATTTTAAATCATTTATGTTACATCATAATTTCTTTTAAATTTTAAATATTTTAAATCATTTCGTTTTGAATCAAATTATAATCAACAATTAAAATAATAATAATAATAAACTTGTAATCTTTTATAATAAACTTTTCTATCTTAACAACCTTTATTTTTTTAAATTTCTTTTCAAAAAGTTCATAATATATTATATATAATAAACCTTAAAAATGATTTTTAATTTGAAAAACGAAAATTTTTAAGTCTTATTTTTAATAAAATATTAGAATCAATTAAACAAAACGTTTGTATTTTTAAACATAGTGATTTTGAAAATTTTGTTCTACAAACCGACTAAAATAGTATTGCGAAAAAAACTATGTCATTTGCTTTTCTGAAATTAGATACAAAAATTGTTTTATTTTTATGAAAAAAAATTATTCTTAAATTAAAATATAAACACCTGAAAAAATTATTTTTTAAAAGTTCTTTTTACAAAGTCACTATTATAATGAATAGATATATACCTTAAAATTATATAATTTTTGAAGATTGTTTTTCTATGTTTTTTCTTAACAAATAAAAGTTAAAAAAAATATTTTTTTTAACTTTTCATTATTATACTTATTTTGTAGAGAATGAAATTTTAAGAACTCTTATTATTTAAAATATCTTTAAAAGAAAACAAAGAGGTATACTTGATAAACGAACCAGTTGGAAAAAAAAAAATTAATAAAAAATTAAAAACTCAACTAATTTAATGGACGACACGTGGCAGAGATATAAAAGGGTGGGGGAGTTGGATGAGCATGGTTGCTCAAAAAAATTCATTTTTTATTTAATTTCAAAACACTTAACATTCGTTGGAAATTATACCTCGCACAAAATTATCAAAGTGTCATATTTTATCGTGAGATTTTACCGATAAATAAAATAAAATATCCATATTATATTTATTCGATTTTTCGGTAGATATTTGTCCTCTTAATCCTCACCAATTTTGAGTTATCGATTGATCCTATATATACCGTTTTTTGTGTTTCTTGAGAAAAAATATATGAATTTTAATTGTAAAGATCAAAAGTGTCAAAATGGTTAAAAAAATAAGGGATTATAATTAGAAAGTTTTTAGAAAATAGTCTAAAGTTGTCAATTCATTAAAGTTTTGTGACCAAACTTTGAATATTAAAAGGTTCTTAAAAAATATATAAAATTTTATTGAAATGATCAAAAGTATCAAAATAATTAAAAAAATAAGTGGTAAAATTGACAAAAAAACATACAAATTTACTATTCATAACAGAACAAAGTTATATATATATATATATATATATATATATATATATATATATATATATATATATATATATATGAGAAAAGTGAATATGTGGCTGTTATGTACGTAATGTTAGGTATAGAACCATCAAAATTGACTTCATTTTGATTAAAAAACACATTTTTCTTTCATTGTTACTTCTTCCTATTGTCTTTGAACTGATATTATATTTGATTTCATGATTCATCTCAAATATTTATCTATTTCGAATGTATTTTTTTTATTAAACCTCTAATAGGTTTCATAACTTCCTTCAACACCTATCTTACGTATACTTGTACGATTTTTCTATGACGGCTTATGGAAAGAGGTTTAGTGGGTTTTTTAATGATCAATTTCAGTCTTTTAATGTAGTTTTCTTTATTAAATTTTAATTTGGAGACCTATAAGTAGTTGGTAAAATATTTTTTTACATCGTTTGTGGCGCAAAATTAAATTTATATTTCCGTAAAAATTAATACAAAGCTTAGCATAAGCTCTAATAAAGGATACATGAAAGATGATAGAAAGATTTGATTACATTCTTTTAAAATTGTATAGTTTTTCTTATGGATCTATATCTAATATTAAGTAGATGACATCCACATATTCCCTAATTCATATATATATATATATATATATATATATATATATATATATATATATATATATATATATATGTGTGTGTGTGTGTGTGTGTGTGTCTTTACTCCATATCACTTAACAAAGTTATATATATATATATATATATATATATATATATATATATATATATATATATATATATATATGTATATATATATATATATATAGAGAGAGAGAGAGAAAGAAAGAGAGAGAGAGAGAGAGAGAGAGAGAGAGAGAATCAAGATAAAATAAGAAGGAAATTTTTGGTAGGAAGGTAAGAATTTTTTTTCTACATATTTTTTTCGCGAACAAACAAAATGAATCATTAGATGATTCATTTGTAAGATGATTCACAAGAAAAAATTCTCAAAAAAACACCTCGATGATTCATTTATATAATGATTTTGTTGTTATTCACTAAAATTATCATAAAAGTGAATTTTTTCTTAATTTACTTAAAAATAAATCATATAGATGTTTTTTTGAGATTTTTTCTTATGAATGATCTTACAATGAATCATCTAGTGATTCATTTTTTTTGTTCGTCAAAAAAATATGTAGAAAAAAACTTCTTACCTTCCTACCAAAAAAAAAATTCTTACCGGATATATATATATATATATACTACTTATAAAAGAAATCTAACTATTTCTATAAATAGATTGAATATAATAATATTATTTTTTTAAGACGTCCAAACTATTAAGCTTGAAGTACAACCCATTTATAATATAATAATATTAAAACTTTAACCATATCCTTTATCCCTTAAAAATCTCGTATCAAATTAATAGAAGAATTCATTTGCAAATTGATCCCGTCAATCTCAACACTTCAACCATTTGAAGCGGTCAATGTCAACAATCAATCTTGTGAACTAATCGAGACCGAAATTGGAGAAAGAGATACGAACGGAAAGGAACCAATTCCGTGTATCCAGTTAAGCAAGCCCCGCCGCCAGCTTCCACCCAGAAAAAAAAAGTGAGCAGAGGATCTCTTCTCTCACATTGGTAACAAACAATCTCATAATATCTATCTTCGTAATCCCTTCAAAGTAAGAAATATACGCACACTCTCTCGAAGAACCCTAACCAGTAACCAAGACAGTATAACCACCACCACCACAGCCGTTCTGCCTCCTTTCGCCTTCAATCAACCACTATCACGACTACCGCCCTTCCTCTCACCCACGACATGAACTTTCATTTGGAACATAACATTTTTCTTTAAAAAAATATTGTTGAAATAAGCTATTTGTCCCCGTCGCTGTGCGCGGGTAACGGCTAGTATATATATATATATATATATATATATATATATATATATATATATATATATATATATATATATATATATATATATATATATATATATATATATATATATATATATACCGTTCTTAACTATTAAGATATTGTTTACGCCTAAACGTTTTTTAAAACAATTAACAATTTATTTTCAGTTATTATATTCTCGAATCATTATAGTTTATTATATTCTCGAATCATTATAGTTTAAAAAGAAAAAGTAAATAGACCATATTGCCCTTGAATATTAAAACCCTCTTGACATAAAATGATTCAGCAAATTGGCCCTAAGCTTTCTACCATCTATACATATATACATATAGAGGCTAAATCGCATTCACATATTTCAACAACAACCTTGTTGTCAGCCTTCCTATTGCAATAACATATGAATGGCATAATCAATACTAACAGAAAATCTAAATGATTATGAGCACATATGAGTCAGCGATTGGTGTATCTAGAGTTACATATTATATCAACACCATACTTTGTATGTTCGTTATATTATATACATAACAACCAATACATAGAAAAATAAACCATGCAAATTGCGTGAACCTCGTAGAAACAACCTCGGAGCACAAAGATTAGAACAAATTCCTCATATTTATAATGCCCCAAAACCAATCAAATCAATAGTTGAATAAGATGTCCTATTTTAGAAAAGTTCCACTTTTATGATTTTTACAAACTAATTATCTGACTCGGAAGTTTTGGTTTGTTATCTATAAGAAGATAATTGCATGCCTCATTTGCTTCAAGTGGAAGAGCTTCAACTAAGAATTGCAATATGTATCCACAGAATTACATTAGCATTACCGTTAACTCTTTCCACTATGACTTTGATGAAATAGACCGATGGATTTGCTACCCTAGTTACCTAATTCGTCTACTAGGTCGCGTATCTCGAACCAGATCGATGTGTACCGAATCGGGGTACGAAGTCGTACCAATCGATCTGGGAACGGAAAGTCGAATCGGAAAATCTGCGTACCAAATCGATGATTGGGAATGGGTCGATCGTTTATCGATTCACGTTTGGGTCGATCGATTTCTTGTACCCCCTCAATTGGAATCGTGATTGGGACGCAATTTCACTGCCGACTTTCAATTTGGCGGGAAATAAAATAGACGCTTAGAAAAAGTTGTGCGTCTCCTTGATCTCTAACGAATTCCTCTGTACCAGTCTTCTTCTAACAGTAGATATAAACCAATTGTGATTCACGATTTCTACCATCCCATTCCAAATCTGTTCCAATTTCTTTACCTCTCCAATTTCTATTCTTCTCTAATTTTTCTATAGTTACTGTATGACTTTAATTGAGAAACAATGGCGTTTGGAAGAAATACTAACACTCCAGCAGATAGTGAAATACAAGGCGACACCCACATCAGTGAAACACAACCAGATTTTATTGATGTTGATGATGAAGTACAACAAAGATCAACAGCCACAGAAGGAAAGGATGCAAGCAGACCATTGTTAGAAGAAGTTACATTCAATGGTGTAGGAAACAGTAAAAATTCTGGAGGTTCTAAACAGTGGGTTTGTAACCACTGTAAAGGAAAATTTACCAGCTCATACACCCGAATCCATGTCCATTTTTTTGGACCTGCTGTAAGGAACACCGCCGACATTAGAAGATGTTTAGTCATGGTTAGAGATCAACAGAAGCGAGAAAGTCTTAGGAAGAAGGTGTAATGCCTGTGTTTCCGGGCTTGCCATTTTTAGCAATGTAATGGTCTAGGTTAACCATTGTAACCCGTTCTGAAATAATAAGATTGTATTATTTGAGTATTATGTGTTTTGTGCTTAATTGTTTAATTATGTGGTTTGATTAATTAAGAATAAAAATAAGCATCAAAATTTAAATGTAATATAAACTTGATATCTTTAGATAATGTTGTAGTAGTTGCAACAAGGTTTTCAGAGATATAAAGAATGCCGAAATCTGAGTTATAACGAGGAAGTTATGACCTATCGAAGTTTCGCGACAGAACCGGCAACGCTGATTAACGTAAAAAGTGAGATTTACGTTAGAGCGATATTTAGCCTTAGTGATCTAAACAAGAATCAAAGATCTCGTTGTTAGTATCAAAGCGATAAAAAGTTAGGCGAGAACGAACGTCAAACGAAGAAGTTATGAATTTATAACGAAAATTTCTGTCCCAGCCTATTAAAAATAAATAATAAAAACAAAACTCAAAATTAGCCGACGGAATCTAAACAAAAGTTGTAGAGCGTAGTCTCACCTTTCCGTGGATATAAAGAACGTCGAAAACGGAGTTCGTATGAAGAAGATATGAATTTCCGAAGTTTGATAAATAATTTGTATTTATTTTTAAATCAAAAATCCGGCATTATCCGAAGGGGGAGTCAGCAGTCCGATCCGACTTACGCGCCGCGTAAGTGAGTACGCCCCGCGTACTCCGAAGAGTGTCGACACTTCGGATGACGCATGCGCTTACGTTTCTGAGGCACGTACGCCCCGCGTACGAGGAGCTTCTAGCCTCCTATAAATAGGATGCGAGGGTTCCGGGTTCCATTGCTAATTTCCTCTCGTTTTTGTGCCGAAGCTCTGCGGTTTTACCCCCGAAGCCCCGGTAATATTCCCGAGTCCTGAAGCGAGTCCCGAGATCCCGAAGATCCCGAGAAGTGCGGTTTCCGAGCCGAAGCTCTGCCCGCGAGAAGTTCGATTTTCGTAGAGATCTTCCAGATCTCCTGAGGATTACGACTTCTGCAATCCGTAGTGCTGTCCGATCATCTTCTGATCAAGTGAGTGTATACTACCTTTCATAAACGCAATAATAATACAAGTATGGTTTGAGGTATTAAGTTTATTGTCGTTTATACGTATGAATGCGTTGTTACTTTCTCCTAACATATAACTATGAAGTATTTTATACGAGATACGTGTTATGTGTATATTTTGTTGTTATGTGTGTGAATGTATATTCACTTTCTTCTGTCTTGCAGATCTGATTGTTTCTATATGAAATACGTGTTATGTGTGTGTGCCTCATCTGTTATATGGAAAATGTATTGATCAAGCATGCTATACAGGTTTTGAAAATATGTATAAAAATGTATGTTTTTATCTACTGATATGTTGGGTAGAACATGGGTAGATAGTTGGTGTGTAATAAACAGATGAGAGGCCTCGTTGTTGTTTTGATCCAGTCATCTAGCGGAATTTAGATGACAACCACGGACTTTTCTAGATAGTCCAGTGGAACGCTATCAGGCTCATAACATGTAGGTGTTAATGAACTTGGGTGTTCATTCGCTGTATTCCATCCCCCTCATGGTTGCCTTATTTGACTTATATTGCTGTGGAAACCCCACAGCATGTGTTGTCACCCCGATGAAAATATTCTTAGATTAGGTCCCTTGTGTTAGTTATTTTAGGGACGTAAAGTGAGAATAACGGGAATGGGTAACTGGGTTATTGTTGGTTGATAATAATTAATTTAATTATTTATTGTGGGTTGAAAACCCTATATGCTCACCAGGCTCCCAAGCCTGACCCACTCAGTTTTATTTGTATTACAGGAAGTGGCGCAAGGGCGTAAGATGGATGAACCATCAAGTTGTTTTGTTTACAAGTCTATATATGTATATATTTGTTGAATGACTTGTAATGTTATCGTTTATGCTTGTTGGTCTATATCGGAACATGACACCCCGAGTTTTGATTATATAATGAAAAATACATTTCTTTTATGAAATGCTTTGGTAAACATCGTTTTATCATGTTTTGTTTTTGGGAACAAATTCCGCAACTCTTTCAAATCAAAAGGATTTACTCTGAATTTATTTTAAAAGCATAAATGAAAATCGGTCTTTTCTGGCCGAGATTTTGGGGATGTCACAAAAGGTAACAGAAGCAGAAAACAATGGAGTTGCAAAGTGTTTGAAGAATTCTGTTCTATCTAAAAATCCATCTTCAAGGAAACGCATTGAAGAATCATTTGGCATATTAGAGAGGAACGCGGTGGACTTGAAGATAGTTCGAGGATTATGTGCCAACGGAATCCCTTTCAATGTTTTACACAACCCACAATTCATTGAAATGATTAGCACTATCAAGAATGCACCAGATGGATACAAACCCCCCATCATGTGAAAATGCGAGAACCGTATTACTTGATGAATGTGCTAGGGACATTGAGAAGGAGCTTACACCGATTAAGGACACGTGGATCGCACAAGGAGTCTCAATAGTCTCAGATGGGTGGTCTAATGTGAAACATAAACCACTTATCGATGTCCTTGTGGTTAATTCCCGTGGTGCAACGTTCATGTACGTGGAAGACTTTTCAGGGGTTGAAAAATCAGGGGTAGAAATTTCAAAGTTTCTACTTGGAGCCATCGATAATATTGGACCAAGTAATGTATTACAAGTTGTAACCGATAACACGGCTCAAAACACCTCCAAGAGTCTAAAAGGACAGCTCATATGGTCTGAAGTTTCTCATACACTAAGAAGTCAAACCATGGGACCAAAAGATGTCATATTCTATCCTAAACCTAGATTTATGCTTATAATGGACAAGATTCAAACTTTATACCTTTAAAGAGCTAGAAATGGTGCCAAACTTCTAGATCTACAAGCTCCTTCCTTCTCCTTTCTTCTTCCCAAACTTCCTTCTACTTAAAAACCCACAAAGATCACCAAAATCACCAAGGTAAGCTCAAAAATGCATGCAAGAGGGTTAGTGTTCGAATTTGACACTAAAAGGACAAGGGAGGCGGAGAGGGTAAAGATGGTGAGGTACTTAATATCTTTAAATAGGGTTCAAACCCTAAAAATTAGGGTTTTCCTGTAGCATAAGTACGCCCAGCGTAACCCCATGTATGCCCAGCATACGTGGGCAATGTCCAAGATCAAAGTCCAGTTAGTATGCTAAGTGTACTCATAGAGTACGCCCCGTGTACTAGCCAGAGGACCAATAATTCAAAGATCTATTTAATGTGGTTTTAAAAGGAAACTTACAAGGTCTGAATGTTACAATTCTCCCTCACTTAAATCAGACTTCGTCCTTGAAATTTTATGCTCCAAATAATCATGGATAGTGCTCCCTTATCTCATCCTCCGGCTCCCACGTCCATTGTGAACCCTTGCGGTGCTGCCATTGCACCTTAACACGATCGAAAAACTTGTTCCTAAAGATTTTCTTTTTCTTGTCAAGGATCGCTACAGGTCTCTCAATGTAGTTTAGGTGGTTATCCACCTTAATGTCCTCCAAAGGAACCACTACGGAATCATCAACCAAAAATTTCCACAGATGTGGGACAAGAAAAGTACTGTGAATCAGGCTAAGCTCCTCTGGTAGGTCCAGTCGATACGCCACCCTACCCACCTGGGTTATAACCCTGAAATGACCGATATACCTCGGGCCGAGCTTGCCTTACTTCCTGAATCAGATGACACCTTTCTAAGGTGACACATTCAGGAGAACCATATCCCCAATCTAAAACTCCAAGTCTGATTGGCGCTTGTCGGCATAGCTTTTCTGCCGACTCTGAGTTGTCTTAAACCTGCTACGAACCTACTAGATCAGCTCGGTCATCTTGAGTACCAACTCGGTACTCCCCATAACTCGCTGACTAGCCTCACCCCAACATATCGATGTCCTACATTTCCTCCCATAGAGCATCTCAAAAGGAGGTCGATCGATACTAGCGTGGTAGCTATTGTTTTATGAGAATTCCTCTAACGGAAGATATAGATCCCAACTATCACTGAAATGCAAAATACATGCCCACATCATATCCTCCAATGTCTGGATAGTCCGCTCGCTTTGATCATCTATATGTAGGTGAAAGGTCATGCTGAAATGCAAATCGTGGTGAAATCTCTTCCATAATCTGGAAGTAAACCGTACATCCTTGTCAAAAACCACAGAAACCGGCACCCCATGTCATGCTACGACCTCCCTGATGTATACCTCAGCCAGCTTCACCATGAAGATACTCTCCTGGATCAAGATAAAATGCACGCTCTTGGTCAATCGATCCATGATGACACAAATCGAAGCCACACCACACGTAGTGCGAGGCAATTTTATAATGAAGTCCATAGTATTCTCTTCCTTTTTCCAAACAGGAATATCCAATGGTTGCACCTTTCCGTAAGGTCGCTAATGCTCGGCCTTGACTTTCTTGCAAGTCAAGCACCTCTTCACGTACCAAGCTACATCCCGCTTCATGTAGGGACACCAATAATCAGGACAAAGATCCCTATACATCTTCGTCGTCCTAGGATGAATGGAGAATCTCGACATGTGTGCCTCCTCCATTAAAACATGGCACACACCAACGTAGTAAGGAACCCACAATCTCCAATGGAGAGTCAATAATCCTTAGCTATCATAATCAAATGAAGCCACATGACCCACAATGCGCTCACTCTTACGATGCTCCTCCTTCGTAGCCTCAACATGCACCTCCCGAATCCGCTCCAGAAGTGGAGTAATCATTGTCAAACTTAGACAAATATCCTTGATCCGAACCATGACTGCCTTGCGGCTAAGATCATTGGCCACCATATTGGCCTTCCCCGGATGCTAAAGGATCTCACAATCATAATCCTTCACCACATCAAACCACCGACACTACCTCATATTCTAATTTGGCTTATCCAACAAGTACCTCAGGCTCTTGTAATCCATGTAAATAGTACATCGGACCCCATAAGGTAGTTTCGCCAAATCTTGAGGGAGAAAACCACAGCCCCCAGCTCCAAATCGTGCGTCGGATAGTTCGCCTCATAAGGCTTCAGCTGCCTCGAGGCGTAAGAAATAATGCGACCCATTTGTATCAAAACCATGCCCAATCCCATGATAGATGCGTCATAGTAAACCTCAAAATCCTCGACACCCTCCGGTAGGGTCAGAATCGGTTCCTCTCACAATCTTTGTCTCAGGGTCTCAAACGATGCATGCTGCTCAGTCCCCCAACGAAAAGTGGCAGTCTTCTTCGTCAGTCGGGTCAGGGGAACAACTATCTTGGAAAAGTATTGGATAAATCTCAAGTAATATCCTGCCAACCCAAGGAAACTCCAAATCTCAGATAGAGACCTCGGAACCTCCCATCTCGTCACAACTCCACCTTGGCCGGATCGACCAAAATACCATTCTGTTGGACAAGGTGCCCTAGAAATTGCATCTCATGCAACCAAAACTCGCACTATAGATGACCAATAATGCAAATATTTGTTTAATGGGGGTTTAAAAGGAAACTTACAAGGTCCGTATGTTACAGAGTAATTGCAGACTATCCTCTCTCGCGTCAAGCCCTTGATCACTTCAAGTATCTAGAGGCCATTTGAAGCCATACATAGCTTCAATTTCTCTATTTTTCACCATATTAATGAACATGTCTATTCGAATCTGTGTACCAAGGATATTCTTCAAAGTCATAGTGTCATCGCTTATTAGTTATTTGATAAAGTGGTACAACATCTAAATATGTTTTGCCGTATTTTGAAACACCGTATTATTTTTCAAATAAACTGCACTCTTATTAATGCAATATACAATTCAATATATATATATATATATATATATATATATATATATATATATATATATATATATATATATATATATATATATATATATATATGGAAAATTGAATATACCCTAAAAGGAAAATAAACTTAAGTATCCAAACCCATCATACTATGTCATTTTTATCATATATGTATTACAATGTTCTTAAACTCTAAACCCTAACTTTATTTACTTCCAAAAATTTTGAAATTTCACATTTGTCTTCCTCTTACATCACATCCTTCTACTGATGCTATATATTGCGTTTAAAATGTCAATTAAAAACATATGTATTTTCTTATTCTAATTTTTGCTCATGGATGTCATTCACAAAAAATAATAATAATAATAATAATAATAAAATAAATAAAAAGTGTGGAAATACATATTTTTATGTATGCGCAAATGCATATGCATATGCATCATCATATTGCTTCTTCTTCTTCTTTTTATTGCATTTTTGTTTTTGATCAACAATGTATATAGCATGAAATGATGAAATTTTTATTGAAAAAATGTCATCTAGTTTCATCCGGAAATTTGTCGCGTTTGTGTCTGTTTATTGACCTTAATCCCAACATTAGTAAGTTACTTTTTAACATCAACTTATAATGATAACAAAATGACCAATAATGGCGACACTTTAATTCATGTAGAAGTGAGCACGATCTCCTTAAGATTCTCCCCTTAATCAAATTGGAAGTGCATTTAGAAATTTCTTATCATCCCCTTATTAGATGAGAGTAGAAAGAGGCTTGTTTTGAAGCTACTGGTTCTTTATACCTCTATGAGAGGAAGTAGATAAAGCTAAAAGTACACTTAGAATCGTTCGGTTGTAATGGAAATGACAATGAAGAAAGTTATCGTGGTGGTGGAGCAAGAATAGAATCAATGATGTATATGAGTTGTTGATGGTTTGTTTGATAGAGGAAAAGCCTAAATTGGTGGTGGCAACTACCAAAAAAGATGAGGGGGAATTTCTCTTATCCATCAAATTAGAAGTGAATCATGAGTTTTTCTCTCTTTAATCAACACTAGAATTAGAAAAAACACGTGAAAAAACCAAAATTTTCTTGTGTGCATGGCAAATATGAATCCTTAACGGAAGCAAACTAGAGTTAGTCCACGGGACTAACCTTGCTAATATAATTTTAAATATGGATGAAAAATACTATAAAGCATACACGTTAGCGACCAAACATATAATTTTATCCTTAAAAATATAAACCGAAAAGAAAATTATAAGTACAATAGTGTTTTCTTATAATGATGCTAAATTAAATATAGACAAAGATGTTTCATGTGTTTGGTCCCATACATAGACTAAAAGAGACACAAACCCTTATTCACTTATTAACTTGTTATGTTATGCGTCATTAAATTGATGTTTAGCACAATTAAGTAAAAATATTTAAATTAGAGTGAATGTATGTATTAAAATTGGAAAGATTAAATTTAGTATTAATATTATAATATATCCTATATAATAAGGGTTTTTTCTAGATTAAATCTCAAATTTTTGTGTTTTCTACAAAACACTTTGTATTTTTTTTCCTACTTGGTTCTTTTAGTAGGTTTACTGGTAATCTTTTAGTTTAGACAATTTTTTTGATAAAACTTTAAACTTCCCCCACCCCACCCCCTACCCCTCAAAAAAAAGAACCTTAAATATTTTGCCAAAAATAACTATAAAATTAGAAAAAAAAAAAAAACAATATACGTAAAACAAGTTTTTCGTTTTGGCTTATATTTCCAATGTGTTTCTTGTTGTTGCTTTTTATGGTGTTTTTATTGTTTTTACCATTAAAATCGAAAGGAAACATTTTCCTCCTTTTTCAAAACAAAGAGAAAGATGGTGTGTTCAACTTGTGTTTGCAAAATGCATATCAAAATCTATCTATAAAATGTTCAAAGATTCTAACACATAAAAAACAATTGTCTCGTCTAGCTTGACAATGTTTCTAATAGGAAATCATGAAAGATTATATAATATTTGAATCATAGATTGTGGAAAACATTTTTATACAACTTAAAATATCATTTACTAACTTCAATTTATCTATATAATCAAACACTAAAAATAACGTTCATGGAATCTATTCATCATTTTTAACTTTATTAATACCTTCATTTCTTCATTTAGATATCAAAAACCCCTTAATTTGAACTTGATATATGTTTGGAATCATTGACACATAATTTTTCACCAAGAACACATACACACAAATGAGTTTAGGGAATTTTTGATGAAATCACTTTGATCCAGAACAAATTTGGAATGTTTGGAGGTTTAAATGACCACCAAATGACAGGTTCAATATATCCCCACATAGGTATGAGAGTTACTTAGGTGATGTTTGTTTTTTTGAAGCAAAAATATCTGAAGTCTGTGGACCACCTCTGCAACCCTCTGTAGTAGAAGAGGTGGAACAAATGGTTGCAACATTTAATTTATTTTTTTTAACGTTTGCAGACTGCTGCAGTAAGTTAAAGTAAGATGTGAAGAGGTTTGAAGCAGCTGGTTTAGTGTTGCGCCACGCAACACACACACAACAATTTTTATGTCAGAAGTCTTCTGAAAAACAAACAGCTGCAAAGGGTCAAGTGCTGCGTCTGTGCCACACGGCGCAACAATAAGAGGCCAGAAGAGATTTTTTAAAAAAAAAAAACAAACAACACCTTACAATGTGTCAAAATCTAGCCTGTAACTCTTATCCACGCACCGCCACAATTGGAGGTGGTTCAACCATGCGTCGGTCAATGGTTTGATCAACATGCCTCATGTGTGTCTTGGTCTTTTTCCGTGCATTTTGACCAGATTACTACTCACCCTTAATCTCACTCTATGCCTTATTATTTTAATGTATGTCAACTCAAATATTTCCAAATGCAACTTCATAACTTGGTCATATCATCTATGTTTTCCATGATTTTTATAACGATGGAAAGCTCTTGAGGATTAATGCAACTTTTATTTACATATATTTAGCTAAAATTGTAAATATGTCGAGTCATTAAGTTGTGAACATGGGTCCATGCATATTTTTTCCAATTTTATGATTTAACCCATCATATTCAAATGACCATAACTACTTTATTATAACTCCAAAAAATCTGAAAATTTCATTTATTTTATTATTCATGTACACTTCAACTTCTCATCAATCACCCTAGATCTTATGACTTTTCAAACACGTCTACTTAAAAATGTCATTCCAATCAGCTTTCATTTTAATTTTTATCTAACTTTGAAAGCTTGTATCCTCTTCATATAATTTTTTTTGAGTTGGTTTCTTTTTTCGAGCCAATTAATTTTCATGTCTACTACAAATTACCTTTTTACCCTTCCCATTTTCTTGCCTTTAAGATGGAGCTTTGCGACCTCAAAGATGATACCTTCTACCATTTTATGTGAAATTATGATTTCACATTTCTTCCATTTTGTCTTTGTATTTAATCCAATTATACCAAAATTTTATAGAAATTTGTATTTCATGTAATGGTTTGATTTACTAGTATCTCTTTTGTTGGTCATATAAGATGATCATTTTGCCTTGTTGACCATTTTTCCTTTATTATAGTTTCTTATATTTTTCCCGCTTCTTTCTTACTAGTTTAAACATCCAAATTTTAGGATGTTATAGGTAGAGATAAGATTTAAATTTTAAAATGTGATTTTTGTTTTGTTTAGTAAAAATATTTTAACTTTATTTTTCTAAAATTATTTTAAATTACTATAAAATTATTTAAAAGACATTTTATAAATTTTCATTTTTGTCAAAATATTTACATGTAAGTGTTAACTTTTAACAAATTGTTGTGTTTTAGTTTTAAACAAGTTTTCAAATCAAATAAGCTCAGAGAAAACATAATATGATTAAACATAAACACATTCAAGTAACGATAACCATTGCCTCAATCCTATGTGTTTTTCCGGTGAACCATCAATCAAAAAAACTAGGTCATAGTAAAGACAAATAACCACAATGATTTATGGCTCCCACTTTTTTTTCATCCACATTTGATGCTCAAGTGGAACTTCATCAAAACTCATATCTCGATGGCCCTTGCTTGGTTGAATTCGATCTTCAAAATTTACAAATTGTATTATAATACATACTCCTGTTTAACCTAATCATTATTGAAATTACAAGGAACAATACATTACAAAATAAATGAATAAACAACACGCAAGTTGCCCTAATACAAATTTAAATAAACCAAAACAACACAAGATATCACAAACATAGGTCTAGTCGAGGCAATGTGTTACCAGATCCACACAATGAGAAACTAATGTATTTAAATAATATTTTGATAAGAATTTTAAACAAACAATTAGTTAAAACAATTATGATTTATACATTACAATGTCAAAACTATCATAAATACATAAACATATAAATGCATCACATGATTTTTATTGTATGAATTCATGCCAAAACTATATAACATGCAACTAAAAAACATAAGGGGATCAAAATAAAGGGGAAACACACTCATACACTTTTAATTAAAAGCAAGAAAATTGATTTTTCCATAACACTATGGAAAATCAAAACCCTAATGTGTATAATTTAAACATACAATTTCCTAATCAATATGTACAATATCATACCCACACAAAATCAATTTTACAGGTGTTATTAATATGAACCAAAACCAATGGATCTGATACCAATCATAGTGTGTTTCAATTTTCATAAGCACACTAGCACATTGAAGCAAATAAAACTAAACACTACGATTAAACTATGAATCATGATTCAAATTGTTAAAACAACCACTAACATAAAAGAAGGTTTAAAGGAATACCTTTTTAGATGGCCAATAATATTATATGATTCAAACCATAATCACTTTGACAGTAACACGACCCTTGACCATCAAGAAAGAAAGAAATCACTTCTTCTGATCCCTGGAAAATCGACTAAAATACATGTTGGTTTCTTTATAGTTTTCGCACACAGAATGATGGGAAGAGGATGTAGGCGAAATTTCTAGGGTTTTAGAGCTTCTAACTCCTTTGGCAATGTCTCGAATATATAGTTACATACACACTAAGAATAATATTATTTAAATGTTCCAAATATTATTTATTTAATTGAAATAATATTAAAGTAATTATTTGGCATCATCCATTTATATAATTTCTAATTATTTATTAACACTAGAATAATTTATATATATATATATATATATATATATATATATATATATATATATATAGAGAGAGAGAGAGAGAGGTAGGTTCAAATGTTTTCCATATCTATTGTGTACTAGAATGCACCAATAGGAATTTAGTAATAATTATATGTATATTAAATGCTATTCAGACTTATAACTCGTTTTTATGGAAACCAATTAAATTCGTCATTAATGTCAACAATAATATTCATTCAGAATGAATTCATATTTAGAAGAATGAGAGTGTAATCCAGCAGAATGAGAGTGTATTCTAGTATAATACACTCTCGTTCTTCATATTCTATGCAATTTTATTGTATTTTAAGTGAGTGAGTTCTAATACAAAATACGAACTCATATATAAAAACCTAGATGAAAATTCATTCTGAAAGAATGTTATTGCTGACATTAATGACGCATTTAATTAGTTTCCATAAAAAGAGAATTACAATTATGGATATCATTTGATATACATATAATTATGGAAATCATTTAATATCTATATATATTTAATTAAATAATTATTTAATTTACTAAATTTCTATTGGTGCATTCTAGCACACAATAAATGTAAAAAATAATAAAAAAAATAAATTAATAACCTAGCCCTATATATATATATATATATATATATATATATATATATATATATATGTGTGTGTGTGTGTGTGTGTGTGTGTTTTTCATCTTGGTTCAAGTTTGCAACTCATACATGCCAACATAATTATTGTGTCACTAACATGTTGTGAGTCTCTCTCTCTCTCTCTCTCTCTCTCTCTCTCTATATATATATATATATATATATATATATATATATATATATATATATATATATATATATATATATATATATATATATATATATATATATATATATAGGGAAGGGTTATTTGGAAAACAAAAAAGCTCTATAAAAACCCTAAAAATCATAAAAATCCATAAAAAATACTTAGACATTACAAAACATTTTTTTATTTTTTTATAAAAAAATCGAAGAATTTTTTATTAAATTCGCTGAAAAAAAATCAGATGAAAAAATTTTTAAAAAAAATCAGCGAATTTAGTTAGGAACATGCGATTTTTTCATAAAAAAAATTCAAAAAAAAGTTTTGTGATCTCTAAGTAATTTTTTTTATGTATTTTTATGATTTTTAGGGTTTTTTGTTCTCTCTCTCTCTCTCTCTCTCTCTCTATATATATATATATATATATATATATATATATATATATATATATATATATATATATATATATATATATATATATATAAGGTTCTAAGATGTTCATCATGGCTTCGCCATAACTCCAAAGTTTGTACTTGCTGCGAAAATTTAACAAAATATCTTCTTAAATCATATAAGTATATAAAAATGAGTAATATTAGAAAATATATAAAAAATTATTAATTATATACAAAATTTTCGCCTTAAGTCACGCCTTACAAATGGCGTGGTCCATCATGATTCGAAAAAACTTGAGGTTTGATATTGCTTTCAAGTCACGTCTTATATTATTTAGAACCTTGTGTGTGTGTGTGTATATATTTTAAAGTTTTTAAATTAATTCAATTTAATTCTAAACATAACCGATTTTATTTCGTCAGAATGTTTGTTTGTTAGAATGATGTTTTTTCAAAGTTTTATTCTATTGGAATGTTAATAAAGAACAACAGAATTCTTGAACCCCGGTTGAAGAATAACAACATTTTTATAATTTAATATACTTTCAAATTTAAATATAAATTTAAACATATTCTTACATACTAATAGCCTTATACATTTTAATATATTTATACATATTCTAAAAGAATATCATAAAGAATCAGCATTCCTGAATATACAATTAATGAATAAATACAAGTGTAATTCTTAAAAAAATAAGAACATTCTTAAAACTGTGAGTGTGATCAATCTTTGACTCATTCGTCAAGTCATTCTTATCAGGTCTTCAAACCATTCTTCCGACCATTCCTATCACAAATGCAACAAAAACTAAGAATGGTTAAAAGCATGTTACTTGCAATTCATATATTTTTATATATTCTGACAAAATACATAGAATACATTTTGACAGAATACATACAATACATTTCGGTAGAATATATAGAACACAATCTTACATAATACATAGAATACATTCTCGTAGAAGATATGGAATAAACTCTGCTCGTTATAACTTTACATGCCACTATAAAGAATTAAAAGCATGTGTTTTGCCATTTGCAATCATATATATATATATATATATATATATATATATATATATATATATATATATATATATATATATATATATATATATATATATATATATATATATAACATTCTAAAGCATAGAATGCATAAATGCATTCTATCAGAATTACTAGAATGTTACTTGCAATTCCTTGTACTTTATATATTTTGGAAAAATACATAAAATATGATAGAATACATAGAATATATTTTGGTAGAATACATATAATACATTTTGACAGAATCCATTGCATACCACTATTTTCTTATTCCAGTAAATTAGTAATTTCATATATATGTATTAATTTTACGAGGTTGAAGAAATTTAGTCGATTATTGTTTCATTCTCATTTGAGTCATTTTTTTTTGAAGAACAAAAACAAAAGAAAGAGAGAATATTATATGGAAACAGAAAATTGCATATTATATGGAAACTATGTTTGCCAATCCAGTGTAGCAAAACTAAATTTAATAAATACTTGTTTGAAATTGAAATTCTGAAATCAAAATGGAAATAACAATATTTTGGGATGGTAGAAATCATATGGGAAGATAAATTTTAAATTATCAAAAAATGCAAGGAAACAAGAAAAAACAATTAACATGCTTTCCCACAAATTCACGTAATCACAACTTCAAAATTATTATAAAAACCCTAAATCTCTAACAAAAGAGAATTTAATAAAAAAAAATAAACCAAACAGAAATGTATAAACTGAACAAAATAATACGCAATCAAATTAATGACCTTAACTAAACAACATTGTTGGAGATCAAAAGTTTTCACCAATCATTGCTTGCTGATGATCAAAAACAGACGGTGGCCCATTGAAGGTGCTCCGGCGATACAATACCACTTGAGCAAATAATTACGAACATAAAGCAAGTAGGCAAAGGGAATGAAGTTTCTCTAAAAAAAAAAAATTCGGTGCCAAAAAATGGCAAAAAATGGGTGGTGTGGGATCGTTGCAGATGAAATTGACGATGTTAGATGATACTGAACAATTGTGATGTCAGCGATGATTTTATAGGGTTTCAAAATTGATTATCCTAATTTAATTTAAAGGGATATCGAATGTTTTGAATATTTTCTATAATTAAATATGATATAGATTACTATTATACCTTTAAACAATTTATTAATTGTTTATTGTTTTGCTAATTTATGATTGGTACATTCATATAAATAATAGTTGTTAAAATCATTTGAACATATAACTCTGGCTCTAAATGAGTTGTCTCTAAATGGGTGGTGAGAGATAATAATGACTTTAGCGATTAGAGAATCTAGTTCACAAATTCACAAATTCGAGAGTCTAATGGTTTATTGTATTTGTGATTTGTGCTTACAGTTAGGCTTTAACTTTCTAATGTAGCTCGGCCCATGAGACCCATTACCTCTGTGTATATATTCTCATTTTAGTGAAATATATATCAGTTTTTGGGAATTTAGTCAATTTATAGGTACAACAACATATTAATAGCCAAAAATCAACTCCTAGCGACCTTTAATATCTTTGATTGGTTTAAGCATCTCGAAATTTCATTTTCTTTACGTCGCTTTCTCAATAGTTTCTGGTTTAAATCGTTAAACAACTTGTGGACCATATGATTTGCGGATGCAAGTGCAACATGTCTTTATCATTTCAATCAATTTTTGAACCAACCAAATGGCAACAATCACAATTATTTATTGTGTTTTCTTGATTAATTTAAACATTTAGATAATTTTGATGATTTCATGGTAAAACAAAATTAAATTAAAGGTAAATTACACGAATGGTCTCTGTGGTTTAGGATAATCTGTGTGTTTAGTCTCTAACAAATTTTTTTTTTTTTAATTCGGACCGTCTATAATTTATATTTTTGTTGCACATTTCGTCCTTATCGTTCTGAAAAAACTATTTTACCCTTGATAACTTATTTACTTATTTATCACTTTTTCTTTTACCTTTTGATATTAAAAATATATTTTTAAAAATTTTTAAAAATGAAAAGAATCCCTAAAATCCTAAGCAACGCTTCCAACCCTCCTTGGCTCCTCCTACAGATCTCGTCTTCCATCATTACCACTCTCCAGCTGCATCACAAATAAGGAAGATTCTCATCACCCAAGTTTCAATTGGACAGAAATTTGGAATCATGCAACTGGTATTGTGTGATGAATGAGAACCTTCATATTTGGGAAATGAAGACTAATTCATTATTCACATAAGTATGTGAGTCAAGTGAAGGACTAAAGGATCTAATACGCATTGTTGTGCACTAGGTCAAGTCCACCACAAAGAACGATAAAATATTCTTCATGATTTACTAAAAGTTTAGTAAATATGGTTATGCTTACAAGATTAAGTGTAATTCTGAATCGTTGAAAAAGTTTCAATGTAAAGCAAAACGAATATGAAGAATCAATTAGGCAGAAAGATAAAAGTTTCTCCAATCTGAAAAGAGGGGAGAGTATATAAGTATCGTGTTTAATGATTAACTTAGTGATTATGAAACCAAGTCACAATTGATCCTCTAAGGACACCTTAGTTCACTAGTATGGCTAAGAAGAGGAATCGGATATTCGAGATGGTTAAATCAAAAGATGAATCATACTTTGTTCCAAAATCGAGTCTTAGAGTCATACTTCAAGATTGTGACTTGAGTGACATCATCTTAAGAAGGTTTATAACACTCATCAAATGTGGAATAGAAAAGTTTCTTACTCTTGCACGTTTGAAATTGGTAAGTTATGATGTCTTGGATAAGACAAAGACCAACTAAGACCAATTATGTGAATTGTTTGTCTTGATGAGAATCCGCACTAACTCTTGAATATTTGTTTGTCAAGGAATGTTTCTTGACAAGACAATCTTATATGTTTATAAGTCAGTACGAGTCTAAATGATCTTGAAAAGTTTCAAGAACTAATCAAGAGTAAACCTATTGTTGATCACTAGCACACGACTTGAGGTTTGTAACCTATCGTGTTGACACATGTTTGTTTCTGTGCCATTCCAGTTGAGGTTATTATGCATGTGAGTTTTATGAGTTCTCATTTGAAGGCATAAAGGTAAAGCACCTTAATAATTGAAAGTTCATGGATCTGTATGGGTGAGCTGCATAACTGCTTGGAAGACATGATACGCCCTTGTGCTACCAGATGGCAAGAAATAAAGATTGAACAAGTTCAGTCCATATGAGTTTGGATTTGTCATAAACATCATCTTATGATTATGGTTATGACAAATTCACATGGATAGGAATGCATACATCATAAAATCTAAGTGGTAAGGTTTATCTCCATTTCATGAAAATGACTGTGAGGAAACGCTTTCACTAGGAAGATTTTAAGGAGATAGTGAATGTGTAAAATGCACTCTCAAATTCGATTATGATTACGACATCCCTTTTCATAGTCCGAATTGTGAGATTTGTCAAGTAGTTTAACATTTAAGACTTATTGTTGTAAGTTCTGAAATTGTTAGATACACATATGAGCTTTTTAATAAAAAGTGTAAAAGCTTAGATAAACTCTTATCGAAGCATCACGTATCAGAAATATGAACTTTGGTAAGAAAGTCAATAAGTATTGATTTCTAGAAGTCCAGCTGTTTTCTGAATACATGTCAAAGCTAATGGGAGCATAAGTGTTATATTGGTAAAAATATAATTATCATGTTAGTGGGAGCATGATTATTATGTTAAGTGTTTTAAGTTAGCAATATTAATTATAGAAAACAAAATTTTCAATTCGCAAAGTTGCAGAGGTTGAAAAGTTGTTTTGCTATAATTAAGGGAGAGAAATTGATACTTCATTTCAAAGCTAAAAGCTTAAATCGAGAAATTTTAATCAAATTTAGTTAAAGGACATATATGAATGTTATGTTGAAAAGATTCAACATAAGGGAATTCTATATATAGCAACATTATAACAAGAGACTAGTAAAGTATCATGTCTTTATGTAAGACATTATGTATCGTATCTCATATGCTTCGTGTATAGGATCGATTACATGTGTTGTAATATTCAACCATTCTGTCTTTTCCAAATGCCTAGGCATTAAAAGGTAAAAGGACCAGAACCGAATATGACTAAATTAAGTTAAACAATTGTGAAGGACAATCTAAGGTTTGCTGAGGATTTGTCGCTTGTGAGCAGTTGGAAGTATAGTAATGGATGGACCATATTGACATTATTATGAATAGATAGGATTCTATTAAGAATGAGTTGTCATATGGCAATTATGGAAATGTTTCAATAATGGGAGTTGTATATTAAGAATTTATGTAGATTAGAAACTTTTATGCAAGAAGGATGTTCAAAGGAATCTACTTTGAATTTGAGACTTCGATTTCATGGAATTGTATTGTAACAATCTCAAATTTTTTGTAATATTATTGACCAAGTCTTTGTAACTTTGGGGCTATGTCATTACAAAAGGATCATTGCGTAAAATGTTAGAATCTAATACATAGCAACAATTTGGTATTCTTACACTTGTCATAAGGTTTGGGAATTGTGAAATGAGTATCATTGGAAATGTGTTAAACTGATCTATTTCTCAAAGTAAGGACCATAGGTAAACAGAGTGTGCATGCTTGGAGCATGGGATGACTATTGTTTTAATTCAAGTATTAAGTTGATTATCCAAAATATTATAAAATGAATAATGTGTAATCAATATAGTGATTAAATAAAAGGTGTTTATTTATACTCAAAGTGTTGAAGCCATATTGGATTCGATTATTCTTGTGTTTCACTTCGCATGTTTTGACTTCTAGAATAACTAGGTTATTCAAACATCCACAGTCAATCATACTTTGGAAGTAGGTAACAAGGAAAGACTGTCCTGAATCTGACTGTAGATTGTCTAGGTGTTTAGACATAGCACAAGTTTGTTGCAGTATTCACGAGTGCTCCTAAAATAAGATTTGAGTATTTGATTAAACCCACGCTCACGTGAATCACTTCATGGGTTTTATCACGGGTGATTGTGAGATGATAATATGTTATATTCTTGAAATGGAGAGATATGAGTTGTTGTTTACGAGTCGGTTGCATATTGATAATACGTAAACGCATTAGTAACTTGATGTTATAAAACGTATTGTTGTGTGTGATTTGATGAGTAAATAGTGCAAGCATATGAGTCGACATTTGTCCATTCCTTTTACCCAAAGTAGGATAAAAGCGATATATGTGGGTCCCTCGATGATTTAGTGATGACACCCTAATCACTTGGCCAAGCCTGGACTAGGTAGATGTGTTCAACTGAAGTCTATTGTTAGTCGTCTTAAATCGGAAATCGAGAAACAACACATAGACAAAGAGAATGATTATAATGATGGGTTTAGAGCACTACATGATTCCTATATTGTACATGCAAATCCTAAAGCTTTGGAGCTAGTTTGTCTAATGAACATGCAATAATCATCCAAAGCCATAAACCCTAGATCTATCATACTATGAACCGAATTAAGGGTTTAGAAATTACCTTTGATTGTGATGTAGTAATAACAATCTATTCCTCCTTGTAATTGGCTTCTGAAAGATTAATATCACTAATGTCACACCTCTAATGGCTCACAAACACCAAGAGCAAGAGGATGAAGAAGGAGAAGAGGAGAGGCACTCTAAAACATCTAGAAACCCCAAGGAATCAGTTAGCCATGTTTTTGGTGCCCTAGGGGTCCTTAAATATGTGAGGCTATTAGGTTTATCTAACAAGGAAACCCTAATTTGATTGCTTAGGCCCTAAGTAGCCCATGGACTCCCTCCTTAGAGGCTTTGGATGATTTCTAATGGGTTTCCCCATAGAATTTGTCCACTCCTCTAATATAGAATCCATTAGCCCAATATTTAACTATCACACAATTGATAGTTCTAGCCCCTAAGTTTAATTAATCTCTTTTAGCCACAAAATAAATTCTTAATTAATTATTGACTAATATTAATTAAACCATATGATTTCTCCTTTAATTTATTATTCTCATAGTATATTAATAAATCATAATTAATCCTCTCTCTCCATAATTCATCATATCAAGTTGCTTTGGTGAAGGCAACCCAAAAGGACCATGCACCATCGGGTCAAGTACATACCAAAATAGTTATGGACTTAGACACGAATCCAATAGTCCCCCACATGGATAAGTCTAATAACTATTTTTCGTATGACTTCAGATCATGATCCGCAATCGTAGCTTTCAAAAGCTGTTCTCAACTCTGATCTTATCAGAAGCGTGTCCTTTAGATAAGGGATCATATATTCCACCATTCAAGATATCATATAGACGTGAGACATGGATTTAAATAATTCTCTTTGTCCATATATTTTTTCCCGACTTCCGATTTATGACGATTGACAACAAACTACAATTGAACACATCAACTTACTTCCGGCTTGGCCAAGCGCTTAGGGTGTCATCACTAAATCATCGAGGGGCCCACAGATATCGCTTTTATCTCACTTTGGGTAAAAGGAACGGATAAACTTCGACTCAATGCTCGCTTGTACTTACTCATCGAATCACACACAACAATACGTTTTATAACACCAAATTACTGGTGCGTTTACATATTATCAATGTGCAACCGATTTGCAAGATACAACTCACACATCTCAGTTTCAAGAATATAAGATATTATCGTCTCACCAATCACTCGTGATAAAATCCATGAAGTGATCCAAGTGAACGTGGGTTTATTCCAATACTCTAATCTTATAGCAACACTCATGAACCCTGCAACAAACTTTTGCTATGTCTAAAACACTTTACATAATCTACAGTCAGATTCATGACAGTCTTCTTTCATTCCTACTTCCAAAGAATGAGCGCTTGTGGAGGGTTTGAATAATCTTATTATTCGACAAGTCAAAACATGCAAAGTGAAACACAAGAATAATATTAATCCTATATGGCCTCAAACCTTTGAGTATAAATAAAACATTTTATTCAATCACCATATTTATTACTCATCATTTGTTGTTTCGGGTAATCAACTTATTAATCATTAAGACGATCATTTGTTGTTTCGGGTAATCAACTTCTTACTTGAATTATAACTATAATTGTCCCATGCTCTTAGCATGCACACTATGTTTACCTATGGTCCTTACTTTGTAAAATAGTATAATTAAATAACATTTGTTGTTTCGGGTAATCAACTTCTTACTTGAATTATAATTATAATTGTCCCATGCTCTTAGCATGCACACTATGTTTACCTATGGTCCTTACTTTGTAAAATAGTATAATTGAATAACATTTATTGTTTCGAGTAATCAACTTCTTACTTGAATTATAACTATAATTTTCCCATGCTCTTAGCAAGCACACTATGTTTACCTATGGTCCTTACTTTGTAAAATACTATAATTGAATAACATTTTCAATCACACTCTTTTCAAGATCTTCAGACTCCCACTGACCTCTTGACAAATTATATTCTCTTATTAAGAAAAATTTCTTGATAAACAAATATTCAAGAGTTAGTGGGTGTCTATATCAAGACAAAACAATACACATATTTGGTCTTAGTTGGTCCTTATCTTCTCCAAGACATCACAACTTACCAATTTCAAATGTGCAAAAATAAGACAACAATTTTCTACTTCACATTTGATGAGTGTGTGTCACTCAATTCACAATCTTGGAGTAAGATTCTAAGACTTGATTTTGGAATGAAGTATGACTCATCCTTTTGACTTAACCATTTCAGCAAAATCCGATTCCTCCTCTTAGACATACTAGTGCACTAAGATGTCCTTAGATGATCAATTGTGATATGGTTCTTAATCATTAAGATGATTATAAAACTGATATAAAAGTACTCTCCCTTCTTCTTAGATTGGAGAAACTTTTCTCTTTCAGCCTTCATTGATTCTTCTTATTCGTTCTACCATTCATTGAAACTTTTCAATGATTCATAATTACACTTAATCTTGTATGTATAACCACATTTACCAGACTTTTGGTAAATTATAATGAATAGTCTCATTGTTATTTGTAGTGGACTTGACTAGTGCACAACATTGTGTTCTAGTCCTTTAGTCTTCCACTTGACTCACATACTTGTGTGAGCAAGGAATTAGTCTTAATTACCTAAGTGCCAATATTTCCTTATACCACAGAATGCAAGTTGTATGATTCCAAGTTTCTGTCCAATTGAAACTTGGGTGATGGGAATCTTTCCTTACTTAGAAAATTTTGACATTACCATAAATAACATAACTAAAAATCACATCCATTCATAAAAATACAGAAACATCAATTTTTCACAACGATTTCATTGCAAGATATATATATATATATATATATATATATATATATGACAAATAAAATTTTTCTTTTATTCGTAAAAGCAGCGGAAAACATTCCCTTACAATGAAAAATCAATTGAAAAACTATGTAATCAAATATTCCTAACAAATCTATCATAACTTTCTAAGCTCAAAATCTGATCTTTGAATCCATGCGATCGTGATCCATTTCTTCGTGATCAGACTCATCTTGATCTTCCATTCAAACCTCCTCTCTTTTTTCTGATCCTACAAAACATTCAAATGTAATCTTATCGCATTATGTATTAAGAATCAATGAATAGGAACTTAATGGAGTTAGTGTTGGAATAGTGTCTAAGACTGCAACTATATTTGGTAAGTATTTGACCAGGTTGTGCATGGTCCTTTTGGGTTGCCTTCAACATAGCAACTTGACAGGATGATTTATAATGAGAGAAGAAATATTATTAATATATTATGAGAATACTATAAGGAATAATAATATTGTTATTTTGTTAATATAAGTCATAAATTAATTAGGAATTAATTTGGTGACTTAAAGAGATTAATTAAATAAAGGGGCATAAACTGTCAATTGTATGATAGTTGTATTTTGAGCAGTGATTTCTTAGGGATAAGGGGTAGACGAATTTAGGGTATGGAAGAGCCTAGAATTCGTCCAAGGCTTATCAATAAGGAGATTGGATTACTTAGGGCCCAAGTTATCCAATTAGGGTTTAAGGGTGAAACCCTAGGAGGCTCACTAGTATAAATACACCCATAGGGTTGAGGAAATCGGCACCCTTGGTATTGGAGAAACCTTGGCCGACTTTTCTCACCCTCCTCTCTCTCTCAAATCATCCTCTTGCTTTGTTGGTGTTTGTAAGCCATTAGAGGAGTGACATTTGTGACTCTAAGCTCCAAGGACAAGAAGATTCAAGCAAGTAATTCAAGGTAATCTTTCAGATCTGTTTTCTTATGTTATTATACTAGATCTATCAATCAAAGTCTTGGATACATTGCATGTTCAATTAGAGAAACCTAGATCCAAGCATTAGGGTTTGTATGTGCACATAGGAATGTTCTTATGGCTCAAACCCATCAGTGGTATCAGAGCCTTGATTGGTTTCTATTGAATTGATGCATTGGTTGCTTGATTGTTAATTGCAAAATTCGATTTTTGTCTTTCTGCCTGATGAACTCGGTGAGTCCCATAGTGGACTCGGCGAGTAGGCCTCAACTCGGCGAGTCCATTGTGGTAGTCGGCGAGTTCGAGCGTCAGGAGGAGCTAGTTTCGGGATTTCTTGCTGTTTATCTTATGGAAACTTGCCTTTATCTTAATGGGTCAATATAAATCCGATTTTAATACATATTTGAGTATATCCTTGACCTAATTCAAGATATTTACCAATTAATTGAATAATAATTTCCTTATGTGATAATTGATTAATTATTTTAATTAAATTAGTAAATTGTTTTGCAAGAAACATTTAAATAAATCAAATATGGATAATTATGAAATTAAATGATTAATTTAAAGTATTTCTTATTTGATCCTTTATGTGTTGAAAAGTTTAAAACTAATCCTCAAGTTTTAAAATTTAGTTTTGTGATTAAAAATTTAATTTGGACAATTTAAATTTCAAACCCTAGAATTTTACAAGTTTAAAATTCAACCCTATACTCTATATGATTACAAGCTTAATATATATATATATATATATATATATATATATATATATATATATATATATATATATATATATATATGTATGTATAATTAAAATGTTAGGCTTACCGTTAGTACGCCTCATTCACGAAGCCGGTCTATAAGGTGGGTATAAGGTTGCTGCCTATAAAATGGTGCTTAATGGGTGTACACTCACACCCATCGCTTGCTTGATCGGTGGAGGGTCGTTATCCGAACGGGTAGGATAGGGCAACTCCATCTCCTCGTTAAAAGTATAATATTAAATACAAAGTAACTACATGTTTTTCCAAAATTCCCAATCCTAGTTACTTTAGGAAAAGTGAATTGATGCAATCCCATGAAATTACACTTTGCACCCTTGCTAAGAAGTTAGTGGAGCGTATGTGGTTTACCGTTACACTAATTGGTTCTAGGCATAGGTGGCAAAGGGTGGTTCACTGTTTATCATAATTTGATGGAGCGTATGTGGTTTACCGGCACATCGAATAGGTGAATGTTACAATGAAGGCACCGTGTAGATTTGCATGGTTATTCATACCCACTTTGTGATCCTCAGCATCCCAGTCACAAACGAGAGGGGCATATCGAGATTTAAACATGTCATTGAAAAGTTCAATGAATATCATCGAAACCTAGGAATTCTTAATGCGTTTAAAACTTAAAGGTAATGTTTTCATGGTGGAGAATTAGTGAATCGTCATTCACTTACCTTCAAATTGTTTTCATGTTGGATTACGGCATCCCTTTTCTAATATGTAAATAATGTTGTTGGATCCTAGCCCTAATTTTTCTTATTGGAAGATAATTATGGATTCAAATTCTAATCAATCTTTGTCCTTTCTATTTGTAGATGTCGAATGCGAACAACGTTGCTGCTAGTTCATTCACATTGATGAGCCTTTACTAAAAGGTGACTTTTGATGGAACGAAATTTAGCGAATGGATAAGATACATTCACACGATTGCTCGCTACGAGGACAAGGAGTATGTCCTCGATGAAAAGCTCGAGAAGATCAATCCATAAATCGCTACTCCGGCTGAAATGAATGCTTTTGAAACTCATGAGCATGATGCAACGAATGTTCATTGCATCATGATAGCCACAATGAACGCCGAATTCCAAAAGTCCTATGAGGACATGTATCCGTACGAAATGCATCAAGACTTATTGGAGAGATACCATCAAAACGCGAGGTAGGAACGTTACGAGATCTTCACTAACATGATCTCTGCTAAAATGGGACATGGAGAATCTCTAACCATACACTTGCAAAAGATGCAAAGGTATGTCGATCGTCTTCGCAAGTTGAATGTCGACTTTGGGGAAGATTTGGCTATCGACATGGTACTTCATTCCTTGCCTCCGTGTTACAACCAATTTAGGATGACCTACCACATGAACAAGGAAGAGTTCACCCTAAGTAAGCTCCAAGGTCTCCTAAGGATTGCTGAGAGTAACCTCAAGGACAAGTCTATTGCACCAACTCCCAATCCACCCGCTGCTCTTGTTTTCGCTATTGGGAAGGGAATGGCAAAAAGAGGAAGGCTCCATCTAAGAGCCACCACAAGGGAAAGTCACGAGATGGTTCCTCTTCTAGTGGGACCAAATTTGATCCTGCTAAGCCCAACCCTAACCCAAAGGAGGCAGAGTGCCACCATTACCATAAAATAGGGCATGGAAGAGAAGCTGCCCAGAATACCTGCAAGCCATCAAGGAAGGAAAGATCAAGCCGTCTTTCGCAGGTATTTACACTATTAAATCTAATGATTCATCTCATGCTATTTCTTGGGTCCTCAATACCGGGTGTGGTTACCACATTTGTTCTAAATTGCAGGGACTAAGAAGAAATAGGGATGTGGAGCGTGGAAGAATAAATCTAATCATGGGCAACAGAAGATCGTCGCATGTGACCAAGATTGGAGTGTATTCTTTAGTGCTTAGTAATGGATTATGTTTAGATTTGAATAATTGTTGCTACTCGCCAAAAATGGCAAGAAACATCATTTCGTTTCATTGTTTGTTTAGACAAGGATTTAGTTTTTCTTTTAATAATGAGAATGGTTCAATTTATGCTTATCTAAATGGTGTCTTATATTTTGAAGCAATGACATGTAATGGAATTTATGAAACTGTTATGATTGTATTTAACCAAGGAAATGATGTTTTATACATGGATTCTTCCAATAGTATGGATAGAGCATCTTTGTGGTATTGTCGTCTTGGACATGTCAACAAGAAGCACATTGCCCAACTCCAAAAGGATGGAGTGTTGCAGTCATTTGACCTTAAGGAAGATGACACATGCAAATCATGTTTACTTGGAAAAATAACCAAGTCACCCTTCACTAGCACATGTGAAAGGGGTGAGGGTTTATTGGACCTCATACATACCGATGTATGTGGACCCTTTAGATCAACCAGAAAGGATGGGAACCACTTCTATGTGACTTTTACCGATGACTATAGTAGATATGGGTATATTTACTTAATCAAGAAAAAGTCAGAAACATTTGAAAAGTTCAAAGAGTTCAAAAATGAAGTGGAGAATCAATTGGGCAGGAAAATCAAGATGCTTCGATCCGATCGAGGAGGAGAGTACCTAAGTCTTGAATTCCACGACTATCTCAAAGAATGTGGAATAGTTTCGCAATTGAAGCCACCTAGGACACTGCAGTTGAATGGTGTAGAAGAAAGGCATAATTGAACCTTGTTAGACATGGTTCGTTCTATGATGAGTCGTGCTTCACTATCTATCTCATTCTAGGGGTATGCCTTAGAGACTGCCGCCCATATCCTTAACTGAGTCCCTACGAAGACGGTTGCCAAAACACCTCACGAGATGTGGACATGGAAAGCTCCCTCGTTAGCACATATCAAGGTTTGGGGTTGCGAGCCTTTCGTAAGACGAGATACTCACGACAAGCTTGAAGCTCGTAGTGAGCGATGTATTTTCATCGGCTACCCGCATAAATCCTTTGGATATCTCTTGTATAGACCAAGTGACAATGTTGTCTTCGTTGCGAGGAGAGGGGTTTTCCGAGAGCGGGAACTCATAAGCCAAGGGGACAGTGGGAGGCAAATCGAGCTTGAAGAGATTCAAGAATCGATTAATGAAGGAACCTCTACCGTTGGCAATCAACCCGAGGAGGAAACTCCGGTTGAACCTATTGATCAGTCCTTACCTCTTAGACGTTCCGAAAGAGTTAGAGTTCAACCCCAGTTTTATGATTTTCATATTACTACTGAAGGGGACACGTATATTAGTGATGTTACACTAATAAATCTAAATGAACCTAATAGCTTTAAGGAAGCCATGGCAGGCCTGGAGTCTGCAAAATGGAAAGAGGCAATGGACAGCAAGATCCAATCCATGTATGACAACCAAGTTTGGAATTTGGTTGATAATGTGCCCGAACGTAAGACCGTTGGGTACAAATAGATCTTTAAGAAGAAGACCGATGTGTATGGAAATGTATACACATATAATGCGTGATTGGTTGCGAAGGGCTTTACTCAAACTCCCGGAGTTGACTATGATGAGACCTTCTCACCAGTTGCGAAGATAAAGTCTATTAGAGTGATGCTAGCTATTGCTGCATTTCATGATTATGAGATTTGGGAAATGGATGTCAAGACCTCTTTCCTTAACGGGAAGTTGGCTGAGGATGTTTACATGGCTCAGCCAGAGGGTTTTGTTGATCCAAAGCATCCAAATAGATTGTGTAAGCTTGAGAAGTCATTTTATGGACTTAAGCAAGCGTCTCGCAGATGGAATCTTTGCTTCGATGAGAAAGTCAAAGAGTTTGGATTTGTACGAAGCGAAGATGAATCATGTGTATTGTTGGATTAATGTCTAAGTCCATAACTATAATTGGTAAGACTTGACCTGACCCGACATGGTCCATTTGGGTTGCATGGCATCATGCACTTGGATAGACTAAAATGAGAGAAATAAGACACTTATGGTTATTAATATATTATATGTTCTAGTATATTAATAATAAGAATAATAAGATTATTTAATTAGTATTGATCAAGAATTAATCTAGGATTAATTAAGTGATCAAAAGAAGACTAATTAAATATATGGGTTGATTGTGTAAATCATCCATACTTGTATAGTGGGCTAATGCTCCATGGATTATCTAGTTGGGCCAAAACCCATATGATGCTCCATGGATGCTCCATGGTGTATTTGAACCCATGGATCCAAGGAAATGAAAAGTCATGACAATTAGGGTTTTCCCTAATTGTAACACTATATAAAGATATTATTCTTGACAAAATCGGCCACTAGAGAGAAAGAAAGAGCTAGCCGATTTTCATGAAGTGTAGAATTCTCTCAAGTTATTCCAAGTGTATTTGGTGTTGTGTGAACCATTTGAGGTGTCACACTTGGGGCACTAGGCACTCAAGCTTCATGAAGACATTCTACATCAAAGAGGTATGTATTCTATCTTGTTATATTGATAGTTTTGTATGCTAGATTAGGATAATACCTTGGATGTTCATATTTACATGTATAATAGAGAAAACATAGATCCAAGGTATTTAGGGTTGCATGTACACTTAGGAGTGTTAGAATGCTCATAACCCAACAGTGGTATCACAGCCTAGGCTTGTTTTCTTGTTATACTTGCAAATGGAGCTGAAAAATCGAGTTTTGATGCTGGCAGCCCAGCAGACTCGCCGAGTCCATGAAGGGACTCGACGAGTCCAAGGCAAAATGCATCCAACTCGCCGAGTTTTGTTCATGCACTCGACGAGTTGGACCCCAGAGAACATATTTTCGAGGTTTTTGGCTAGAAATGGACTAGGAACATTACCCTAAGTTGTTTTTGAACTTATAAACTTGTTTTTTAATGTGGTAATGTTCATGCTAATCCATTTCAAAGATAATTGTCAATAGATTCATGTTTTGTATTAGTTTAAAGGTTAGACTAATTACATGAAAAAGTTTGATTTGAATTATCTTGTTCTTATGAGTTTCTTAGATTAATAGAAAAGTTGAATGAAATAGTTGTTTTCAATCCAAATTAATCTAAGAGTTGATTCTAAAATGTGTTTTTGTAATTTGTCCTCAAGTTATATGAAAAGTCACATTTAAGTTTCATAAAACTCATAAAAGTTGGCAAAGGTTACAAAAATGAAGAGTCTAGTTCTAATTAATTGGAGTTATGACTCCATAATTTGTCCTCAAGTTATGGAGGACCAAGAGTCTCTTCATTAAATAAATATAAAAAAAAATGTAACCTTAATTAATTCCATAAGTTATAAAATAAAGAAAGTTAATTCTTTTATTAGTTTAAACTCTTCCATAACTTGTCCTCAAGTTATGGAACTTGAAGAGTTTTTGGATTAAAACTACTTTAAACACATAAGTTATGGAATTAATTAGTTTTGAATAGTTTCAAAACTTGCCCTCAAGTTTCGGAATTTGTAAAGTTTTCTCATATGAATACTTTAATTCCAAGTTAGCCCTTAGAATTTTAAAAGTTAAAATTCAACCCTTATACTTTATAATATTATAAGTTAATAATATATATATGTATAAGAGTAAAGTCAGTCTTACCGCTAGTACGCCTCATTCACGAAGCCGGTCTATAAGGTAGGTATAAGGTTGCTGCCTATAAAATGGCAACTTAATGGGTGTCCACTCTCACCCACCGCTTGCTTGACCGGTGGAGGGTCGTTAGCCGAACGGGTTTGACAAGACTATAATTCTCCCTTCATTAAAAGTATTAATGAAAAATACTAAGTAACTAAACTCTTAATAATACCCAATCTTAGTTACTTAGGAAAATGTGAATAAGGTGCTAATCCATGAAATTACACTTTGCACTTTGTTTAAGTCGGTTAGTGGAGCGTGTGTGGTTAACCGGCACACTAACTCGTTTTTAACAAGGTAGGCAAAGGGTAACTTAATGTTTATCATAGTATCGATGGAGCGTGTGTGGTTAACCGGCACATCGATTGAGGGGTAATTTATTAAGGGTACCAAGTAATTTGCATGGTTACTTCACACCTTGTTTTGTGATCCTCGGCATCCCAGTCACAAAACCTGAAGGGCACACTCGAGATTGAAACATGCCATTGAACAGTTCAATGAATCTCAAAGATCTAGGAGTTTCAAATCCAATTAAAATCTAATAATACATTTCGTTTATCTTGGTGGAAATTGGTGAATCGTCATTCACCTACCTTCAAATATTTTATAGCTTGGATTACAGCATACCTCTTCTAAGTTATAAAATAGTTTGTTGGGTCCTAGCCTTAATATTTCATATTGGGTGTCATATTAAGGACTTTAAGATCAACTATCTTGAATATCTCCCAAAACATGTCTGGTTTAGACATTTATGATCTTCCTAGATCTCTTGAAACAAGCTTTCCTAAATGAAGATGATGTTACATGGAAATCATACTTCTTTCACCTCCTCCAATTATTCTCCCTACCCCACAAGTTCTTAAAAAGTTTAAGGTCACTCGAACCCTATTGGCAAGGCAAGGTCTGGGTGTGATCACATCTTGGAGATGTAGTCACTTATTGACAAGCCGGGAGAGTTGGGTGTCAAAGTCTTGAGAAAGTTGGTGGTTCAACTACTTTCTAAGTCACATAGTGAGTTCCTTTGGGACACCTATGAAACAGACTATGACAAGACCCTTAATGATCTTATCTATTTGCTAAGATCAACTTCCTGAAACTTTATGGACATTGACAATGGTGACACTGGAAATACAGAAAAGACATTCTCTTCCCAAGAAAAGGGATTGATCATAGTCAACTAGGTTGACCAAATGGTAAAGAGAAAAGGCTAAGTCTGTAATAGTCCCGTGTACCATTTATCAAAGGGTCCATATGTTTATATTGCCAAAGGAAGGGTTATTAGTTGCGAAGCTGCCAAATTTACCTAAGGATGTTAAAGTCAATAAGGTTAACTCTACTTCAGGTAAAGTCCACTAATCTAACTCTGTTAAGTTTCTATTCTGAGATTCCTGATACATGATGTGACTGGGTCACATGGTAATGTTTTAAGAATCAAAGAAAAGTAAAGGAACTTAAAGAAAGAATATGCTGAATCTGATCGCATAGATGGATTTCTATCGCGTAGTTTGAAAATCGGATTCTTGGCTACTTCTTAGGAGTTATGGGATATTGCTTAGGAATAGATAACAACAAGTTTTCATATGGATTGTAAGGATAAGTTTTTCCGCATAGTTTTTAAAATAAAAGAAAATTTTTGATTTTATTTATTTTAAAATATCCTTACAATGGCATTTCAGGAAAAATTGTTGCTTATATGATTCCATTAAGAGCAAGAGTGGAAATATGAAATTGATTCTTTCATTTGTGGTAATGTCTAAATTTACCAAGTAATGGACTAAGGGATCGAGTACATAGTCATGTGCACTGATTAAGTCCACCACAAAAGATATAAGGCTATTCGTCATAGTTTACTAAAGCTCGGTAAATATGATTATACTTACAAGCTTAAGTGTAACTCTGAGACATTGGAAAAGGTTCCAATGCATGGCAGAGCGAATAAAAAGAATCAAATTAGGCAGAAGGATAAAAGTTCCTCAAATCTGAAAAGATGGGAGAGTACTTTAGTATCAGTTTTGTGATCATCTTAATGATTAAGAAACCATATCAAAATTAATTAGTTCTCTAAGGAAGTCTTAGTGCATTCTTATGACTAAGAACAAGGGATCTTGAATTGTTGAAATGGTTAAATCAAGAAGATGAGTCATACTTCGTTCCAATACAAGTATTAGAGTCATACTCCAAGATTGTAATTTGAGTGACATGTCTTTAAGAAGGTTTAAAACATGTGTCAAATGTAAGAGTAAAAGTGTCCTACTCTTGTTCATTTGAAGTTGGTAAGTTGTGATGTTTTGGATAAAACAAAGACCAACTTAGGCCAACTATGTGAAGTGTTTGTCTTGATTAGAATCCACACTATCTCTTGGATGTTTTACAAGGGAGTCTTATAAGTCAAGAGGACAGTGGGAGTCTTAAAGGTCTTGAAAGTCTCAAGAACTAATCAAGAATGAAACCTAAAGTTCCTCACTAGCACACAACTTGAGGTTTATAACCTATTGTGTTGACATATTCTGTGCCCATTCCAGTTAAAGTTGAGTTCTTAGAGTTCTCAATTGGTTGCACAACAACTTGGAAGCAATGGCAGGCCCTTGAGCTGCCAGGTGGCAAGAAGTTAAGATTGAGTTCAGTCCATATGAGTTCGGATTTGTCATTATCCTTGTCTTGTGACTATGGTTTTGACAATTCACATGGATAAGAACAAATACACCATTAAATCTAAGTGTCATAAGGTTTCTCTCCGATTCATGAAAATGATGGTGAGGAAACACTTTCACTAAGTAGATTTTAGTTAGATAGCAATTGTGATATTTGCATTCTCAAAGTTGTTAGTGGAGCGTGTGTGGTTTACCGGCACACTAACCTGGACTTGTGAGAAGTGGCAAAAAGGTCTAACCATTATGATTACGACATCCCTCTTCATAATTGTGTAGACACACAAGTGTGCTATCTAAGGGAAGGTGTATGATTTTGATAAAGTTATATCAAAACAATCCAGTATCAGAAATCTGAACTTTGGTAAGAAAGTCAATAAAGTATTGATTTCTAGAAGTCCAGCTGATTTCCGAGTACATGTCAAAGCTAATGGGAGCATAAGTGTTATGCTAATAATCATCATGTTAGTGGGAGCATGATAATTATGATAAAGGTTGCAAGTTAGCAATGTTAATTATAGAAAACAAAAGGTTTCAATTGGGAAAAAGTTGTTTTGCTATAATTAAGGGAGAGGAAATTATACTTCATCTCAAATCTATAAGCTTAGATCGTGAGGATTTAATCATTTAGTCAAGGAAATATATATATGAATTTCATGTTGGAATGGCTCAACATAAGGAAATTCTATATATGGGTCCATTATTTTCGTTCTAAAATTCGATTATGATTACGGCATCCATTTTCATAATCTGAATTATGAGAACTTGGCAAATAGAAATGGAAATGTTATAGCAAAAGACTGGTTTAGTCTTTATGTGAGACATCATGAATCGTGTCCCATATGCTTCAGATATAGGATCGATTACATGTGCTATATTCATCCTTTCTAAAAGTTTCCAAATGCCTGGGGCATTAAGAAGGGAAAAGGTTTAGAACTGGATATGACTAAAAAGATTAAGCAGTTGTCGAGGACAATCTAAGGTTTACCAAAGATTGGTTGCTCAAGGACAATTGGAAGTATAGTGATAATTCTGGAAGGACCATATTGACATAATCTGTAAGGAGGCAACTCTTGTTCAGAAGTGATAGTCAAAATGAATCTGGAAATGTTTCAAAGTTAGAATTTTCAATCTGTTTAAGATTAGGAAACTTAATGCAAGAAGGATGTTTCTAAGGAGCTGATCTCCTTTGGAATACTCTGTAATGATTGTTGCCAAGTCTTTGTGAATTTGTGCATAATCGTTACAAAAGGATCAATGCATATAAGTTTAGAATCTAACAGATTTCAGTAAATTACATGAATTTGGAATTCTTGCATTTGCAGTAAGGATTTGGGAGTGTGAAAAGAGAATCATTGAAGTTATGTTCAATTGATCTAGTTCACAAAGTAAAGATCATAGACAAACATAGTATGCATACTTGGTGTATGGCATGACTAGTGTTTAGAAAACATAGTGTACATGCTTGGAGCATGGGACAACTATTGTTTTAAATTCAAGAATAAAGTTGATAGTTGAAACAGTATACAACAAATAATGTGTAATCATATGGTGATAAATAAAAGGTGTTTTATTTATGTTCATAGGTTTTGATACCATATTGGATTCAATTATTATTGTGTTTCACTTTGCATGTTTTGACTTCCCGAATAAACTAGGTTATTCTTCTGGAATGACTAAGTTATTCAAACCATCCACAGTCGGTCATATGTTGGAAGTAGATATGAATTAAGACTGTTATGGGTTGGCTTGTAGAGGTCTAAGGTGTTGGACAAATGGCTACAACACTCATGAGTGCTCATAAGTTCTGAGTATTGGATTCAACCCGCGCTCATTGGAATCACTTCATGGGTTTTATCAAGAGTGATCATCAGACGATAATATCTTATATTCTTCAAACCTAGAGATATGAGTTGTTACTATGAGTTGATAGTACATTGATTACACGAAACCGCATTTGGTAACTCGGTGCTATAAAACGTGTCTTTGTGTATGATTCAACAAGTAGTAGAACAAGCCATATGAGTCGAAGTTTATCCATTCCTTTTACCTTCGGGATAAAAGCGATATCTGTGGGCCCCTCGATGATTTGATGATAACAAATAGAAGTGCTCGGCCGGGCCAGGACTGATTTGATTTGTTCAATTAGTCAGTCGTCATAAATCGGAAATCGGGAAACAACAAATGGACAGAGAGAATGATTATAATCCATGTCTCAGTCCATATGATATCTAGAATGGAGGAATATATGATCCCTTATCTAATGGACAAGTCATTGACAAAGGTCAGCGTTTATCGACAAGGTCAGAGTTCGACAGAAGCTTTTGAGAGCTACGATTGCCAGTTGGTTCCTGAAGTAATACGCAATAACAGTTTTAGACTTGTCCAAGTGGGAGACTGTTGGATTAATGTCTAAGTCCATAACTATAATTTGTAAGACTTGACCCGACCCGGCATGGTCCATTTGGGTTGCATGGCATCATGCACTTGGATAGACTAAAATGAGAGAAATAAGAAACTTATGGTTATTAACATATTATATGTTCTAGTATATTAATAATAAGAATAATAAGATTATTTAATTAGTATTGATCAAGAATTAATCTAGGATTAATTAAGTGATCAAAAGAAGACTAATTAAATATATGGGTTGATTGTGTAAATCATCCATACTTGTATAGTGGGCTAATGCTCCATGGATTATCTAGTTGGGCCAAAACCCATATGATGCTCCATGGATGCTCCATGGTGTATTTGAACCCATGGATCCAAGGAAATGAAAAGTCATGACAATTAGGGTTTTCCCTAATTGTAACACTATATAAAGATATTATTCTTGACAAAATCGGCCACTAGAGAGAAAGAAAGGGCTAGCCGATTTTCATGAAGTGTAGAATTCTCTCAAGTTATTCCAAGTGTATTTGGTGTTGTGTGAACCATTTGAGGTGTCACACTTGGGGCACTAGGCACTCAAGCTTCATGAAGACATTCTACATCAAAGAGGTATGTATTCTATCTTGTTATATTGATAGTTTTGTATGCTAGATTAGGATAATACCTTGGATGTTCATATTTACATGTATAATAGAGAAAACATAGATCCAAGGTATTTAGGGTTGCATGTACACTTAGGAGTGTTAGAATGCTCATAACCCAACATGTATATGTCAAAGCAAGTTGGATTATAGTCAGTTTTCTCGTTCTATATGTCGATGAAATACTACTCATAGGAAACGACATCCCGACACTGCAGGAGGTTAAGTCCTGGCTCAGGAAGTGCTTCGCTATGAAGGACCTCGGAGAGGCTTCCTATATTTTGGGAATAAGGATAGTGAGAGAAAGAATTAAGAGACTAATAGGACTTAGTCAGAACACTTACGTAGATAAAGTACTGAAACGTTTTAGTATGGAAAATCCGAAGAAGGGAGAATTACCGATACAAAGTAATGTCAAGTTGAGTAAGACTCAAAGTCCACCGAAGCCGAGATAGTAGAGATGAGCCGAGTACCTTACGCTTCCACAGTTGGCTCAATCATGTATGCTATGACTTGTACTCGCCCTGATGTAGCCTTTGCTTTGAGCATGGTTAGTAGATATCAAGGAAACCCTGGCAGAGCACATTGGATTGCGGTCAAGAATATCCTTAAGTACCTTCGGAGGACCAAGGAATGGTTTTTAGTCCTCGGGGGGAGTGATGACTTGAAGGTGCGAGGGTATAGTGACGCCAGCTTTCAAACCAATAGGGATAACTTTCGTTCGCAGTCGGGCTGGGTGTTTACCCTTAATGGAGGAGCAGTAACTTGGAAAAGTTCCAAGCAGGAAACCGTAGTTGATTCAACGTGCGAATCATAGTACATTGCAGCGAGCGAAGCGTCAAAGGAGGCAATATGGTTGAAGAACTTCATTGGTGATCTTGGAGTTGTGCCTGCCATAAAGGAGCCTATGGAATTTTTATGTGATAATGAAGGAGTGGTTGCCTTGACCAAGGAACCAAGGGATCATGGTAGATCTCGTCATATTGACAGAAAATATCATTTCATTAGACATCGAGTAGAAGAAGGACACGTCGTGGTGAGGAGGATATCATCAGAAGATAACCCAGCAGATCCGCTTACGAAGGGATTGAGTAGGGTTAAGCATTTGCATCATGCTAGGAGTATTGGGCTGAGAGATGATATTAGATTAGATTAGATAATTTTAGAAACTTGTAATAGATAAATGTAATTTAACATTTGATGAATAAATAAAGGAGTATTATTTATAATTAAAGTTATTGTCTTATGTTAAATGTTTAACTATTGTTTCACTTTGCATGTTTTGACTTTCAGAATAATTGAGTTTATTTAGAATAATCGAATTATTCAAACAATCCACATCGTTCATATATTCAAAGTAGGTATGAATGAATATTGTCATGAATTGGTGTGTAGATTGTCTAAATGGTATTAGACATAGCAAATGTTTGTTGCAACGTTGATGAGTACTTATGAACTAGTTTTGAGCATTGGAATAAACCCGCGCTTGCTGGAATCACCTTATGGAATTTGACGAAAAGGTTGACCGTAAGACGATAATATCATATGGTCTTAAAACTTAGATATATGGTTTGTTATTTGTTAATTGGTTATACATTGATAATGCGAAACCGCATCAGTAAATTGATGTTATAAAACGCATTGTTGTGTATAACTGATTAATGAATAAGTATATGCATATAAGTTGAAGTTTATATGTTACTTTTATCCTAAGATGGTAAAAGCGATATCTCGGCCGCTCGATGATTTGATTTGACTTATGTGCCGGGCCCGGTTAGAACTAAATGGATGTGTTAGATTAAGTTCTATGTCGAATAAATCTTAGATCGAGAAACCAAATGCTGGACAATTGGTTCCATAGAATTGTCTGCATGATATCTAAACAGAGGACTGTACGATCCCTTATCTAAAGGACATGATTGATAAGATCATAGTTTAACAGCATCTTTGAGAGCTACGATTGCTAATCGGATTATGCTTGTATATATAGTTACTAGACTTATCCAAGTGGGAGACTGTTGGAATAGTGTCTAAGGCTGCAACTATATTTGGTAAGTATTTGACCCGGTTGTGCATGGTCCTTTTGGGTTGCCTTCACCATAGCAACTTGACAGGATGATTTATAATGAGAGAAGAAATATTATTAATATATTATGAGTATAATATAAGGAATAATAATATTGTTATTTTATTAATATAAGTCATAAATTAATTAGGAATTAATTTGGTGACTTAAAGAGATTAATTGAATAAAGGGGCATAAACTGTCAATTGTATGATAGTTGTATTTTGAACAGTGATTCCTTAGGGATAAGGGGTGGACGGATTTAGGGTATGGAATAGCCTAGAATTCGTCCAAGGCTTATCAATAAAGAGATTGGATTACTTAGGGCCTAAGTTATCCAATTACGGTTTAAGGGTGAAACCCTAGGAGGCTCACTAGTATAAATACACCCATAGGGTTGAGGAAATCGGCACCCTTGGTATTGGAGAAACCCTGGCTGACTTTTCTCACCCTCCTCTCTCTCTCAAATCATCCTCTTGCTTAGTTGGTGTTTGTAAGCCATTAGAGGAGTGACATTTGTGACACTAAGCTCCAAGGACAAGAAGATTCAAGCAAGTAATTCAAGGTAATCTTTCAGATTTGTTTTATTATGTTATTATACTAGATCTATCAATCAAAGTCTTGGATACATTGCATGTTCAATTAGAGAAACCTAGATCCAAGCATTAGGGTTTGTATGTGCACATAGGAATGTTCTTATGGCTCAAACCCATCAGTTAGATAGTGGATTTTACCTGAAGTAGAGCCATACTTCTTGGCTCTCCCATCTCTTAGATTCTTCAGGTCCTTTCGGCAGCTTCGTATCTAACACCCTTTCTCTTGGCAGCAGAAACAGGTGACTTCTTCTGGAGCGAACATGGAAGCATGGTTGGTTGAGTTACCAGACAAATATGCTCCATTACTTTGCCAAATCATTTCTGATTCAGTAGCAATAAGCTTGTAAGTTAGGTCAATGAGGGTCGCATCAAGATCCATCATATAATACTCTCTTATTAACTTATCATATGATTTAGGGAATGACTGAAGAACCTAGTCTACAGCCAACTTATTTGGAAAAGATGCACCCGACATTGTCAACCTATCGATATGTGATTTCATCCCTAGGACGTGAGCACACACGGATTTTCCATCTTCATGTTTCATTGCCAAAAGGGCTTGAGTGATTTCGAACTTTTCAATTCTTCGATCTTGTGGGTTTGGGAGAACAACAGGAGGAGGTGGAGGAAGTGAAACCAAGCTAGTCCACAATGTAGGGATCGATCTTTCACCTTCATTGTGTAACAGATTTTCACTTCGAGTAGGAAAAACTTTTCCATGGGCTTCGGGAAGACCACGGTTAGATTCAGACATCTACAAAACGGGAGAAAAATCAAGTTAGTTGATTGATTGAGTCCTTAATAAATCACCCAAATGAGATATTAAGACTAGGACCCAACACAATACTCCACAACTTATGAGAGGGATGTTGTAACCCAAATTGCAGAACATTTTATGGTAAGTGAATGACGATTCATTAATTTTCAACCATGAAAAACGAAAAAGAGATTAGGTTTTAGATGTATTGAAAAACTCCTAGATTCTTTGAGATTCGTTGAACTTTTCAATGGCATGTTTAAATCTTAATATGCCCCTCGATTTGTGACTGGGATGCCAAGGATCACAAAACAAGGTGTGAATAACCATGCAAACTTACACGGTACACCCAATGTTAGAGTCACTTATTCGATGTGCCGGTTAACCACATACGCTCCACCGAACTATGACAAACATTGAGTCACCCTGTGCAACCTTTGCTTAGAACCATTTAGTGTGCCGGTTAACCACACACTCTCAATTAACGTCTTCGCAAGGGTACAAACTGTAATTTCATGGAATTGCATCAATTCACTTTTACCTAAAGTAACTAGGATTGAGAATTTTTTTTAAAACATTTACTTACTTTATAATTCATTATACTTTTAATGCAAAGGGTTTGCCCTATCCTACCCGTTCGGCTAACGATCCTCCACCAATTAAGGAAGTAGTGGGTGAGAGTGGACACCCATTAAACGGCCATTTTCAGGCAATAAACGATCAAATATGCATCAAATTCATTAACAAACAGCCCTAGGCTCTGATACCACTGATGGGTTTAGAGCACTACATCATTCATATGGTGTACATGCAAACCCTAAAGCTTTGGATCTAGTTTGTCGAATGAACATGAAATAATCATCCAAAGCCATAAACCCTAGATCTTTCATACTATGAACCGAATTCAGGGTTTAGAAATTACATTTTATTGTTATGTCGTAATAACAATCTATTCCTCCTTGTAATTGGCTTCTGAAAGCTTAGTGTCACAAATGGCACACCTCTAATGGCTCACAAACACCAAGACCAAGAGGATGAAGAAGGAGAAGAGGAGAGGCACTAAAAAACGTCTAGAAACCCTAAGGAATTAGTTAGCCACATTTTTGGTGCCCCAGGGGTCCTTAAATATGTGAGGCTATTAAGTTTATCTAACAAGGAAACCTTAATTTGATTTCTTAGGCCCTATGCAACCCATGGACTCCCTCCTTAGAGGCCTTGGACGATTTCTAATGGATTTCCCCATAGAATTTGTCCACTCCTCTAATATGGAGTCCATTAGCCTAATATTTAACTATCACACAATTGATAGTTCTATCCCCTAAGTTTAATTAATCTCTTTTAGCCACAAAATTAATTCTTAATTACTTATTAACTAATATTAATTAAACAATATGATTTCTCCTTTAATATATTATTCTCATAATATATTAATAAATCATAATTAATCCTCTCTTTCCATAATCCATCCTATCAAGTTGCTTTGGTGAAGGCAAACCAAAAGGACCATGCACCATCGGGTCAAGTACATACCAATATAGTTATGGACTTAGACACTAATCCAACAGTCTCCCACTTGGATAAGTCTAATAACTATTCTTCGTATGACTTCAGATCCTGATTCGCAATCGTAGCTTTCAAAAGTCGATGTCAACTCTGATATTATCAGAAGTGTGTCGTTTAGATAAGGGATCATATATTCCTCCATTCTAAATATTGTATAGACGTGAGACATGGATTTAAATCATTCTCTCTATCCATATATTGTTTCCCGACTTCCGATTTACGACGACTGATAACATACTACAATTGAACACACCAACTTAGTCCCGGATTGGCCAAGCGCTTAGGGTGGTTGGGTGGGGATGGTATTTTTCATTTTTTTATTTTTTGATTTCTTTTATAAAAAGAAAATTGAAAAGGAAACTTTTATTATTTAATTTTCTTTTAATCAGAAAAGTATTTAAATAAATAAGAAAACTGAAAGAAAAAAGTAAGGGCAAAATCGTCATTATAAAAAAGTAAAAACTGTAGAAATGGTCCATATGGTTTGCCGCTTCCTTTGGTTAAGATAAAAAAAAAATGTTTACTAGGAAAAATGATCTTTATTTTGTGGTTTAGTTTTGGCTTGGTTGTTAATTTTTTAAAATGAGAATTTTACTCTGAGGGGCTATTTTATAATTGTCTATTTTTACCAAACTACAATGACCATTTATGCAATTCTTATTTTTAATTTTATTGAATTATTATAAATTAATTCTTTTTAAAAAATTATAATTGGATTATTTTTTTATTTGATTATTATATATAAACAAATATTATTATTAATATATAATATTTATTTATTAATAAATATTACATTATTAGATTATTAATTTCTTTTAATTAATTCTTTTTTATTTTTTATTGGATTATTACATTTAATTTATTATTTTCTTTATATAATAAATATTATTTTATTTGATTATTAATTTATTTTTAATGTATAATATTAATTATTTTTAATTTTAATGTTATTGATTCCATCACAAAGTTGTCGGAATACGCAAAAACGCCGCATCCCATCGTTGAAAATTACAGGGACCACCGCTAATCACCTTCATCGGAGGTTCGATGGAAACACTACCAACATGTTCCGCCCAACGCTGTCAGTATCCACCTACGAGGACCTCTTCACAATCTGTTGGAATCCTCCAAATTTGTCACTTAGTCGTTTTCTGCTACAACCATCACTATTCAAACCACCAGGATGTCTAATCCAAACACCGTTGGTTAGTTCCTCCATTCGTTTCCTTCTTTTACCACCTTGTATCGTCGCATCATACCACCTGGTCAGCCCTCCATTCATTACCTTCCACAACCCATGCATTGAAGCTTCGAACCTGCACTACCAGAAACGATCTAGCAGCAGATCGGGTGGTTTGAAAACCCTTGATCTAAAATTGTCACCATTGACGGCAGTGCCAGTAACGAAAGATCGATTGGAGGATGTTTCCTTTTAGGGGTTTTTTGTGCATTATGTGGGTAGTCGACCAGTCGAGAATGTCGAACAGTAGGCAACGATTGGCGATTTCTGGCAACATGATGCTACAACACAAGGTGCTAGAATGCAAAAAATAGAGGAACTGACCCGATATGTTTCGATCGGAATTCCTGGTGGTTTGAATAATGGTGGTTGTAGTGGAAAACGATTAGAATAATGACAAATACGAACGATCCTGGTGGATTGTAAATAGGTTGTCATAAGTTGTTACTGACAACGTTGGGTGGAACAAGTTGGTAGTGTTTTCGTCAAACCTCCAATGAAGGTGATTGGCGGTGGTCCTGGTGATTTTCGATAATGGGATGCAGTGTTTTGCGTATTCCGACAACTTTGTAGTGGAACCAATAAAATTTAATATATTATATATTAAAAATAAATTAATAATCCAAAACAATAATATTTATTATATAGAAAATAATACAGTAATAATCCAATAAAAAGAAATAAAAAAATTAATTAAAAAAAATAATAAACTAAAATAATGTAATATTTATTAATATACAAATAATATATATTAAAAGAAATATTTATTAGTATCAAATAAAATATTAATCTAATAAAAATAAAAAAAGAATTAATAAAAGAATTAATGTATATTAATTCAATATATTAAAAGGAAGAACTATACAAATGGTCTTGTAGTTTGGTAAAAAAAACAATTGATCCTAGATAAAATTATCATTTGAAAAAAAAATAAAAAAATCAAGTAGTTAAAATTAATAAAATAGGAACAAAAATCACAGCCAAACCACAAAATATAACAAAATATAGACCTTTTTTTTAGTATTTTTTTGTTATAAACCCAAATAATTCAGCAAAGCACAATGATCATTTCTAGAGTTTTGTCTATACAAGTTAGTCAAATTTGCAACAAAATAAAAAATTTAGAAACTGATGTAAGATGTTTTTGCAATTTTGTCTAATTTAAAACATAACATGCGATCACCTACAAATTTTAAAGGCCACATAATATCGTCGAGTGTCATTTACGATAATATAAATATGAATAGATAAATAAACATTACCACATGAAGGTTTTCAACAACGTCATGACTTAGTAAATCACGTTGTACTTGCAAGTTGCAAAATATCAAAATCCTCGTGATTTTAAGTGAAGAATTTCTTAGGCAGCTTGAAAACATAAATCCAGAAGAAACCATAATACTCTCGGCATTTAACTTTGTAAAAATATGTTTAAAATAAAAGATGTTATCTATGAAAATTTATCTCCATTATAATAATATAATAGATGAATAATTTTCCATAGCACTCATGATAAAAAAAAAAAGTATTAAATTTTTTTTTTATTGAAAATACATTCTTAGATCACTAAGTCATGATCATCTTCAATTTATTTTTTTTGAAATCATAAGTTAAATAGGACTTGAAGACCAAATAAAAATAGGATTTTAAACAAGTATGTTTAAGAATCCTAATGTTGTTCTACAAGTCGGTAGAATGTAGGGCCAAGAATAAGGGCTTTGAGATCGAATTACTTATCGGATGGAGGAGGAGGAGGAGGAGTTGCTTCGGTGAGGATGCATAAGATTGGATTGACTTATGTTCAATGTCCTATGCTCACGTCGACAAATTACACGGTTTGGTCGATAAGAATGAAGGTTGTATTGAAGATTCATAAGGCTTGGGTGATAATTGAACCAGGTTATACAAAAAATCAAGACAAAGATGATTTAGCAATGGGTTTGATTTACCAATCAATACCTGAAAATCTTATAATCCAAATCGGTGAACAAGAATCATCTAAGGGACTTTGGGATGCAATCAAATCAAGGCATATGGGGGATGATACCGTGTGAAGGAGGCACGATTATAGACTTTGATGTCCGATTTTGATCGATTGAAGATGACTAATTCAGAGTCGATTGACTCTTTCACTGGAAAATTATCTGGAATCGCATCCAAGGCAGCAACACTAAGTGAATTGATTGATGAACCAAAGATGGTGAAGAAATTCCTGAAATCGCCACCGAGGGCAAAATTTATTCATATTGTCGCCTCTTTGGAACAAGTGTTGGATTTGAAAACCGTTGGATTCGAAGATGTAGTCGGTCGATTGAAGGCCTACGAGGAAAGAATAAGGGAAGAAAATGTAGATGGGAATGATCAATCAAGGGTGTTGTTCGTGAAATCGACGTATGGAGGATGTAGCTCATCATCTGGTTGGGGTGGCTCGTCGGGGTCAAGGAGCGAAGGGAAAGTGGAGAGGATCAAGTGGGTCATCCGGATCAAATCAAATGAATGGGTCACATGGGTCGAATAAAACCAAGTCAGCCCAAGGACAAAAGCCCAACACTAATTGATCTAACAACCAGCCTAATACCAATTATGACCCAAATAAGAGTAAAACCAAGATGGACCGGTCCAAAATTATGTGTTATCGGTGCGATAAACCGGGTCACTTCGTGTCTTAATGTTTGGACTGAATTAAAAAATTACAAGAGAGTAATTTTTTCGAAAGTGATGATAACGATGAGACCGTAGTTTTACACGAGACCGTGTTTTTAAACGAAGAAAAGGTGATACCGTCTCGATACGACTCACAAGATAACGATGTGTGGTGTTTAGATAATGGGGCAAGCAATCACATGACAGGAAACCGACCGTTTTTCTCCGAACTTGATGAAGGCATAACTGAGAGGGTTAAATTCGGAGATAATTTGTGTGTAAAAATCAAGGGAAAATGTGCTATACTTTTCCAAGGAAAGAGGGGTCAACAAAGGTTGATGATGGAGATTTATTACATACCAGATCTCAAGAACAATATTATTAGTCTCGGACAAGCAACCGAAGTCGGGTGTGATATTCGAATGAAAGACAATTACTTGACAATGCACGATGTCGATAATTGCTTATTAATGAAGGTACAAAGAACTCCAAACCACCTTTATAAAATAAAATTACAAATTAGAGTACCTATTTGCCTTCATTCGAGACTAAGTGAAGATACATGGCGATGACATGCAAGACTTGGGCACATCAATTTCGTGTCAATGAAAAAGATGTCCAAAAGGGTCTAGTTAAAGGGTTTCCCCAATTTGATCATGAGAATCAATTGTGTGAATCTTGCTTGGTGGGAAATCAAACAAGAAAGTCATTCTTGACTATGACGACATACAAAGCAAAACGACCATTGGAATTAGTTCACGGTGATTTATGTGGTCCGATCACGTCGGCAACCAAGGGTCAAAATCGGTATGTTTTCACACTAATTGATGACTTTTCACGATTTATGTGGATTTATCTCATGAAAGAGAAGAGTGAGGCATTAAAAAATTCAAAAAATTCAAAGCTTTGGTGGAGAATGAAATTGGAAAGTCTTTAAAAGATTTTAGAAGTGTCCGAGGAAGTAAGTTTACTTCTCTCGAGTTTAATACATTTTGAAATCTAAACAGAGTCAAACTCCCCTTACCGCTCCATACTCTCCACAACAAAACGGAAGTGTGGAACGAAGAAACCGAACACTAATAGGCATGACATGAAGTATAATGAAGGCAATTCATGTTCCAAACTACTTATGGGGAGAAGCGGTAAATCACTGTACAAATCTAATCAATCACGTTTACACAATGATCCTTGGTGATACAACTCCATACGCAAAGTTGTATAAAAGAAAACAAAATTTAGAAAATGTTCGTATATTTGGGTATCTAGCAAATGAAAAAATTGAACCGGTAAATCTAAAGAAGTTGGATGCAAGATCAAGTCCACTAGTTCACGTTGGTTTTGGACTGGGTACGAAAGCTTATCGGTTATTTAACCCGACAACACAAAAAATAATCGTGAGTCGAGAATTATTTTTGATGAAACCAAATGGTGGGATTGGCTTAAAGAAACAATAACCGACAATGAAGAACCGAGCACATTCATAGTACCATGGGACTGCCCGAAAGACAAGGCGAACAACAATCAAGGAAACAATGTAAACAACGATCAAATTGAACCGATTGAATCGGATCATGAGATTGGAGACAGAGCAGAAGTACAAGATAATGAAAAACCAAGCCTGGTCAATAATGTTCAACAAGGACTTGCAAACCAAGGGCCCTCGAGACCTAGAGTACCTCCAATACGATTTCAATATTATGAGCTTGATCATGATAATCTCGAAAAACTTCACCTAACAACCAATGACGAGCCGATACAGATTGAACATGCGAAGAGAGAACCAGAGTGGATCAAAGCCATGCATGCGGAAATCAATTCGATAAACAAAAATAATACTTGGACTCTCATGAACAAGCCTATGGGGGCGAAGCCAGTCAGACTCAAATGGGTGTTCAAATTAGGGTTGTTCATGGGTCAGTTTGGGTCGGTTTTGGACCCAAACCCAACCCAACCCATAAATATTCGGTTTCTGGTTTTCAGAACCCAATAGGATTGGTTTCTGTTCGGTTCGGTTTCTTGGATTCTGAGGTCGGTTGGGTCGGTTTTTTGATTTCTTGGGTTCAACCCATACACTCATGGGTTATGGGTTTAAACCCATAGGTTTTGGGTTTTAACCCATTTTCCAAAAATGAGGCAAGAAGTTAAATACTTCAAAAACACCAAATTGAAGTTAAATACTTCAAAAAACATGAGTCTTACAACCAAATATTCTAATACAAGTTACAACCAACGCCCGAAATAGTCTATTATAACCAAAAAACAATCAAGTATGGGTCAGTTTCTCGGGTTAGATGGGTCGGTTTCTTGGGGCGGTTTGTTAGTTTTAAGTATGGATCGGTTTTTCGGGTTGGATGGGTCCGTTTCTGGCTAAAAACCGAAACCGAACCCGACTTTTTGGTTTTTAAAACTTTTGAACCCTAACCGTCGGTTTTGCTTTGGTTTCGGTTTTTGCGGTTTCGGTTTTGTCGGTTTTAGTCGGTTTCTCAGTTTGTTGGTTTGGGTTTTCTCACCCCTAGTTCAAATTAAAGAAAAATGCAGACGGCACCATAAATAAATACAAGGCAAGGTTGGTTGCTAAAGGTTACATGCAACAACTCGGTATTGATTTTCAAGAAGTATTTTCTCTGGTAGCTCGAATCAAAACCATCTGGTTTCTCATAGCCTTAGCTGCTACAAATAGGTGGGAGCATCACAACTTGGATGTGACATCTCCAATTTCACGGCCAGAAAACACCAATTTTTTTATGCTTTATTTGAAAATCCGAGTATACTTTTAACAAAATATGTTGCGGAATTTGTTCCCAAAAATATGAATAAGAATTTATCATAGCATTTCCGAAGAAATGTATTTTCATTACATTACAAATCTCAAGATGTCATTGTCAATACATGTCAAAAGCTTAAACAAAAGCAACGTAGGCCACAATAAACAACATAGGCCTTACAACATTCTATTTATTTCTATTGGCCCGTAATCCATAATCTCTCATCTGATCATCGCATCTATGCTCGTATGTCATTACCTGTAATACAAGAAACTGAGTGGGTCAAAGAACATGATCTTGGAATGCTAGTTCCTTCTTGTATTCTTGAGTTTCGTAAGCCTTTAAGTACTTAACTCAAATAAGCACTAAAGGAGACAACTCAATAGGAGCTTTAAACACCAAAACTAACTTCAAAAGAAAGCATGTGTGTGTAGAGAGAGGATACAGTTTTAAAGAGTTTCACAAGAAGAAAGGAGCTAGTTTTCGCATGCATACAACACTCTTATATACTCCCATGCAGGTAAGGTCTAACCTTTATTATATTGTAAAGTAATATAATGTAAAAGCAAATATGGGGAACAAGTGAAGGGAGGTTGACAAGCAACCTCCCACTCTTCTAAAAAGTCAGGACCATGAGGCCAAGAAAGAGACAAAATTTATCTCCTAACTTCATCATGCTACAAAAGAATTTGTTTAAATTTTATACTCAAAGTTCATAAAATATAAACTTTGTCTTTAGGTTAAAGACAAAAATGATTCAACTAGTCTAAAAAGTTGTGCATGACTTATTAATTTATACCATATGAAATAATAACTATTTATACTCTTTTATAAGATTCATTATAGACTGGCATAGATAGTAACTAACATCTAGCAACGTGCTACTGCCCCTAACAACATATGAAGGGTGACATCTCATCAACAGCCAATTCCAAGAGCTCTAAGGTATAATTGTTACTAAAGGTGTGGTATCAATTATTCCTTTGTCTTAGACATCATGTTGAAACATGAGATATGGATCGCGATCAATCTCATTTAGTGTTCTACTTCTAGTAAGGCCTTAGATGTATAACTCTCAACGAATAAGAGGGAAAAATCCCATCTTGACTAGATATCCCCATCAATGTAGTTCATGTTATACCCAACAATGGCCATTATGACTGCTTTTAACGGAATAGCGTTAAACCATGTCAAAGCACAACAATTCCTACACTTCAATTTGCAAATATGTATCTCAGGTCTAAGAATAGAAAAATACAACTTTGATCAAAACATCACTCATGACTATGATTCATTAAGTAATTTTTGAAGCGGGTTAGGTCCAATACTTATTCTCCTAATCAAGTATCTATGAAGTAGGTAGCAGTTCTTGTTATTTTCATCTCCATGAAAATCAACCAATCCACTCATATTAGTCTAACCTCATAGATGCTCCCACAACTATGAATGACTATGGACATTAAGAATGTATTAGATGCTTAAATATGACTTAGATGCCAATACTTGCATAATGGGATTACTCATAGTCATAATGAATTATACATTAAGCATCTTTGTATGTGGTTCTCAAAAACCATAATCTACTCTAATTCTGATATGTAACTATAATTAAAACTTTCATGAAAACACTGTCCATGTACCTTTCTCTTCATTTAAAATGAGTACACCCCGATTCAGAAACATCTCAATTTATTTGGAAGTTTAGCACATGTGCAACAGCTTTAAACATAGCTTTCCTTCAAATACTCTATATATTAGGAATATTTCTTTAGTTCTCGCATGTACTTTAGAATGTTCCTATAAGTCATACAATGACTTGTTCTCGGGTCATATTGGTATCATTCGACATGCTTTAAGCATACAACTATTTGGCCTTCATGCATAATCATAACGTATATGATTAATCCAATTGCAGCAGCATTTGGAATATAATCATGTTATCTAGTTCAAAAGCATTTTCAGTAGGATTTTGCTCAAAATCATGTCATGTGGTTTTTGACAAGATAACTCTCAGAGTCCTTTATCTTAAGCTCTTTAAGATCCTTGACAATTGTAATACCCCGAATCCCATGTATAAATTTTAAAGTTTTATATTTATGTTTTTAGACCTACTCGACGAGTTGGATGCCCTAACTCATTGTGTAGAGAAGTTTAAGGCCGCGTGAACTTTAGGACCTACTCGACGAGTTGGAGGTCCCAAATCGATGAGTTGGAGCTGGAATATGAAACCATCATTTTTAGAGTTTACACCCTATTTAAAGGACCTTAAGTCCTTCCTTCCAACCTCCTTACCACCGTTTCATGTTCAGAAGAAAACCCTAAGATATCTAACCCCGTTTTTCAGTGTTTGTGAGGCTAAAAGAGTGTTTTTGGTGCATTTGTTAAAGAGGCATGAAGGTTGAGAAGCTTAGAACATGAAGGAACTTGTAGATCCAACATCTACATCGTTTTGTCTTCCATTTGAAGGTAACAAGTTGTTACCTTGATCTTTCTAGTGTTAGATCTCCTTATTCAAAGGTTTAAGGCCATTTTTAGCTTGTTTGTGGGTCATTTTTGGTATTGAGCATGATCTGAAGTTGTAACTTCATATTTGGACTCCTCTAAATCCTTATAGTTATAAAGATATCGAATTTATCACGCTTTGGCCCTTCTCTTTGGCTTAAACCTCTTTTTAGCTTGGTTTGGGCATTTAAGGCATTGCATGCACGTAAAGTTTGCAACTTTACATGGTAGCCACGCCCTAGGAAGATACATCTACAATTTAGAGCCTTGGTTTTGCTTAAAAAAGCCTGAATAATAAAAGAATTGAAGGGACTCAACGATTTGCATGGTCAACTCGACGAATCGGATGAAGATTGGCCGTTTTGGTTTCTGCATGGAGTCGACGAGTCAGTGAGATGACTTGACGAGTTAGTTAGGGTTTTTCTGACATTTTGGACACTACATGGACTCGATGAGTTGTCTGGAAACTCGGAGAGTCAACTGGGTTTTCACAATTCTTTGAGTTCTAAAGGAACTCGACAAGTCAGTGGTTGTACTCGACGAGTTGGGTCAACATGGACTGTTGACCTTGACCGTTAACTTTGACTTTGACCAAGGGTTGACCAGTTTGACTTTTAAGGGTACTCCTGTAATTGGGGTATTTATGGAAGTGGGTCATGGGTGGTTGTAGGTGTTGGTGTTTGGAGCCGTATTTTGAGAGTTTGATATTTCAGTTCCGATCGACATTGTGAGGTGAGTTTTGCTCACTATACTCAAGGGTCAAAGGCACCAAGGCTGGCCTTTTGGATTGTTATCCGACTTTATTGTTAGTGTGATTGGTTAGATCGGTATCCTGGTAGATAGGATGCTCTATGTGGTTATGATCACTTAGATCGGTATCGTGGTAGATGTGATGTTGCTATGCTTAGTGATCTGTAGATCGGTTTGTCTGTTTGTAGACTGTTATGTGATTATCTTATATGTGTGCACATGATTGATTAATGGTTGAGGCTTATCCACTTTGTGCAAGAGCCAACAGACCAGTGCATTCCAATCCGATGGTTGTGGGCTAAGAGTATTCCATCCCGATGATGATTGGACTCATAGTAACTGGGCATTCCAACCCGATGGTTGTGGGTCGAGTGTATAACATCCCAAGGATGATTGGACCCATAGTATGTTGGCATTCTAACTCGATGGTTGATTTGGCTTATAGTATGTTGTTATTATATGTGTGTTATTTGTTGTGTGGGTATTTTGGGGGAACTCACTAAGCTTGAGGCTTACAGTTTTGGATTTTGTTTCAGGTACTTCTGATGATCGTGGGAAGGCGAAGGTGTGATGGTGCACCTCCTCACATTTTTATGATCTTGATTTATGGGATACTCTGGTATTAAACTATTTTGAAAACATTCTGTAATAATTAAAGGGTTTTGAATGCTTGAAAAAGTTTTAAATTGGTTTGAATTTTATGGGTGTTATAACAATCAATGCAATTTTACTTAATCCTTTAGTTGCCATGACATATATATATATATATATATATATATATATATATATATATATATCGATATTTATTCCAAGAATTAGTATGTCGACTACATACAAGGCTAGGAATGTTAGTGCGCTCCCACTAGCTTTGTAGAAAAACACCAGAGTCATCTTGATTTATAATCATATCACACTATGTAATTATCTAATAAGAAAGAAGATTCTAACTTTGAGATGTTAGCTTAAATTTGGAAGAATTTTCATTAATATATGTTTTCTCCTTTGAAAACTCACTTACTCTTTATCAGTGTTGCAGAAATCAGCATTGGCGGCCGATTAATCGGCGATTAATCGTTTGACGGCCTCGAACCGATTACGATCAGGATGTTTGGCGAAAATTGGTCAAAATCGGTCAAACTCGAGTTTGGCGGTCCTCAGCGTTCATAGGCGGGAAATATTTTAAAAATTCAAAAAAAAAAAATTTCAAATATTATACCAAAATTTAAAAATTTTAAATTTTTAAGATTTCAAATTTTAAAATATTATACTAAAATTTTAAAAATTTCAAAATTTTAAAAATTAAAATTTCCAAATACTTAATTTTTTAGGAAATATTAATTTTTTAAATAACTTTATTAATAATTTAGGATCCCTGATTAATCGCCAATTAATCCCGCCGAGTCTGATTAATCGTTTATCGTCAATCGACCGCCGAGCTACCGCCAATCGATTGTTACAACCTTGCTCTTTATAGTCAAATTATATCAAGGGAGATTAATCAAGCTCATACTTGATAATCATACATGAATGCATCTCTATGTGTTTTATTAGTTTTTCATCAACTATTGAGTAGCTTCAACAATAGTTGAAAACTTGCTAGTTCCAAACTATAATGCATTTAGTTTATGGATCTTTAGCTCTTAAAGTTCCAAATTGCTCCCACTTAGAAAGGGAAATTTCTAAGTACTTGTCTTCTGGAATGACAATTAGTGGGATGAGTAAAAACTTCATCCTAAACAATCATTTACGATAGTCTACATAAATGCAATTAGTAGATTCTAGAGTGGTTAAGCTTATTGTCTAACATGAGCTCAATGACTCCATACCTTTTAGATAAATATAAACCATTACATCCTTAGCCTAATGAAAGTATTTAATCCACCTGTTTGGTTGAAAAAAAATTTGTTGTAATGAGCATAATTCCAAAATTTTATAAAGCAAATATTTCTTCAAAGCATCATATAATAGACTACAAGGTCTATGCTTTATCCTCTTCAAAAACTTGTACTATCGACATTCAGCTAGTGGCCAGGTGACCCTATCCCACTAGAGAATACGAAGGCTACCTCGAACATCAAAAGATAGATCCAAGTAACAAGGTGATCTTGTGCTACAAGAACCGTACTTATGACAAGAGAGTGTTTTATCGGAATGAGTTGTGAATCAATTCCACACTTCCTAAGATGTTCCAAGAAAAGTTGGTTTACAAAACTTATTTTGTTTATCACAAGGAAAGGATAATGATGATCTCATTAAGTGGAATCCCAATCTTCACAATGAAACAATTTGAGCAAATCAAAGGTTTCAACAATAACGAATAAAAGTCATCAGTGAAATTGATTAAGTATCTATCACCAAATATATTCATAGATTGAAAAGATTACACACATCACTTATGTATAATTCCTTGTCAAACCCATTGTTCTTTAACTACTAATAGATAAAGACACTTGCGAATCGTCTTCCCATATACATATGATTCACATATATCAAAAGAATCAAGCTCTTTGCCTTCAAAAATTCCATCCTTTTGAAGTTGTTATATGTATTTCATATTTATATAGTCATGATGATAATAACATATATATTTTTCAATCAAAATATCATTTGATTATTCAGGTGTTATGATCAGAATTATCAATTTAATGAAAGATTATAGATTTACTTCATAAATGACATTATGAGAAAATATTATTTAACACATAATACATCGTATCAGAACATGAACATGAACATTCATTTAACAATAAATAAATCCAAGTTTATTCATAAATCATAACTACTACATGTCCCTATAAGAATAGGTACAAAACATCTATTGTTTAAATAAAGACTATGACAACACTTGTTATATCTTCAGCACGAAATATCCTTCTTTTGTAATTAGTTGATTATTTCTTCCAATCATCAGCAAATAATATCAATTATTACTATCACCTGAAGTATAACATACTCCAGTGAAAGATGGAAAAATAAATAGTTCTATCATATAGATATCTAAAGTCTTGTCGAAGTCAAACTTCCTCATCTCGATGAGATTAGAGGAGTAATTCCTCTTTTAGTGTCCAGTTTCTTCCATAATAGAAACAACACTAATCATTTGGTCCTTTCTTGATTTTTAGGTTTATTCTATATTTTCCTTAAATAGACTATAAGTCTATTTGAGTACACAGTCTCTTAGACTTCCTGTTATTCAATGCTTGAACCATCTAGAAGCACTTTTTAGCGTTCTGATTGAATATCTGATTTACTTGATGAGATATTTGATATGTGTGATAATTATCCAAGGCTTTCTGCAAGTCAATGTTAATTACTTCCAGTGTGATGTGAGACACATCAACATCATCACAATAATACTTCCATCAAAGTATCATGATCAGACTGATTGGCTTGCAGAGGTTATTCAGGTATGGGATCTTGCAGTATATATATAATTTCTATTTATCTTAAAGGTAGAACCTCAAGATATTATACCAGTTATAGAAATTATAACCATCAAATGTTACTGTCTCTTGAAACTCAACAAGAGTGATGTTTTGTAGGGCGTAAAATTATTAACAGTTATCAACAGAATTTAACAAAGTTTCATTTAGTATTTTCAATATTTAGTCTTTAAAAATTAATACCTTTTATTGTTTCTTAAAACATTAATTTATTAAATTCTAGGATCCAGGTAACGAAACAAGTAAATGGTTAAGTAACATTTTCCCCATAAACTTAATCAAACTCCATAGGTAGCGATTACCAATTGCATACGATATGTAACTCCTAGATTATGGGATCCTAAAAAAGTATTTCTTAGCTTGGCATGTTTACCCCATCTATGCCTTGAACCTCTCATGCTTAAGTAACATTTATCACACAAGATTCCGATCAAGTCATCCTACTTGAAGCAACATGTAGTATTGCAACTAACCAGTGACAAAGTGACCCTTTAGAAACCAGAACCTACAAAACTACCCCGAACATCATAATCCAATCCTAGTGACTAGGTGACCCTATAACATTAAGACCATACAAATGAAAACGAGTGTTCTTCAAAAGGATGACAATGACTTACATTTTTAGAAAAGGTTTTATATATGTTTTACTTGTATAGTTTATAAAAACACGGTCTCATGAATATTGCATGCATCCAACAATTCATGTACCCTTTTGTAAAATTAATATCACTTGTTATGCGGTTCTTTATATGCCAAATAAAACTTCATTTTATTTGAAATTAACCGCGATCATATATAAACTAAAATCCGGTATTTTAAAGTTTAGTCGTAGATGGGTTTTAAGAACCGGTAATAGCCTTAATAAAACTTTATTTTATATTTAAGACATGGAGTTTTGGATGAGTTATAAAATCACTATTTTAAATCTCCTTTTAACAATAAAAAACTTATGACTTCATGAATTTATAGAATAAACTCATTTTTATTTTTATAAACTTAATTTTATGTGTCTTATGATAAAAGTCAAATTTTGATAAACCAAAACTTGGGTGATGATACTTATATTTTAAATCTCATTTGGCATGCATAAAACATAATATCAACAAGTTGCGTTATGTTTAAAACACCAATATCAAATATTAAGTTTCGACGCAAAAAATAATCACTAGTTTTATTATCCGTCGTTATAACGCTATAAACCGAATTTAGTCGTTTTAATAAAAACTTCTTTTTATTATAAGGATGTGGACTTTATATAATTTTTAAACATCTTTTAAACAATTTCAAATATCTTAAATTTGGGTATTTATTAGTTTTACAATAAAACTATTTTCAACAAAAATCGATTTTTAACCTGTAAACCGGTTAACCGGTAAAAACATTTTTATAAATATTAATTTATAAACATCTTATGTTATATTTTAAATATTTTTTAATCAAACTCCTAGTGATATTATCTTATGTTAAAATGTTTTTTGACATGTAAAACTCATTTTCATACACAAAACATAACATAAAATTAAGTATCACATGCATGCATTATAATGTGTATAAACCAAGCCATGTCTAGTAATAATTTTTGTAAGTCATCGCAAGACTTATTAAGTCTTTCCTAAAGGACTTAAGGGACACTTCAAAAGGTCTTCAAGCTCCCACTTGCCAAGTCAACTCATACTTGCAAAAAGAACTTCAAATCTTTCATGTTGTGAAAGTTGCAATACTAATGGTTGGGATTATGGTCTTAAATGGTTAAGTCCTCTTCAAGGTGGTCATGTATTCATATTGTTACATTTAAAAAGAAATACAAATAGTCTAACTAATTTATGACAACAAATCAACAAATGAAAAATTACCTATTTATTTATTACATCTTATGAATAAATAAATATCAACCAAACACAATACAAAGATCCAAATGGCTTGTTTATACAACAAAATATATAATATATTATAACAAACAACTCTTTGTTTTTTCTAAGGCAACTTTTATACAACCAAAATGCATGAAAAATGGTTATATATAAAAATAAATAACTTTAACCAAGAAGTTACCAAAGAAGACAAATATGGATTTTTTCTTAATCATAAGAATTCCATGCTTGTTTTCCAAAAATCGAAGATTATCAAACATAAAAAATCATTCTAACATATAAAAGATGGCTCTGATATCACTGTTGGGTTTTGATACAAAACATAAGTTTGTTTTTCACAAAAATCGGCAACGGAAGACTTTAAAAATAACAAATTTATTTTTAGTTCATAACAAAACCAAACCATCATGGGTCCATTTATAGAGTTTAGAATGAAACAAAAACACAACCAAATAGTGTTTCGAATGACAACCTTTGAAGCATTTGAACCCACTTGGTTTTGGGGTGTTGATGAAGATGTAAAGATCAAAGAACATGATCTTCTCTACAAGCACCTACCATCAAGATTAAGGCACTTGGAATGTTAGTTCCTTCTTGTATTCTTGAGTGTCTTAAGCCTTTAAGTACTTAAATCAAATAAGCACTAAAGGAGACAACTCAAGAGGATCTTTAAACACCAAGACTAATTTCAAAAGAAAGCATGTGTGTGTAGAGTGAGGATACGGTTTTAAAGAGTTTCACAAGAAGAAAAGAGCTAGTTTTCTCATGCATACAACACCCTTATATTCTCCCATGCAAGTAAGGTCTAACCTTTATTATATTGTAAATTAACATAAAGTAAAAACAAGCTGGGGAACAAGTGAAGGGAGGTTAACAACCAACCTCCCACTCTCCTAAAAAGTCACGGCCATGAGGCCAAGAAAGAGACAAAAATTGTCTCCTAACTTCATCATGCTACAAAAGTATTAGTTTAAATTTTATAAACTCAAAACTTATAAAATATAAACTTTGTCTTTAAGTAAAAGACAAAAAGGATTCAACTAGTCGAAAAAGTTGTGCATGACTTATTAATTCATACCATATGAAATAATAACTAGTTATACTCTCTTATAATTATTAATTTCATAAATCAATAATCATTCCCTAATTAAAATACAAGATTGATATTATTTATTAATAATCACATTAATAATAAATAAACAAAATGTGTCAACTTGATAAAGGTGTGACCCTATAGGATCATATATTATCAGTAATGTCACTCCATAATGATTCTTAGGCATATAGATTCAACATATATTTCCATTATTTCATTTATTTCGTTGATGTTTATGCTTATATTATATATATATATATATATATATATATATATATATATATATATATATATATATATATATATGGTGTTTTATAAGGAAGTTCCTAGTGAACGATGTTCCAAATTTAGTCCTTTTTTATTCGGGCGACACCCAATTGTTCGTATCTCTTGCACTCAACAAGAGATTTGGTGACGCTCCAAGGGATCTTGAGTATCCGTTAGAGGTGGAGATTGTTGACGGTCATTCGTGTGAGTATCAAGGGTTCATCTAGGTTGTGTTATGTAGTTATTTATCGAGTGGTATATGATTGATTTGGTTCCTATTCCTTTGCATGAGAGCATGCTTATCGTGAGTATGGATTGGTGGAACCCTAATGGGGTAATGATTGATTGTGAGCATGTAACGCCTGCGTTTCTGGGCTACGCATTAGTATAATGATGTAATAGTCAAGGTCAACCATTGTAACCTATTTTGAAGTAATAAAGATGAATTGACGGTCAACCATTGTAACCTATCTTATGCAACTCGGAGTTTGAATATTAGATCGAGCGATTTTTAGCCGACACAACCTAAATGAAAATTGAAGGTCTCGTTAATAGTAGCGTAACAGTAAAAAGACAGACGAAAACAGATGTCGGATTAAGAAGTTATGAATTTTTAACGGACTATTCATGTCCTAGCCAGTTAAAAATATAACTTTAAAAATAATTTCAAAATTAGCCGACGGATTCTAAACGAAAGATGTAGAGTACGATCCCGCCTACGCGTGGGTATAAAGAACCTACGCGTGGGTATAAAGAACATCGTACTCTACATCTTTCGTTTAGTCAAGCTCCCGAAGGCTATGAAAAACAAGTGCTTTTCGGCTCAAAAACGCCGCTCCAGCGAAGCCCGATTTTTAATAAAAACCAGTTGTAAGTGAGATACGCCTACCATACTTTAAATAGATTATATCAATATAATATCGTTATTATGAACCTATAAATAAGATTTATCAGTGATTCAAAGTCGTTATACTGATGGAACTACTTACGGGAGATGTGTCTAGAATGGTTACGTTGGGATTGGTTGTTGGATTTCAGAAAAGCTATATGCCGAAATGGTCCTGCCTCCCAACTATCCTGCCTTGCTGATCCTTACTTGATAGATCATGAAGTCGACTTTGAGTTAATGATGAATCTAGAATAATAATTAGTCACAATGAATATTAGACTAAAATCTAGTGGTAATGATACTAGATTTCGTCGAAAGAAAATAAATGAATAGAAGCGAAGCATTGTTTGAGCTCGGAATCACCACCTTAACAAGTGAGTGCATGGTTACTTTCATTTTACACATAGATATAAAGTATATTATATAAATTACGTGCTAGGTGTGCATATTATCTAAATACTTATTGTCTATGTTGGATGAACGTTTTTATACAAGTTTTAAATGATTTAAATTGTATATGTATTTTATATCTACAAAATGTGTTGGGTAAAACATGGGTAGATGTAATAGTTGGTGTGTGATGAAATAAAATGATGAGAGTCCTTGATGTCAATGTTGATCTAGTCATCTAGCGGAGTATAGATGACGACCACGGACTCTTCTAGACAGTCCAGTGGAACGCTAGCAAGCTCGCAACCTGTAGGTGTTTGTGAGCGATATGTCGGTCGTTCAAGAATATTCTGATGTGTTCTTGGAGGAATTTTATAGAGTGCCTCTGGAGAGGCAGGTTGAGTTTCGTACTGATATGGTTCCAGGTGCAGCTCTGATAGCCAAGACACCTAATCGGTTAGCACCACCGGAGATGTGGGACTTGTCTACACAGTAGTAGGAGCTGTTAAACAAGGGGTTTATCAGAACAAGTAGTTCACCCTTGGGAGCATTGATAATTTTTGTGAATAAGAACAACGTCTCTCATAGGATGTGCATCGAGTACCGGGAGCCGATCAAATTAATAGTGAAGAACTGTTATCCGCTTCCGAGGATTGATGATTTATTCGACGAGTTACAAGGTGTGTCTTGGTTCTCTAAGATTGAGCTACATTCAGGTTACCATCAGATGAGGTTTCGATATGAGTATGTTCAGGAGACGGCTTTCAGGACTCGTTATGGTCATTATGAGTTTTTGTTGATGCCTTTTGGGCTCACCAATGCACCTGTAATGTGTATGGATCTCATGAATAAGGTTTGCAGGTTGATGTCGTATTGTTCAGTGACTGGTTTCACTGATGATATTTTGGTCTATTCTGAGATTAAGGAGCAACACGAGGTTCATTTGAGAGAGGCTTTGGAGACTTTAAGGAGGGAGAGGCTTTATGCCAAATTCTTCATGTATGAGTTCTGGTTGCGGGAGGTACAGTCCTTGGGGCACCTTATCAATCAGAAGCATATATTGGTTTGGTCTGGCCAAGATCAATGTTGTGATGTTGTGGGAGGTTCCGAAGTCTCCATCAAAAATTCATAGTTTCCTTGGTTTAGCTGGGTATTATCGGAGGTTTATTAAGAATCACTCCAGGATCACGGTTCCATTGACCAAGTTTATGAAGAAGTCGGTTACTTTCCATTGGGGGCCTGAGTAGCAGGCGACGTTTGAGACTTTAAAGCAGAAGTTATGTGAGGCTCCGATTTTGACACTACCAGAGGTTGTGGATGATTTCGAAGTATATTGCAACATGTTGATTTTAGGATTGGCTGCCGTTAAAGCCTCATGAGGCGAATTATCCCACTCATCATTAGGAGCAGGGGATATGGGGTTTTCCCTCAATATTTGGCGTCATTACTTGTATGGGGTTTTTTGAATCATTTACATGGACCACAAGAGTTTAAGGTATTTTATGGATCAACCAAATTTGATCATGAGGCATCACAGGTGGCTCGATGTGGTGAATAATTATGATTATGAGATCCTTTATCACCCTGGAGAGGCCAATGTGGTGGTTGATGCTATGATCCATAAGGAGTCCAGTACTCCTATCACGAATATATGTTTGAGGATGATAGTGATTACCCCACTCTTGGAGCAGATATGTGAGGCTCAAGTTGAAGCTATAAAGAGGAGCACCGGAAGAGTGAGCGCATAGTGGTTCAGGTTTACTCTTTTTATTATGATAGTCGGGGATTTTTTATCCTTCATCGGAGAGTTTACATTCCATATTTCGGGGGTACATGGCAAATTTTAATGGAGGAGGTGCAAAAGTCAAAGTTTTCTATTCATCCAGATGCTACAAAGATGTATGGAGACCTCAGCTTGATTATTGATGGTCTTGCATGAATCTGGATGTAGCCTAGTATGTGGAGAGGTGCTTGAATTTTAGGAAAGTCAAGGCCGAGCATCATCGACTTCACAGAAAGATGGAGCCGCTAGGTATTCATATCTGGAAATGGGAAGAGATCACGACGGATTTTTATCATGAAGCTACCACAGATAGAGCGAGGGGTGGATTCGATTTGGGTTATCATGGATCGATTGACCAAGAGTGCACATTTCATTCCTATTCAGGAGAGCATCTCTACAAAGAAATTGGAAAATGTATATATCCATGAGGTGGTGGCACGTCATGGGATCCTGGTCTCAGTGGTTTCATATCGGGATGTTTAGTTCACTTCCACGTTTTGGAAGTAATTTCTTAAGGAGTTAGGAAATCATCATCACTTTAGCATGGATTTTCATCCGCGGAATGATGGACATAGTGATCAGAATATCTAGACTTTGGAGGACATGTTGCATGTGTACTATATTTTGGCTATAGCTGGGATATGTACCTTCCATTGGCTGAGGTTTTTTTACAACTGCTATCACGCTAGTATTGATCGACCTCTTTTTGAGATGCTTTACAGGAGGAAGTTTCAGACTCTGATTTGTTAGGACAAGGTCGGACAACGATTCAAGGGAAACACGGATGTAGTGCTTCAAACTACCCAGTTGATCCAACATGTGTGTGGGATATTGCAGACCACATAGAGCCGAAAAAAGAGTTATGTTGATAGGTGTTGATTAGATTTAGAGTTACATGTCTGAGATATGGTACTCTTGGAGTTGTCACCTTGGAATGGTGTCATCCGGTTTAAGAAGAAAGGAAAGTTAGGCCCTAAATATATTGGTCCTTATAGGGTTATTGCCTGGGTGGGCAGGGTTGCATATTGTTTGCAGCTACCCAAGGAGCTCAGTCAAATCCACAAAACCTTTCACGTCTCTCAACTGAGGAAGTGTTTTCTTGATGACTCTGTAGTGGTGCCATTGGAGGACATTCATGTGGATGAGTGCCTGAACTACATAGAGAGACCGATGGCAATCTCCGATAGGAAGACAAAGACTCTACGAAACAAGGAAGTGGGTTTAGTGAATGTGCAATGACAGCATCAGAAAGGCACATCGTGGACATTGGAGCATGGGGAGGAGATGAGGGAGCACTATCCAGAGTTTTTTTAGGGGCGGACTTCGAGGATGAAGTATGATTCAAGTGGGGGAGAGTTGTAACACTCATTTTTGTAGGTATTTTCATTTATGGCTTAAATATTTTAAGATTTTCAATTTTGGTCCTTTATGTGGGGGTATCCTATGGGTACAATGGGCATAGCTCATTAAAGGAGGAGGGGACTCCTTTGATTACATTGGGCGTACACCAGAAGTACACCTGGCATACTCGAGCTGACCTAAAACCATAATTTTTTAGGGTTGAACCCTTATTTAAACAACTTATGTCCCATGAGGCCTCTTCATAGTCAGCACCCACTCTCCCCAAATGGCCATTTCGAAATCCTAACCTTTGAAAGCTTTTTTTTTTACCTTTAAAGTGTTCTTGGTGCATTGTGGAAGAAGAATAACTTCACCATTGAGGATTGTTGGGCTTGAAGCTTATAGGTCTAGATTTTCCTTTTCATTTTCCAACTTCGAGAGGTAAAAAAGCTCTCACTTTTATGATTATTTTATGTAGATCTTGGTTAGCTTGAAATTTACATGCTTTTGATCCCATGGTTTCGGTTCTTCTAAGTAAAAGCTACTCTAGACCTTAGGATTAGTATTTCTTGGTGTTTATGAGGTTCTTGTGGCATAAAAATCGGATCTTGAGGGTTATATTCCACCCGTGCATGAATTGTTAGTCATTTTGTGAAGCTATGAACCTAGGATTTGGTTTTGGCCTCTATTAAGCCATGAAAACGCTTAAGGTTGTTGACTTTATTTGTTAAAACCTTCCCAAGATTAAGAGTTGTGAGTTGAACGTTTAGTCTTTAGGTATTAAGAGCTTAAAAGGAGCTTTTGGACAACAGAGGTTTATGCAGGGAGTAACCTTGGTTATGTCCAGTGTGAGGAACCTTTGTAGCAGCAACTCAAGTGTGTGACTTGTTTATCATCGAATTGAGGTGAGTCTCCTCATACTATTTTCGGGTCGAATGCACCAATATTGGCCCATTAATTTATGTTTATAGGATGTTAGTTGTATATGTGACTCGTGCATGTATTTTAAATGTTTGTAAATATATTGGGCGAAGCCTGATGAATGTGTTAGGCGGGGCCCATCGCATGTTGTTGACAAATCCGTACTGAAAAGGGCCCATTCTATGTATAGTATGTGGTATTTTTAGGACCTTACTGAGCTTTGTGCTTACGGTTAATGTTTAAAAAGCTTTCAGGTACTTTCGATTCGATACGGAAGGGCACGGCATGATGGAACAACATCTACCTGTGTTCTGCATTTTATGATTTTGGATTGTACTTTGATAACTATTTTCTACATTGACATATTGATGGTTTTTTAGATGAATTGTTGATGGTTTTGGTTGATTTAAAAAAATTATTTAGTATTTTTAGGACATTTCACTCCTAGCTGTCGTAGTTGAATAGAAGGTCGGTCCGCGTTGAGCACCCGCTCCATGAATAACCAGTTCTCCCCCACTTGGGGTTTAAACTCTCACTAACTAATGCTCACAGTCAATCATGGCCCTATTGGGACCCAACCAATCCATCCCTATAATAACCTTCGACCCTTACTGAGGAATCGAAACCAAATCAATAGAATATCTCCTGCTGAAAAAATTCAGATTACACCCTCAATGAACCCTTGGAGCAATCACTGAGTGATCATCAGCAATCTCTACCTCCAATGGATAATACAACGTCACGGGAGCATCACTAAACTTCTTATTAAGCGCAAGAGATACAAAAGATCGGGTAACACCCGAATCGAACAGAACATGAGAAGTCATACCATTGACTAAGAAAGTCCCTATACATGATCAGATAAAACATCAAAGTAAATAAGGAAAGCAATAAAATATATGATAAAGATACATACCGGTAACCACATCCGGTGTCGCTTGAGCCCTATCGGTAGTCAACTGGAACGCCCTTCTCTTCACCACAGATGCCTCCGCCTTGCCTTGTCGTTCACCGTCAATCCTCAAGGTGGCTGGTGCAGGCATAGACACTGCTCCTCCCATCATCCTCTAACAATCATTCTTTCTATGGCCAGTATGATTGCAATGGAAGCAAATCAGTACACCCTAGGGTAGTCCATAATCATTAGACCAATCTATCCACATCTAAAACAACCCAACCCCATCGCTCGACTTGCCCCACCGTGCGGCTTGCCACACTTTCTGCAATGGATATTATCATGTTGGCCAATAGTATGTGAATCAAAAGTATTGGGCCTCTTTTCTTGGCCCCCCACTATCTATACGTGCTCCAGCTTGCACTTCGTCCGAATCTCCAAGTCAATCTCCCAGTCGCAGGCTCTTGCAATCATGTCATTCAGGTTTTTACACCCTGAAAAGCTCACAAACTCTCAGATATCATACCTCAACATATTATGGTATCTCGTCTTCTTCATCTCCTTATCCGCAACATACTACTGAACCAACATAGCCCTCTCTCAAAACTTGGCAGTGATCCCCGCCATAGTCTTAGTAGTTTGGCGAAGGTCCTGAAACTCCCTCTTCAACTGATGCACCTCAATATCAAGTGCAAATTCCTCCTGGAATATCATAAAAAAAACTCCTCCCAAGCCATGGCCACCACATTCACATATCCTAATGTGCGACCGACCTCCTCCCACCAATCACGAGATCGTGTCTCAAAAAACTGGAAGCAAACCCCACCTTCACCTCTTTAGGGCAGAAGCTCGTTCGCTGAGCATTCTCCATGCCAGTGATCCATCGACGGCTAGTATTGGGGTCCTTATCCCCAAAGAACTATGCTCCTAGAAGGATGGAGCTCATGCTCCTATCTTCCCCACGATGGTCTCTGCCCAAAAGGCCCCTAGTCGCTCATCCAAAAGCTCCATAATCCCCTCCTTGATGGTTCCAAAAATCACAGGGGTGGCATCCATGATACCATGAGTAATATCTTATGTGATAAACTCACGCAACCGCTCATCAATCGGTTCGGCACCAAATCCAAAACCAGAACCAAAAGCTGCTCTTCGAGTGGTTACCATACTCAACCTTAAATACAAACATATAAATTATCAGCATAAACTTGAGGGAACTTCCACTCTATAGGCCCCTTAGAATCTTCAAGACCGTCCTTGACTCAGGTACAGATCCCGTGCTTTCAGTAGTATGGGCCAAAAACTACCTTCCACACTTATCCGTACTTTTCTCAAGAACCATCCCGAATCTGCTAAGTCACCCCTCTAAATATATACACACAATCCCTATGCTAACCAACATACATATCCCACTATGGCATTTCCTAAGCTCTCCTAGGAATTATCAACTCGATCGCCTCTAAATACAAAGAATCTCAACCAACATTGTTGGTTTCCTTATGCATGCAAATTGTACACAAAATAAAATAACATAGACTGTTGAATAATGATTCTACCCTAAGTCCACAACAAAACAAGGAATAGGAAATAAGGCTAAACCAATCATTGTAGGGCTATAGGAACCTAATCTTATACAAATTTTAAAGCATACATTCAAAAATTAACTGAGTCGATATCAATCCTAAGTAACACATAGCATCCAATCCTTATATACTATAAGGCATCATGCAAATCAGGCAATTCTAACATGCAATTCCTAAAGGTATCCTTATCCCTACTCTAGCATGTAATTCACATATCAAGCATATAAATCATAACCTATGGGTATGGGTATTTTGAAAACCACTTACTTGAGCTCGGTTGATTACATGCATCACACCCCTTTTATTTGTAAAAGTCTTTTTAGAAAATTACATTTTTCTTTGGAAAATATTATCAATTCCTCAGTTTGATTTCAGACACACCCGAAAGCGTGCCTAAATTTCTCAAACCAAGGCTCTGATACCAACTTTTAACATCCAAAAAACAGAGATAAAAATTTTCAATTTAAAAATCATCAATCTGTATAATCGATGTCACTAAAATCCATCACAAATAGTGTATCACAATCATCAAAGTAAAATAGAAATAAATATCGAATCATAAGGGGGGATGTTGTGAAATCATGTCGGGCCCTTCCCTTTTGTACTGAAAGTACCTGAAACCATAAACATAAAACCGTAAGCACAAGCTTAGTGATTTCCCCAAAATACCACATACCATACAAATTAGTAGGCCCAACCTTAGGGTATATTCCAACCCGTCAGACAATCATGGGCCCAGCCCTGAGGTATGTTGCAACATTAGTGCCTTCAACCCAATACCTCATACCGGAAGTACCTTGGGGTTTATTTCAAACCAAGCATACAATAATGGGCCTAACCCTGGGGTGTATTTCAACCTAATCATACATGCAAGAGTCACAAAGACATCTAGCATCCTACATAACATAATCTAGTGGGCCAACATTAATGCCTTCGACCAACAAGTACAGTGAGAATACTCACCTCAATCAATAGCCTGATAAAACTCACACTCGATTTGCTGCTACCAAAAGCTCCTCACACTAGAAATATCCAAAACAACCCCAATTAACAATTAAGGTAATTTTCCACTTAGCAAGTCCAAAATATCAAGGCTAAACCTTATTTAGGCAAAATACCATTTTGCCCTTCCAAGTCTTAAACCCTCACAGTTGAGCAAATCTCAAACTAGTCAAAAAGTTAAAGTTCAACCTTTTGTTGACCTACGCGTTACGCACTCTAACTCTACGATTGGCGTAGAGCCTTAACCCAAAAAATAGGCCTCCAAAAGGCTACGCGAGGCATAGTATGGATTACGCACGATGTACTACCTCAGGCTCAAATACTCACATTAAGCACTTATTTCATTAAGACTTTACACTCACTACTCAAATTTGACCCTAATATGCATCCTAAATCATAAACTCCAGCTTTATGTCTTTGCATGGCTAAAGAGCCCATATCCAAACCCTAGTTTCATCACATCCTTGAATGGAAAACCACTCATACATGGGTGAAATATAACCATAAAGATCCTATTTTTATGTTATAAGAACCTTAGAAATAACAAGAAACGCTAATCTTAAGCACTGGAGTAGCTCTTACTCACAAGAACCAAAACCATGGGACCATAATCATACAAACCAACAACTAACCTATATTGAAACTATGGAGACATAAAGGTGAGAACTTTATACCTCCAAAAGTTGGTAAATGAGATGAAAGTTTTGGATCTTTAAGCTTGAGCCACGCTACACCACACCACTATGGTAGATCTCCTTCTTCTTCAATATGCACCAAAACACACAAAAAGGTTCAAAACAAGCTCACAAGGAATTAAAGTTCCGATTTGGTTGATTGGGGAGAGTGGAGGTTGAGTATACAGATTCCTCAAAGGAGTTAAGGCCTTTAAATAGGTCCAAAACCCTAAAATTCTAGGTTTAGACACTCCACACTTACGCACTGCGTAGGACTAGTATGCCCATTGTAGGATATTAAACACCTGGATATCACATCCTTTCCTATGCCATGCGTAGGAAGAAAATTACCCCTACATAAGGACCACTTTTTCAATATATATATATATATATATATATATATATATATATATAAGCTATAAATGAAAATGCTTGAGATCAGGTGTTATAAAGAAGATTTAAGTTATGGGTGTTCTTGGAGGATTTTTTTGGTGGAACTTTGAAGACTCTTTCCTAGAAATCATCCTTGAGACCATTTCTAGAATTTACATAAGGTAAGAACTCCTTCCATGAGTTTATTTTTCTGTTTATGAATCACACACAAGACGAAACCTTGGATGATGCAAAATCCTTGGTTTTTGGTGTGTTGGTTAGTCCCATTCTTGTCCCAAGTATTATAGGCACTTAGAAATGGTCTTAAGGGATTAAGATCATCACAATATAGGTTTGGATAGGACCCAAATCGAGCAGATTACGGCTACAAATCGATTATCATTGTTTTGTAACTGGTCAGCTCTCACAACGTGAGCGTCCATATGTCACGTCGTGACGACGGGACCTTGACCAACAAGAATTGTGATTGATTTTCAATCACGATGTAAATGTTTAGTTTCCACATTGTGATGATGGGGAATTGACCAGTCAAAATGGTGATCTTATCATCATGTGGACACCCAATTGCCACAATGTGGTGAGGGAACCTGATCGGCGAGATCGCGATGCATATTCTGCTCATGACGTGACACCCTTTTGGTCATGAAGTGGGAACAGACTGGACAGTATCGTTTTCATTCTATGTTTTTTTTATCCCTGCTTTATGTAATATTTTATTGGTGTTAGATTACTATTTTGAAGGTGTTTTTCCTTTGTTTGTTGTTCCATATACCTTGAATTAGAGGTGAGTCATTTCTTGTGTGGTTTAAGCATTAGTTTGGAAAGACAACATGCACCTATACTTGTGTTCTTGTCTATTTGATTTAATGTGATGTTATAAATAGAATGTTAAGGGTTGAATATAACCTGGACATGAATAGTTACTGATGATGCAATCGAATTTAGAAATTCTTTATATGATAGAGTTATTAAAACATTCAATTTGTGCAATTTGAGAGGGTTAGGTCCATGCTAGAAGTGAGGACTAATTATGTGGTTAACATGTGATGAGATGCATGTTATGTTTCTAGTTTATCACTCTTCAATGAAACTAATATATGCATGCTAGAAGATTAATTATTGAAAAGTGTATCTTTTTACATACTACTAGTTAATGTTATGTATAATTGTTATGTGGATAAGCCTTGATGTGTGATTGGAAGGTGTAGTATACCATAGATTAACTTTAATAATAATTCACTAGCAAGATTACATAATGGGGTTAAAAGGGTAGCAACCTAGGTACGTGCCCTTGAGAGATATCGCGGTGGAAGTATATCATTGGAGAAAAATAGCTTAAGTCGAAGTCGACGTAGAATGGTTTTCTAGTTAACCATTTTGGGGCATGGTTATGGTGTACTTTGTGTACGGGAAGTAGAATGATGTTGGCTACTCGAGGACGCCGGATCAAACATCATGTTTGGATGGAGGTATGCATTTCGAAGTACCGTTGTACCACCCTCGAACAACAAAGCATTGTCTTTATACATGCATAGTCGGAGTAGTGAAGACATCGAACCAAGGACATTGTTATAGGTGGAAGTCGCATCCCATTTAGTGCACTGGATCACCAGGTCACATTAGTAGCGAATGAGGTATTTCTTTGGGGATTTTAGTGATGTATTAGATCCTAGTTAGCGAGGGACAATAATAGTAATTAAAGAGAAGAAAAAAAATTAATAATTACTATGCTAAAGAATGTTCGAATTAATGTATACACGTATATATTAATAATTATCGACGTATGCTTCATGGATTGATGTGATTGCATGACTTGGCATGATGTATATGTATTCTTTGTTTCCATGCTTATGTTCTTGGGAATTGACTCATTGTGCTAGTGATGACTCTTGTTTCTTGCATGTTGGTGTGGCTTTTGCATTGGTACAAGAAGCTTGACAGTGATGACCGGGTGAGGTTGGGATCTTTGGGTAGTTATAGTCCTTTGGTTATTAGTGATGATACTTGTTTGAGACATGATGTGATCTTTCATTTACATTTGGTTTGGTATTTTTACAACTTTGGATTTTGATGGACTTGTTTTGAAAATAAAGTAACATTGGTGATGTTTTCATACTAATTAAAAATAAGACTTTTGCTAACGTTTTCTGATATCAAATTTTCAAAAATAAAAGAAAATGTTTGGGTGAAAATTATGATGTTAAAGGCTTCGTTAATGAGGCCCACAATTGATTCGACTGACTTTTAGTTATACATATAGTAATATATTATTATACATGTGTATAGGGTGTATTTTCAAACCTTTTAAAACACAAGGTTTAAATTTAATTATCTGAATTAACATTTAATTAATTAATTAATCTTTTAAACCAATCATGAATTTAATATTTATATTTTAATTAGACCATTAATTAAATATATATTAAATTCCATTTAAAATAATTCCATTTAATTATCTTAGAATTAAATATTTTTGTTTCCTTTTATATTTACTTCCTCAGAATTTGAATTTAGGTTTTATAATTATCTAGCATTAATAGTTCGGATTTTAATCAGATAAAAAAACAGATAAGAACTAATTATTATCCTACAATTCAAATTATGAAGTAAATCTCGTAACTCTGAATTAATAAGAAGTGTGTTGAGCCAAGCCGAAAGCGTGTCGCGCCCTACGATTAAGGTTTCTTTTTTGTTTTTCAATTTTCATCTTTTATGCACTAGTAATTGAAAAGGTATGACTCTAATACCACTATTAGGGGTTTTAGGTTACAAAAACATTGTGCATGCGGAATTTCACTTAACACTTAAGGATACACACAAGCAAAGTAGATCTATGTCTTTTCATAATTAACAACAACATACTTATGAAACAAAACTAAAAACCCTATTTCAATAGAAATTATGAGTAGGAATACATACCTTTGTTTAAATCGAATTAAGATAATCAATTTCTTGAAGCCTCCTTGGAAAACTAGCTCTAAAAGTATGGTAGCCTCTAATGTGTCACACCCAAAACTCAAGGAAACCCTAGGATTATATAGAAGACATGGGAGAAGGGAGAAAATCGGATTTCTCTTTGAGTGGAGGTGTAGGTAAAAAATCCTAGGGATTAGGCACCTTTATATAGCTGTCAGATAATCCCATAAACCCTAGATTTGAATTCAAAATAATAATATTTTAATTCAGTAATTATCTAGTTTCCTTTAATCAGTTGGAGACTTCTAGAAACCTTATCTTGAGCACCAAAACCGTCCCCCTTTTAGAGAGATTCTAATCCTCTCTATTGTTCAACTATTGAACAATTACAACTCGGGCCTTGTACCTTTAATTAACTCTAATTAACCAAAATTTAATTTTGAATTAATTCTGATTAATTCTTAATTAATTATTATTATGTCTAATTAGTATATTAATCATATAATGTATTAACAAATCATTTATCTCTCTTTTATAATCAATCCAAACTATTTCCTGGCTATGAGGGCAACCCAAAAAGGACTTTACTTTTATTCTTCAACATTATACCAATTTAGTTAGGATCTTAGACACCTTAATCCAACATAGAGATCCATAACATATCCCATTATGTGGTGGAAGGCTTTCTCGCGACTATTTTGTCGTGAGAATTCCACAACGTGGTGGTCAGCTGAGTTGACTTTGACTTTGACTTTGACCATTGACTTTTGACAAATTTGGCTTTTGGTCAAACTTGGGTAGAATTGACTGTTTAACTTAGGACTAGTTCTGTTTTGTCTTAAGTTAGCTTGGAAAGCCGTTTCTATTGTTGAGATTTCTGTGGAGCTTATGTTATTTAGCTTAGGTGAGTTTTCTCACTATACTTTATACTATCCTTTGTGTGTTAGGAATTAATATCCTATAGTGATCTGTTAGACTGGTAGATGTGTCATGATTACCTATGTTTTCTTGTTATTATATTTGCATATGTCAACATGTTGTGGTTTGTTTGAGGCGGTCTAGTTGCATGTTGAAGGCCAAGAGGGTCGGGCGATCAAGTTCATTACTGTAGGCCCAAGGGGAGCGATTTAGCTTGATATTGTAGGCTTCGGAGGGTGTCCCAGCTTTGTTTTTATGTCCTAGAGGATGATCCATCTTTATGTTGTAGGCTCAAAGAGAGCGGTCCATCCTTGTGTTGTAGGCTCTGATAACAATCCAGCTTTGTGTTGTAGGCCTTGTGTGTATGCATTGTATGTATATTGTTGTGTGGAGTATTTTGGGGAAACTCACTAATATTTGTTCTTATAGTTATGGATTAAATGTTTTTTAAGTACTTTATCGGATCGTGAGGATGCTAAGGCGAGACTGCACACACGTGCATCAACAGTTTTATGATTCGAGATTCCTCATTGTTTTCCCTTAGAACTCTGATATGGAATTATGGTCTTTGAATAAATGGATTTGACTTGGATGTATTTTACGAAAGTGGGTGTTTATTCTATTTTAAAAATGAAAAAAGTTATTTTGTAAACTGTGACGTTACATAGAGTTTAGATTTTTGAAAACATCTGGGAAAGGAGATCAGTTAGTATTTAGGAGTATCTAATTGGTCTTCACTTATTGCCTATAAGGTAGTTGTCGTGTTGATTGAAGTTTGATTTCTCACCCTATGATTTGACAGATTCTCAGGGAAATCTTGTAGAAGACTTTAGTTTCGGATTCAGATTTATTTAGTATTCTTTACTTTGGCTTGTTACAGGAAATTTTTTGATGTGTCATTTGTATTAGCATCTGGATCAGATTTTATGATTGTTTGAGTTTGGATTTTTGATACTTTGAAGACAAAGATTTATTTAGTGATGTAATGTGACACTGATTTTTGGTCATTATTGATAAAATTTTGGCATTGCTAGACCTTTTTCCGGACCCATATTATTTATTATTCGGACTTTATTTCGGGATGCTTCACACTTTCGACAGTCATTATTCAAAGATTTTGGTGCATTTTGATTCGAGATCAGAATGTTGAAATCTTTGTGTGATTTGATTATAGGATCTTGAAACGGGTTACTGATTGGTTAAAAGATTAGGATTTGTTCTTCAACATCAGAGAAGCATAAGTCATGATGCTTAGAAGACTTATGATTTCTGGAATTCCAGTACCTATATTCTGAGATCACAACAACTTTAGTTTTTCTAATATATCTCAGCACCAAACCTGACCGTTAGATGTTTAACCTTTAATCATTGCTTATTACCCTTATAATTTCTGAGCATTTATGGGGAGATTGTTATAGTAGGAAATGCTATGCAATGTTGAGTGATAGTCAAGATGGAATATTCATCTATATGAAAAGCATATCCCATCAAATAGTATATAAAGTGGAGGTATGTGGTCATTTGTAGTGTGCACCTATGTCGACATTAGATTGGAGAGAGTTTGGTTGGGGAATTCTCCCTAGCCATGAAATTTGTTCATGTAACATTTTATATCTCTCTATCTATACATTATCAGTTTACTCACTAAATTATCATGTTCATACAATTATATTATTGATTATTCGTATTTTGCACTAAACCAATCGTTAAATGGGTTCCACAGTATTATGAGTTACAACTAAAAGATGTGTCTCTAGGTGTTGTAGCAAGGATTTTATTTAAGCGTAAAATGCAAGAAATAATTAAATAAACTACTCTCATTATCCCCCATTTAATTTGGAATTTATATCGAAATGATTCTCAATATCCGCCAGATGCTATCAAAATACTAAAATGTTGTCAATATATTTGTTAGACAATTTTTCAATAATGGTACATATGGTTTCCGAAAAGTTGAAAGGTGAGGCTAACTTTCAGAAACCCTTCATAACTGCTCTTGTGGTTTCAAAGAATGGCATGAATGGTCTTTTTTCACTTATTGTCTAATAATGTCATTTTCTCCCCAAGCATACACCTCACATGATGGCAATATTGTCTTTTTAATTATTATCACCATTTATGTCATTAGTTAAGATTATACTTGACATAAGTAGTACTTTTTATCACCATTAACGTCACTAGCTAAGATTAAGTTTGAATTTTAAACGTTTTCAGGTTGTTCTGATAGCAAGGGGAAGGGGGAAACATGATTGTATTGCATCCATGGATTTAGTTTTTAGACTTTTTCTGATTTAATTTTATTATCTTATTATTACTTGGGTTTTTTAACATGATTTGACATTTATTGAACAAATGGTTGCTTTATTCATACTTTTTGGAATGGAAATTGAATGATTACTCTTAATTAAAATCGATAATTTTAGTTTGGAATTTGGGACGTTACAAACATATGAATCATCTTCATCGGAAAATGTTTCTAATGAAATTCCCCAACCTAGCTCTAATCCATCAGCCCCGATTGAAAATGGTATGATTGAAATTCATTGGCATCCAGCTGATAGAAAAAAAATTATCACATTATCACCCTAATTGAAAAGATGAAATAAGGAGTAAATATATTATTAGAGGACCTTCTCAAACTCTTAAGCATACTTTTCCACTAAGAGTGATAGGAAAAGGACAAGATATTTTAATTCGTCTTGATTTGATCAATATAGTAATTGGTTGAAGTATAGTGTGAAAGCAGACGAAGCCTCTTGTTTGTGTCATTATTTATTTAAATATGCATAAATAGAAAGGGGTGGGGTGATTCTTTTGTGATGAAAGGGTTTAATAGTTGGAGTAAAATGGTGGCTCCATGTATTTAAAAAAATATTGCTCATTGTTTCTCCACAAACAGTACTTAAATCAATTTTTGAAGAAATTGGGGATGATGTTTTTGCTTTATTAGTGGACAAGTCCAGAAATATATCCAAAAAAGAACAAATGAAGGTGGTTTTGCAATATGTTACATGTGGGATTATCAAATAAAGGTTTATTGGTCTTGTTCATGTGAAGAAGACATATGCGTTGTCTCTAACATTTGCTATTGAATCTTTATTTCTGAATAAGGATTGAATTGGATGAAGATCAAGGGTCAAGGTTATGATGGAGCAAGCAATATGAGTAGGAACTGTAACCGTTTAAAATCTTTAATCATGAGATAAAATACCTCTACACATTATGTTTATTGCTTTGCTCACCAACTTCAGCTAGTTATTGTAGCGGTTGCAATATATATATATATATATATATATATATATATATATATATATATATATATATATATATATATATATATATATATATATCACAGCATTGGAGACATTTTTGATATCGTAGCTATTCCAATGAATGTTGTGTTTTCTTCTTGTAAACGAACATATATCATACGTGAAAGTCAACAAGATAAACTAGAAAAAACCCATCAAATGTGGTAAAATTGAAACCAAAAGTGGATTAAAACAACAACGTTCCCTTACAAGACCTGTAGATACACATTGTAATTCTCGTTACAAAACTTTGTCTTGTTTGATTGGATTGTTTTCATTTGTTATTGATGTGCTTGAATATGTTGAAGATGAAGGCCTTAATAGTTTTAGTCAACGTCAAGAAATGGCCTTCAAATATATCTTCGATCATTTGATTGTGTGTTCCATTTAAAGTTGATGTTGAAAATTTGGGGATCACAAACTGTGACAACCCGGAACTTTCTCATTGTACATCTAGTCAATTCAATAAATGTTAAAATTGTTCTAATAACTTCTAGCATTGTTTAAGAGTTCATTTAAGTGTTTTAAGCTTCGGTACAGTCAAGGTTGAGGTTAGGAATGACTCAACAAGTTGTGTAGTGTCAAAATCAAGCCATACACCCCTTTTGAAGGAGTGTGCGGTCGCACACATGGGTGTACGGCCGTACACACCCCTCATGGCCACACAGCCACTCATATATAAAGGGTAGACCCCTTTCCTTTCATTCCTTTAACTCCCTGTCCGCACACTACACCATTCTCTCAAGCTTCTTCAACCGTGAACCCTCCAAGGCTTCAAGAAACGTGAGTAATTCATCCCCTAACTTGCACACCATGAAAGACCACTCTATCTAAGCATTGGGATTTCAATATTGGTCATGTTCTTCATTTCTAGAAGTTATTGCGGCCGCACACCACTATAACATGGCCTCACACTCCTAAAAGACCCTCCAAAGTGAGAGTTTGACCTCCATACTCGAGATAGACACGACCCTAGCCTTATTGCACCTTGGAATTGACATTTTGGACATCTTCAAGTGGGGTGTACGACCGCACACACCCTTGTGCGGAAACACACTCATTGTGTGTGGCATCACACTCCCGTGTGCGACCACACACACACCCTATGCCCATAAACCCACTTCTGGGACCCTTAACTTGCACTACAATCAAGTATAGACCTAGAATACTTCATGGACGCAAGTATGGACCTTGAAAACACCACAAAGACACCTTTTTCCATGAGTTTACGGCTGCACACCCCTTGGGCCACACACCCATGGCCACACACACCTTTAAGGTGGCCATACACCCCCCCCCCCCCCCGACCTTACTAAATTCAATGAGATTCTAACACTTAGTGCAAGTGGTTCCAAGTCCCTAGAGTGATTTTCTATCGTATATAGTAGTAAAATACCTTCATTTGACTCCTATATGTGTCATTACATGTTATTAGGATCAAATTGAGTTGGCGGTTTCACTTGGCATTCAATATCTCGTACCGATCTTTCATACAAATCACTCGCCAGAGGTGAGTTCATACCCCTACATTTTCCGTGTTTTTAATGTTTTCAGGGGGGAATACAAGTCAAACTCAAAGTATTTTATTAAGTTTTAAAGTTAGTAATACAGTCCTACGATTTCCACGTGTAATAACATACTCGGATATTTTATCCCCTTTTGTAATATGTTGAGCATAAAGGAAACTTTTAATTTGGAAATCTAACTTGATAGCTTTCAGAAAGGTTTTTACAAAGCATTTTTCATATCAACTCTAATAAACTATAATGGGTATAGTTTGGGATTACCCTCTAGGCAGTTTCTACCAAATCAAATTTCATGGATGAATATGTAAGCTATCGCAGATTTAGTTTATGTTATATATTTTCTCAAGAGTACAAAGTACATTTATTCAAGGATAATTACTGTATTATATTTTCTCTATCTTGTAAACTAGATTATACAAAATTGTGAGGCTCTACTTCAATATTGTACCCTTAAGTGTATAGGGATAAATCCTTTTAGTATAACCAGAGTCTCCTGGAGGGAGAGCGTGAGATTTGTGAATAGATCTATTCGGGACTGACAATCACACACCTAAATTGCTAGCTACAGTTAGGCAGGTATGTCTGGGGTGAACAAATGTCATTTAGCTTAACGCCTGAAGAACGTTATAAAGGTCTCTAGGTCATATCAAGCATGGTTATACGACTCGCAAATAAGTATAAACTAACTTTGGTTTACGGACTCTACTCTTCATTGTTTTATTTTGAGTAATAAAACTACTTTCATAAATACACTAAAAGTAATCAGGGATTTCTAAACTTGCATCTCTACCTCTAGGACGCTTAACCTGTTTTTAGGGAAAATATGGGATTTTTTTCCCAGGATAACGCCGACATTTCTAAAACTGATGGTTTATTTTCTACTAATAGATACTCTTTCAATACTACTTTTCATAAGAAAATATTGGATTTTCTTGAGGAACACTTTTCAAAAGAATCAAAGAACATTTTCCACCAAAACTAAATGCTTATGAACTCACCAGCTTTATGTTGATATTCTTTCAAACTACTTGTATTCTCAGGAAATCAGTAGACAGGTACTTCTTGGATTTAGAGGAGTCGAAGCAATAAGAGTCATGTTTTTATATTTTACATACTTTTGGTGTAATTAAAAACAAGTTTCAAACATTTTTCATATATATATTCATTGTAATGGTTGTGTTTCTATGATTGCTATTGTACAATGATTGTGATGCTAAACATGACATCCTCCACCCCGAAAGGATTCCGCCATCTTGGTTTCGGGGTGTGACAGATTGTTATCAGAGCCCTTGTTTATAGTGAACTAATTATACCAAACCTTACATGGTATACAACTATAAACATTAAGGGGCCTAAGTACTCTAAACTAAAAGTATACATTCAAACTATGAGTACCAGAATTTGTGTCATAGGAAGAACAAAACAAAAGTATTTGGATGTTGGGACACTGTGGTTAAACCTGGGCAGTTATGTAATAATGCCTAAGGTCAATATAGCATGATCAACTATGTTCATTCGAAACACGACCAACATGTTCTTGGGAGTGACTGTGGTGTTACAGCAAGCCTAAAACTTACCAAGAACAAAAATATTCAACATAAAATACTATAGGAGTATTTTAGCTATGGCGAAATTTAATATATAGATTCCAAGTGTTGCTACCTCTTCTTTCTTAAGCAATAACTTACTTGCATTAGTAACCTTTCTGTGACTATCTCTTGGTAGAACACTTTTATTATCGGGATGAGATATATCTTGTTTCATATATCTTGAGGGGTTACCATCCTCTCCTTCCTAATTGTTTCTAGAACAAGATGCCTCCCCGACGAAGACCCATCAGAAGAAACAACGACACCCCACCACCACCACCCCCTTAGTTCGACCCCGTCATGTTGTAGACACCAGTTACAGCCACTGTGACTGCAGCAATGGAACAAGTGAACTCTGGTGGGGCTGGAGATGGAACGGACCCTTAAAGACAAGATAGAAGTCAGGGACATGAAAAGGAGTGTTCCTACAAGTACTTCATGACCGCAAAACCCATGTCCTTCGACGAAAATGGAGGTGTTATTGCTCTGACTCGATGGATCGAGAAGATCGAATCCATCTTCAAAATTTGCGCTTGTTCCAAAGAAAACAAGGTGAAGTTTGCCGCTTGCACTTTCACCGACAGAGCTTTGACCTGGCGGAATGGTCAAATCAAAACCCTAACCCTACCAGTGGCTAATGCCATGGGTTGGGAAAGACTAAAGGAACTCATGATTGTGGAATACTGCTCGAGGGGCGAAGTGCAAAAGTTGGAGCACGAACTCTGGAATTTGAAGATGAAGGGTTCCGACATCGCTGCCTACACTGTTAGATTATGTGATTTGGCTCTCCTCTGTCCGGGAATGGTCACCCCGAAAAGCAAGAAAATTTAGAAGTACATTTGGGGAATGACATAACCAACCAAAGGAAATGTCTTGGCTGCTAGACCGGCTACATTTAAAAGCGCCAAGGATCTGGCGCAGACTCTGATCGATCATGGAGTCGATCTGGATGAGGCATCAGCGGTCGCTGAGCCACAAAAGGAGAGTGGTGAGAAGAAGAAGAAATTTTGGAACAAACGCAAGGGACAATCTCCTCAAGAGCCCTCCAAGAAGCAACAAATAGTGGCAGTCCATGCTGCTACTACTCCTACTGTTGCTCCAATTGCTGCTCCAACCACCCAAGCTCCTACCGGTGGTTATTCAGGGAAACTACCTCTGTGCAACAAGTGTACCTTTCATCATCACGGAACCTACCATGATTTGAACTACAACAACTGTGATAGGAACGGACACACGACCCGACACTGCAAGGCACCAGTCCAACCAACTAATCCAACTCCTAGAGCGGGTGCCAGCCAAACTTGCTATGGATGTAGGGAAGTTGGAAACTTCAAAAGAAACTGATCTAAGACGGCAACAGGCGGCAATACAGGAAGGGTGCTGGTGATGGGCCAGGAGGAAGCGATCGTATTCTTTTCGATTCGTTGATCCTACCGTTGTTATGGGTACGTTCCTCCTTGACAACTCTTATGCATGCATTCTTTTCGATTCGGGTGCGGAGAGGAGTTTTGTCAGTCATCCATTCAAACATCTAATCAAATGTAAATCCCAACCTTTAATCGAAACATTCACCATCAAGATGGCTAACGAAAAGAAAGAGAGCACTAGCGACATATTCATAGGTTGTACTCTTACCCTGGACGCTCATTCCTTTCCCATCGATCTTATGCTAGCCCATAAAAAGTTTCGATGTCATTATCGGCATGGATTGGTTAAGCCCCAATAGTGCTGATATCCTTTGCTTTGAGAAAGTTATCCGCCTCAATCTTCCCTCTAGCGAAGCCCTCATGATTTACAGTGATAAACCCAGTTCGAACCTTCGTATCATTTCACGCATCAAAGCTCAGGAGTATCTGCGAAAGGAGTGCCATGCATTTCTGTAACATCATAAAATTTCCAACCAAAAATTTTCATTTTTACAACCATCAAAACATGAGTGATAAGTTTAGATTCCAAAGTAACAATGTAGTCACAACCGATTACATAACAAAAGATAACAAAATAGTTTCCCCAAGTGTGTGTACAGTCACGCTGGTGCCTTCCCACGGTCCTCACTAGTACCTGAAACACATAATACAACAACTGTAAGCATAAAGCTTAGTGAGTTCCCAAAATACAACATACGCACATACACCTTTCCAGGCCTTGACCTTCCGGTCCATGTGTCTCAGGGGACTTCCGTCCCGACTGGGTAAACCTTTCGGTCCTACACACGTCAACCCTTACAGTCCATATGACCACGCCTTCCGGCCCATATCATGTTGCCTTCCGGCCTAAATCAAACATATCATACATGTCACATATAACAAATAACTTAACACACATAAGGTATATATTTCATATCATATTCGACCTTCCGGTCACACAGTCAAACCCTTCCGGGTACAGTATAGTGAGAAGACTCACCTCGAATGCCTCGCTAAGTCGCTAATCGTGAATCCTGAAATCACTCGGGCTCGAACCCTCGAGCTGCAATCCTCCTATGATATTATAAATCTATAATTATTACTTGTACCACAAAGGTGGGCCATCCTTATCAAGTCAACACAGGTTAACTTGGTCAATCGTCTTAAATCAATTTGGACCGGACTCGGCGAGTGCACACTAGTGACTCGGCGAGTCTACGCATTTTAATCAACTATCAGGGTTATCCCCATTTGACTCGTCGAGTACTCCCCCGACTCGACGAGTTCCCCCTGGGCCTGAATCACAGGGCCACCGCGACTCAACTCGCCGAGTCAAAGGTCAACTCGGCGAGTCCCAACCTGACTCGGTCCACCTGACAAAACCTTTCCAACTCTCTGCGACTCACTGAGTCGCCCACAACTCGGTCCGGACTACACACAGCATGGTCTCAAAGATAATCTTCAAGCAACTCGTCGAGTCTGTTCTTCAGACTCGGCGAGTCCATGCCATGCACCAGCTAAAACTGGCTTTTGCGGTCAGATCCGTTCCATAAATACATAGATCTGGCCTTCCCAAGCTTATTTGTCACGTAAAGTATCAGTCTTGGTTGCCGTCCAATGCATACAAGGCTTATTTTGAAGAAACAACCTCTAATATGGCAAGTTTAGCTTCTAACTCAAAAGAATGGACATAAAGCTTGTCATAAGGGGTCCCCTGGACCTGCTAAAGTCCAGATCTAGGTTCCATATCTCCATGGGACCTCTCATACTTCTTATTCAAGCCAAGAAAAGCAAGAAGAAACCCTAGATTTGGCACATCAACACAAAACACGAAGTTTGGCTCTGGAAATTACCTCAAGAAGACTCCCTTGATGAAATAGCAACAGATCTAAGCTCCCCAACACTTCAAGCTTGCTCCTCCCCCTCCTTTCCTTGCAATATCACACAAAATGATGAACAGATGGCCTTCAAACACACTCACAAGGGCTTACAGACGTATGGAGGCTCTTAGGGTTCAAGGTGGCCGAAAATGAGGGCCATAAGGTCCTTTAAATAGGGCTTAGGGCCGGGAAATTAGGGTTTCACTAAACAGCGCAGACTCGCCGAGTCCATCCCTTGGACTCGCCGAGTCCGGATGCGAACCCCCGCCCAAAACCGCGACCCGACTCGGCGAGTTCGACCTCCAACTCGCCGAGTCCCCTCACAGAATGTCAAAAATATATGAAATGAAGATACCTGGGGATCCGGGCTATTACAATTCTCCCCCACTAGAATAAGACTTCGCCCTCGAAGTCCCACTAGGCAAAAAGCTCTGGATGCTGCTCCTGCATCTCACGTTCCGGCTCCCAGGTCATCTCAGATCCCTTCCGATGCTGCCACTGAACCAATACCAGGGGTACCTCCTTGTTTCTCAAAACCTTGATCTTCCGATCTCTGATGGCTACAGGTCTTTCAGCATAATTCAGGCTTGCATCCACCTGAATATCCTCTAACGGAACCACCGCCGATTCGTCGGCTATACATTTCCTCAGTTGCGACACATGGAAGGTATCGTGAATCTGTCCCAACTCTGCTGGCAAGTCTAAACGGTAGGCTACCCGGCCCACCCTTGCGATCACACGGAAAGGACCAATATATCGGGGCCCCAACTTGCCCCTCTTCCTGAACCGAATCACTCCTTTCCAAGGAGAGACCTTCAGGAGTACGAGATCACCAACTTGGAACTCAAGCTCGGACCGTCGCCTGTCTGCATAACTCTTTTATCGGCACTGAGCGGTCAACAACCTTTGCCTGACCATCTGAATTTGCTCGGTCGTCTGAAGCACGATCTCCGTGCTACCCATAACCTGCTGTCCCACCTCACCCCAACAGATGGGGGTGCGACACCTCCGCCCATACAACAGCTCAAAGGGCGGCATACCAATGCTTGAATGATGGTTGTTGTTATACGAGAACTCTGCTAAAGGTATATAGGTGTCCCAGCTCCCTCCGAAGTCCAACACACATGCCCGAAGCATGTCCTCGAGCGTCTGAATTGTCCGTTCACTCTGACCGTCTGTCTGAGGATGATATGTCGTACTGAAATGTAACCTAGTACCCAACTCCTCATGGAATTTCTTCCAGAACCTGGAAGTGAAACGCACGTCACGGTCCGAGATAATCGAGATCGGCACCCCGTACCGAGATACTACTTCCCTCACATATAACTCGGCCAACTTCTCCGCAGAAGAGCTCTCGCTAATGGCTAGAAAATGAACGCTCTTTGTCAGCCGATCCACGATCACCCAAATCGCATCGACTCCTCTCGCCGTTCGCGGTAACTTGGTGATCAAATCCATAGAGATTTGTTCCCACTTCCATTCAGGAATCTCTAGCGGTTGCAGCTTACCGTGCGGTCGCTGGTGTTCGGCCTTGACCTGCCGACAAGTCAAGCACCTCTCGACGAACCAAGCGACATCCCTTTTCATACATGGCCACCAGTACTCCTTCTTGAGATCCAAATACATTTTCATGGCACCAGGATGAATCGAGAATTTTGATCGGTGTGCTTCCTCCATCAAAATAGTGCGCGCACCGCCCACAAACGGCACCCAAATCCGTCCCTGAAAAGTCATAAGCCCTCGACCATCCGTAACAAATCCTGATACCTGACCTACAACTCGTTCTTTCTTCTGGTGTTCCGGCTTCGCAGCCTCCACCTGAGCCCCTCGAATAATATCCAGGATCGGGGTCAAAACCGTCAATCTCATACAAACGTCTCGGATCGGGGTGCTATCCGTCCTACGGCTCAATGCGTCGGCTACCACATTAGCCTTGCCCGGGTGGTACAGGATCTCATAATCGTAATCCTTCACCACATCCAACCACCTCCTCTGTCGCATATTCAGATTTGGCTGATCCATCAAGTATTTCAAGCTCTTATGGTCCATGTAAATCGTACACCGAACCCCGTACAAATAGTGTCGCCAGATCTTGAGGGCAAACACCACCGCCCCCAATTCCAGGTCGTGCGTGGGATATCTCGACTCATGAGGCTTCAACTGCCTCGAAGCGTACGCTATCACATGACCTCTCTGCATAAGTACCGCCCCCAAACCCGATATAGAGGCATCACAGTATACCACAAAATCCTCCATCCCTTCCGGGAGTGCAAGCACTGGAGCCTCGCACAATTTCTGACGAAGCGTCTCAAATGAAGACTGCTGCTCCGGTCCCCATGAAAACGTAACACCCTTCCGGGTCATCCTAGTAAGTGGCACAGCGATCTTGGAGAAATCCTTGATAAATCTGCGGTAATATCTAGCCAAACCCAGAAAACTCCTGATCTCGGTGGGCGATCTCGGCACCTCCCACCTCAACACCGCCTCAATCTTGGCCGGGTCGACCAATATCCCCTTCTGGTTCACAAGATGCCCGAGGAACTGGACCTCTCGTAACCAGAAATCACACTTGGAGAACTTGGCATACAGTCTCTCCGATCTCAAAACCCGAAGAATCTCCCGCAAATGTTCCTCATGTTGGTCCCTAGTCCTTGAATAAACCAAAATATCATCGATGAATACGATCACCGACCGGTCCAGCATCGGTCGGCACACCCGGTTCATGAGATCCATGAATGCGGCCGGAGCATTGGTGAGCCCAAAAGGCATCACCACAAACTCATAATGTCCATAACGAGTCCTGAAAGCAGTCTTTTGGATATCCTCCTCGCGAACCCTCATCTGATGATATCCCGACCTCAAGTTAATCTTGGAAAACCAAGATGCCCCCTCCAACTGATCGAACAGATCGTCGATCCTAGGTAACGGGTATCGGTTCTTAACCGTCAACTTGTTCAACTCCTGATAATCGATACACATTCGATGTGAACCATCCTTCTTCTTGACGAACAAAATCGGCGCTCCCCAAGGCGAACTACTCGGTCGAATGAATCCCTTTCCCAACAGCTCCTGAAGCTGCGAGGATAACTCCTGCATTTCCGGTGGAGCGAGACGGTAAGGCGCCTTGGCGATGGGCGCCGCTCCCGGAACCAAATCGATACGAAACTCCACTTGCCTCTCCGGAGGCACACCTGGTAACTCCTCGGGGAACACATCCGAAAACTCGCATACAACCGGAACGTCGTCAACTGAATTGGGCCTCTCCGCGGTCACACGAGTATCCATCACATAGGCTACAAATCCATCACAGCCCTGCTGCAAACTCTGCCTTGCCCTGGCAGCCGAACAAAACGCCGACCCACACCGGGTCCCCTCGCCATAAACCGTGAGCACTCCCCCACTAGGGTCTCGAATCATCACCAGCTGTCTCTCGCAGTCAATGACTGCCCCAAACTTGCTCAACCAATCCATGCCCACGATAATGCAAACATCCCCCATAGCTATAGGGACCAAGTCTATAGGAAACTCGACCCCAAAAATCTCGAGCACGCATCCTCGAATCACCTCGGTGGCGTATACCGCTCTCTCATTCGCTATAGCAACTCGTAGGGGACGACTCATCGTCTCCCGATTGATAACGATGTGCTGGCTAAAAGCCAACGAAACAAAGGATCGACTCGCACCCAAGTCGAATAATACCAAAGCAGGCACATGATTCACAAGAAAAGTACCTACGCAGATAGTAATATAAGCATAATAGCTTAACATAAATGTAAATACATGAAAGAATACATACCGGCCACAACATCAGGCGCCGCGCGGACCTCCTCCGCAGTCAACTGGAAAGCTCTCCCACGAGCCTTCGGAGCCTCGGTCTTCACTGGCCGAACCTCAGGAACCCTGGCAGCAGGCGAAGATCCCTGGCGAAGCTGGGGGCACTCGGCCTTCTGATGGCCAGTCTGGTTGCAATGGAAGCAAACCATAAATCCCTTGGGGCAATCCCTCGCAATGTGCCCCTCCTTACCACACTTGTAGCAAGCACCCGATCGACATGCCCCCTCGTGACCCTTGCCGCACTTCCCACAAGTGCGGCTCTTCTGTCCTCCGGATCTCAAGTCAGCGGACTTGGTCCGCTTGGCTGCCGGCTGCGACTGAGCCGGCCGCCGATCCACCCGTTGAGACTCGACCTCCTCCCTGGCCTAGGTCTCCAACTCGATCTCACGCTTCCTGGCATTCGCCTGAAGCTCAGCAAAAGTCTGATATAACGAGTTCGATACGAACTCCCGGATGTCTCTCCTCAGCACTCCCAAATACCGGCTCATCCGAGCTTGCTCCGTGGACACCTGCTCGGGGCAGAACATCGCCCTCTCATGAAATTTCCGCGTGACCACTGTAACCGAATCATTACCCTGCTTGAGGGTCAAGAACTCCTGAACCAACCGTTCCCTCTCCACCGGGGGAACATACTCGTCTCTGAACATAGCAGTAAATCTCTCCCAAGTCACGGCTGAAACCTCCGCAAGAGTGAAGTTCGCCGTCACGAACTTCCACCAATCCTTTGCTCCCAGGCGGAGCTGGTTCAAGGCGAACCGTACCCTCAGATGCTCCGGACATGAACAAGTATCGAAGCATCCCTCGATATCAGCAATCCATCTCATCGCAGCAATCGGATCCTGTGTCCCGTCAAACTCTGGTGGTTTCGTGTTGCTGAACTCCCGGAACAGCAACGAGTCACCCCCCTGTGGTCTGGCAGCGGCCACAGCTGCGGTAGCTGCAGCTGCGGCAGCCTCAGTCAACGCGGCGTACCGCTCATCAAATGTCTCCATCAGCGTGGTCTTAATAGACCCAAACATCTCCGGAATCTCGGCCCGGATCGCGGCAGCTACCTCCTCATGAATCATCTGACGAAGCTCCTCGTCAGTCACTCCACTCGTACCAGGTCTGTGTCGTGGTCCAACCATGATGTCTCTGAAATACAACATAAAAATATCAGAGACTCTATCGGGCAGAATCGCACTCGATAACGCAGTCTTACTCAGTCTCCGATACTCAGGGATTCTTACTTGGGCTGCCCACTGACCCGGTGTCCTTGGTAGTACGGGCCCAATACTACCAATTACACCGCGTCGGTATTCACCCCAAGTCCTCCTCCCCAAACCCCGAATCCTGAGTACTCTATTCTTATCATACTCTAGTTACCCACTCGCTCTCGAGCACCTCATAGAAGCAGGTTTCCCTAGACTAAGGCATCACAAAATCAGGCCACTCTAGTCCTAATATGTATACCTAGTCTACTAGCATGCGTATCATATCATATCATATATCGTAACACATATAATAAGAGTATTTTGGGGATTTTTACCGTTCGGGCGCTGGCTGACCGTACACACTTTTTCTTCTTTGGTCGTCTCACTTATCAAAAAATTTATTACTTATTTATTTATTTATTTTTATTTTTTTAAAATTTTTCTCAAATCCCCGGTTTGAGTTCAGTTACGCCCGAAGGTGTACCCGAATCCCTCAAACCAAGGCTCTGATACCAACTTGTAACGTCATAAAATTTCCAACCAAAAATTTTCATTTTTACAACCATCAAAACATGAGTGATAAGTTTAGATTCCAAAGTAACAATGTAGTCACAACCGATTACATAACAAAAGATAACAAAATAGTTTCCCCAAGTGTGTGTACGGTCACGCTGGCGCCTTCCCATGGTCCTCACTAGTACCTGAAACACATAATACAACAACTGTAAGCATAAAGCTTAGTGAGTTCCCAAAATACAACATACGCACATACGCCTTTCCAGGCCTTGACCTTCCGGTCCATGTGTCTCAGGGGACTTCCGTCCCGACTGGGTAAACCTTCCGGTCCTACCCACGTCAACCCTTACAGTCCATATGACCACACCTTCCGGCCCATATCATGTTGCCTTCCGGCCCAAATCAAACATATCATACATGTCACATATAACAAATAACTTAACACACATAAGGTATATATTTCATATCATATTCGACCTTCCGGTCACACAGTCAAACCCTTCCGGGTACAGTATAGTGAGAAGACTCACCTCGAATGCCTCGCTAAGTCGCTAATCGTGAATCATGAAATCACTCGGGCTCGAACCCTCGAGCTGCAATCCTCCTATGATATTATAAATCTATAATTATTACTTGTACCACAAAGGTGGGCCATCCTTATCAAGTCAACACAGGTTAACTTGGTCAATCGTCTTTAATCAATTTGGACCGGACTCGGCGAGTGCACACTAGTGACTCGGCGAGTCTACGCATTTTAATCAACTATCAGGGTTATCCCTTTTGACTCGTCGAGTACTCCCCCGACTCGACGAGTTCCCCCTGGGCCTGAATCACAGGGCCACCGCGACTCAACTCGCCGAGTCGAAGGTCAACTCGGCGAGTCCCAACCTGACTCGGTCCACCTGACAAAACCTTTCCAACTCTCTGCGACTCACTAAGTCGCCCACAACTCGGTCCGGACTACACACAGGATGGTCTCAAAGACAATCTTCAAGCGACTCGTCGAGTCTGTTCTTCAGACTCGGCGAGTCCATGCCATGCACCAGCTAAAACTGGCTTTTGCGGTCAGATCCGTTCCATAAATACATAGATCTGGCCTTCCCAAGCTTATTTGTCACGTAAAGTCTCAGTCTTGGTTGCCATGCAATGCATACAAGGCTTATTTTGAAGAAACAACCTCTAATATGGCAAGTTTAGCTTCTAACTCAAAAGAATGGACATAAAGCTTGTCATAAGGGGTCCCCTAGACCTGCTAAAGTCCAGATCTAGGTTCCATATCTCCATGGGACCTCTCATACTTCTTATTCAAGCCAAGAAAAGCAAGAAGAAACCCTAGATTTGGCACATCAACACAAAACACGAAGTTTGGCTCTAGAAATTACCTCAAGAAGACTCCCTTGATGAAATAGCAAAAGATCTAAGCTCCCCAACACTTCAAGCTTGCTCCTCCCCCTCCTTTCCTTGCAATATCACACAAAATGATGAACAAATGGCCTTCAAACACACTCACAAGGGCTTACAGACGTATGGAGGCTCTTAGGGTTCAAGGTGACCGCAAATGAGGGCCATAAGGTCCTTTAAATAGGGCTTAGGGCCGGGAAATTAGGGTTTCACTAAACAGCACAGACTCGCCGAGTCCATCCCTTGGACTCGCCGAGTCCGGACGCGAACCCCCGCCCAAAACCGCGACCCGACTCGGCGAGTTCGACCTCCAACTCGCCGAGTCCCCTCACAGAATGTCAAAAATATATGAAATGAAGATACCTGGGGATCCAGGCTGTTACAATTTCTAGCTCATGTTATTGATGAGACGCAAAGGGTTAAAAACCTCAAGAGCATCCCCGAAGTCTGCAACTTTCCTGATGTCTTCCCTGAATATCTTCTATGAATTCCTCCCAAGCATCAAGTCGAGTTTCGTATTGACATAATCCCCGGAACTACTCCTGTAGCTAAATCTCCCTACCGCCTAGCGCCAGCAGAAATGCAAGAATTATCCAGCCAGCTCAATGAGCTTATCAGCAAAGGATTCATAAGACCGAGTTCCTCACCCTGGGGAGCCCCGATCTTGTTCGTAAAGAGGAAAGATGGATCCTTCCGGATGTGCATTAACTACCGAGAGCTGAACAAGCTTACCATCAAGAACCGTTATCCCCTACCCAGAATCGACGACCTCTACGATCAACTTCAGGGAGCCAATTACTTTTCGAAGATAGATCTAAGATCAGGGTATCATCAGTTGCGGATTCACGAGAATGATTGCCCAAGACAGCATTCCGAACTCGCTATGGACACTACGAATTTGTAGTTATGCCCTTTGGTACAAACAACGCACCGGCGGTATTCATGGATCTGATGAATCGGTGTGCCACCATTTCCTAGACAAGTTCGTGATCGTGTACATTGACGATATACTTGTTTGTTCGCAGAGCGAAGATGATCATAAACAGCACTTGAGACTAGTACTAGAAACATTAAGGGCGGAGAAACTATATGCAAAATTCTCAAAGTGTGATTTTTGGATCAGGAAAGTAACTTTCCTTGGTGACATGGTTAGCGAGGAAGGAATACACGTGGACCCTTCCAAGATCAAAGCGATCAAGAATTGGTCAGCACCAAATACATCCACAGAAATCCACCAATTCTTGCGTCTCGCTGGCTATTATCGTAGATTTATCTAAAACTTCTCCAAAATCGCTAAGCCTTTAACCACCCTAACACAAAAAGGTGTAACCTTTAGTTGGGGAGAAAATCAAGAAATTGCATTCCAAACATTGAAGCAGACCCTATGCTGCGCACCTATCTTGTCCCTGCCCGAGGGGACAGAAGACTTCGTTGTCTACTGTGATGCATCCAATCAGGGCCTATGCTATGTGCTCATGCAGCGGGGAAAGGTTATCGCCTATGCCTCGAGGCAGTTGAAAACACATGAAGTCCATTACACAACTCACGATCTAGAGTTGGGAGCAGTGGTCTTTGCATTAAAGATCTGGAGACACTATCTCTACGGAACCAAGTGCACTATCTTCACCGACCATAAAAGTTTGCAGCATATCTTCGATCAGAAGGAGTTCAACAGTAGGCGTAGGCGATGGGTAGAGTTACTAAGTGACTACGAGTGCGAAATACACTACCATCCAGGCAAGGCCAATGTGGTAGCAGATGCCCACAACCAAAAGGAGTATTCATGGCGTAAGGTGAAGGCATTGACTATGACCATCCATTCCCGGTTATCCACACAAATACGAGAGGCTCAGCTGGAAGCCTTAAAACCAGAGAACATGTTGGATGAAGCCTTGTGGGGAATGGAAAAGGACTTAGAGTTCAATGGAGATGGAGTTTACTGTTTCAAGAACCGTATCTGGACCCCAAAGTATGGTGGTTACAGAGAAGTTGTCATGAACGAAGCTCAGAAGAAAAGGTACTCCGTTCACCCAGGTTCGGATAAAATGTATATGGATCTCAAACAACTCTATTGGTGACCAAACATGAAGGCAAAAATTCCTACTTTCATGGGCAAGTGCCTGACTTGTTCCAAGGTAAAAGTAGAATGTCAAAAGCCCTCATGTTTGCTTTAGCAGTCGAAGATACCAGAGTAGAAGTGGGAAATGATCATCATGAATTTTATCACCAAGTTACCCAGATCTTCTAGTAGGCACGACGCCATCTGGGTAATTGTTGATCGGTTGACTAAATCCGCCCACTTCCTGGCAATCAAAGAAAACTTCAATATGTATCTTCGTGACATAGTTCGCCTTCATGGTGTACTTGTATCCATTATCTCCGATCGAGATAGCAGGTTTACATCGAGGTTATGGCAATCACTACAGAAAGCTCTTGGAACTAAGTTGGATATGAGCATGGCTTATCATCTGCAGACAGATGGACAGAGTGAGAGAACGATCCAGACATTGGAGGATATGTTGAGGGCATGTGTCATCAACTCCGGCACATCATGGGACACTCATCTTCCTTTGGTCGAATTTTCCTACAACAACAGCTACCATACCAGCATCAAGGTTGTGCCGTTTGAAGCCCTCTATGGCCATAAGTGCAGATCCCCTCTGTGATGGGCTGAGGTGGGTGACACGCAGCTAGCCAAGGGTCAAGTCCCTGACAGCACTCTCACAGGTCCTGAGATCATTCGAGTGACAACTGAAAAGATCGTACAAATTCGAGAACAATTGAAAGCCTCACGAGATAGACAAAAGAGCTACACCGATAAGAGACAAAAACCCTTGGAATTCCATGTGGGCGACCGTGTCCTTCTAAAGGCCTCACCCTGGAAAGGCATGATACGTTTCGGAAAGCATGGAAAACTAAACCCAAGGTACATTGGACCCTTCGAGATCCTTGCTAGGATCGGTCCCGTAGCATACAAACTCCAGTTACTGCGAGAACTCAGCAACGTCCATCCCTTCTTCCACGTGTCGAACCTAAAGAAGTGTTAGTCTGACGATACACTTGTGATTCTCGACTAAATTGCTCTAGACGATGTTCTGCACTTTGTGGAAGAACCTGTTGAAATCATGGACTGGGAAGTCAAATGTACGAAGCAGAGTCGCATCCTGATAGTGAAGGTCCGCTGGAATGCCAAGCGGGGACCCGAATTCACTTGGTAGTACGAGGATTCTATAAAGTAGAAGTACCCTCATCTATTTCCTAGTTCATGATTTGTACTCTACTCTTGAATTTCGGGACGAAATTCCCTCTAACGTGGGGATGATGTGACAACCCGGAACTTTCTCATTGTACATCTAGTCAATTCAATCAATGTAAAACTTGTTCTGATAACTTCTAGCACTGTTTAAGATTTCATTTAAGTGTTCTAAGCTTGGGTACAGCAAGTTTTAGGTTAGGAATGAGTCAACAAGTCGTGTAGTGTCAAAATCAGCCCACACACCCCTTTTGGAGGAGTGTGCAACCGCACACATAGGTGTACAGCTGTACACACCCCTCATGGACACACACCCAATCATATATAAAGGGTAGACTCCTTTCCTCTCATTCGTTTCACTCCTTGGCCGCACACTACACCATTCTCTCAAGCTTCTTCAACCGTGAACCCTCCAAGGCGTCAAGAACGTGAGTAATTAATTCATCCCCTAACTTGCACACCATGAAAGACCACTCTATCTAAGCATTGGGATTTCAATAATTGTCATGTTCTTCATGTCTAGAAGAGAGTGCGGCTGCACACCCCCATAAGATTGCCGCAGACTCCTAAAAGACCCTCCAAAGTGAGAGTTTGACCTCTATACTCGAGATAGACATGACCCTAGCCTTATTGCACCTTGGAATTCACATTTTGGACATCTTCATGTGGGGTGTAAGACCGCACACACCTGTATACGGCCGCACACACCCTTGTGCGGCAGCACACTCCTTGTGTGTGGCAACACACTCCCGTATGCGACCACACACACACCCTAGGACCATAAACCCATTTCTGGGACCCTTAACTTGCACTACAATCGAGTATAAACCTAGAACACTTCATGGATGCAAGTATGGACCTTGAAAATACCACAAAGGCACCTTTCGTCATGAGTTTATGTTTGCACACCCATGGCCACACACACCTTTAAGGTGGCCATACCCCCCCCCCCCCCCCGCCTTACTCAATTCTATGAGGTTCTAACACTTAGTGCAAGTTGTTCCAAGTCCCTAGAGTGATTTTCTATCGTATCTAGTAGTAAAATACCTTCATTTGACTCCTATATGTGTCATTACATGTTATTAGGATCAAATTGAGTTCGAGGTTTCACTTGGCATTCAATATCTCGTACCGATCTTTCATACAAATCACTCGCCCGAGGTAAGTTCATACCCCTATATTTTCCGTGTTTTTAATGTTTTCAGGGGGAATACAAGTCAAACTCAAAGTATTTTATTAAGTTTTAAATTTAGTAATACAGTCCTATGATTTCCACGTGTAATAACATATTCGAATATTTTATCCCCTTTTGTAATATGTTGAGCATAAGGGAAATTTTTAATTTGGAAATCTAACTTGATAGCTTTCAGAAAGGTTTTTACAAAGCATTTTTCATATCAACTCTAATAAACTATAATGGGTATAGTTTGGGATTACCCTCTAGGCAGTTTCTACCAAATCAAATTTCATGGATGAATATGTAAGCTATTGCAGATTTAGTTTATGTTATATATTTTCTCAAGAGTACAAAGTACATTTACTCAAGGATAATTACTGTATTATATTTTCTCTATCTTGTAAACTAGATTATACAAAATTGTGAGGCTCTACTTCAATATTGTACCCTTAAGTGTATAGGGATAAATCCTTTTAGTATAACCAGAGTCTCCTGGAGGGAGAGCGTGAGATTTGTGAATAGATCTATTCGGGACTGACAATCACACACCTAAATTGCTAGCTACAGTTAGGCAGGCATGTCTGGGGTGAACAAATGTCATTTAGCTTAACGCCTGAAGAACGTTATAAAGGTCTCTAGGTCATATCAAGCATGGTTATACGACTCGCAAATAAGTATAAACTAACTTTGGTTTACGGACTCTACTCTTCATTGTTTTATTTTGAGTAATAAAACTACTTTCATAAATACACTAAAAGTAATCAGGGATTTCTAAACTTGCATCTCTACCTCTAGGACGGTTAACCTGTTTTTAGGGAAAATATGGGATTTTTTTCCCAGGATAACGCCGACATTTCTAAAACTGATGGTTTATTTTCTACTAATAGATACTCCTTCAACACTACTTTGTATAAGAAAATATGAGATTCTCTTGAGGAACACTTTTCAAAAGAATCAAAGAACATTTTCCACCAAAACTAAATGTTTATGAACTCACCAGCTTTATGCTGATATTCTTTCAAACTACTTGTATTCTTAGGAAATCAGTAGACAGGTACTTCTTGGATTTAGAGGAGTCGGAGCAATAAGAGTCATGTTTTTATATTCTACATACTTTTGGTGTAATTAAAACAAGTTTCAGACTGATGTAAACATTTTTCATATATATATATATATATATATATATATATATATATATATATATATATATATATATATATATATATATATATATATATATATATACATATATATATATATATAGATCCGGTAAGAAATTTTTTTTGGTAGGAAGGTAAAAAGTTTTTTGTCTACATATTTTTTTGACGAACAAAATAAATGAATCACTAGATGATTCATTTGTAAGATGATTCACAAGAAAAAATTCCCAAAAAAACATTTTTATGATTCATTTTTAAGTAAATTAAGAAAAAATTCATTTTTATGATAATTTTAGTGAATAACAACAAAATCATTGTATAAATGAATCATCGAGATGTTTTTTTGAGAATTTTTTCTTGTGAATCATCTTACAAATGAATCATCTAATGATTCATTTTTTTGTTCGCGAAAAAAATATGTAGAAAAAAAACTTCTTACCTTCCTACCAAAAATTTCCTTCTTATTTGATCTTGACTATATATATATATATATTCATTGTAATTGTTGTGTTACTATGATTGCTATTATATAATTGTTGTGATGTTAAACATGACGTCCTTCACCCCCGGAACGATTCCGTCATCCTGGTTTCGGGGTGTGACACAAACATATCATCGCAAGCTCTACAAAGAAATGATCAAGATATCATGAATGTTATATGTTTGGTGAAATCAACTACTACACTGTTAAAAAAGATGAGAAATGATAGGTTTGATGCACTTATATTGGATATCACCTTTTTGTGAGAATAATATTGAACATGAAGGAAGTTTATGTTAATCCAATAATCTGAAGACAATATACTGTTATCTCTAATCGCCATTATTACGAGATTTTTTGTTTTAACATGTTTTTCGATATTTTAATTCAAGAGTTCGGTGATCGTTTTAGTGAAGTAAATTGAACTGATTATTTGTATGACAGGTTTGAATCTACACAATTCATTTTGTGGCTTTGACCCATTAAAGTTACGGAAGTTTGTCGATTTCCATCCACATGATTTTAGCTTATAATGATAGGTTGGATATTCTACATGAACTTTTAGTTTACTACACTCGTATGCAACAAGATGAAATATTTGCTACTTTGAAAAGTATATTCAACCTTGCTAAAGTGATGGTGGTAACCAAGATGCATCTTTCCTTTCTTTTGATTTATCGATTAGTGAAGTTGTCATTGGTTTTGCCAGTTGCAACCACAACCGTAAAGAGATGTTTTTACGCGATGAAGTTTGTAAAGTCGGATTTATGGAATCGGATTTCGAATGAACTTTTAAATAATTGTGTAATTAGCACGGTTGAAAGAGAAAGATTTCCAAGGTTACAAATGAAAACGACCGTTTCTTAGCAATGTGTTCTCGTAAATTTCAACTGTAAAATGACATTAGGTTAAAGGTTTTTATGTTAGTCTATTTTAGGTTTTATTTAGAGAAATCTTATTATTTTGGAAAAAAAATTTGATAAAGTCCTAAAAGAAATTTTGAACAGAAAATTTTCAATTACTTAATTTTACACGATAATCTATCATTTCCTGATAAAATAAAAATAAGGAATTTTTCATTAATTTAGACAAAATATTAATTAATCAGAACTTTTTTGTTCAAAAAAATAAATTAAAACTTTATCAAAAAATTTCACTGTAGGACTTTTCTGCATACTCTTCTATTTTTTATTGTTTTAGTATTTTCTTTTATATATTTATACGGTCAACAATCAACAATCAAAAATACATCCAACTTGACTTCCTTTGTTCAATCCGACTATGACTCACTTACAGAAAAGGTGATAGAAGTAAAGGTGATAGGTTTCAAACTTCCGACTTCAAACTTGGTGGATAAAGTATCAAGGTAAAACTTAAAATATCTAAAACATTAGAAGTAATAAACAAAAGTTAAAAACAATAAAGAGAGAAAATATCATAGTTAAATTTAAATCAGCACAAATAAAACTTAAAAACAAAAATTTTGAGTATTTACAACCCAACTAGTAAAAACATATAATCATTTGGTCTAATTGTGTGAGTATAATTACAAGGTGTTTGAAAATTTACCTATTTCTAAAGGTTGTAGGTTCAAATCATATGGTGAACAAATGAGTAGTTTAGAAGTATAATTTAGAGGATGCGTATGTTAATCATTAAAAAGAAAAAAAGATAAAACATGATAGACTCAAAAAAATCAAGATGAATTTAAATATAAAAATATATTTGAAAATTTTAGAACATGCGAGGGAATCACGAGTAGAACTATTGTCACCCAAGCGAAATGTTGCTCTACAATCCATAGAATCGTATGGTTGAGTTAATTGGTGCGCTAAAAAATTTAAAAGGCGAAAATATTTGGTTTACTAAAATATTAATTATTATTCATGATGTTGCAAATCACACGGGGTTACTACTTGGGTTTGTCATTTTCTATCAATCTACATCAACATAACTTCATTTTGGTTTTAAAACCCCATGATCTCAATTTTTTTTCTTTTCTATTTTTTCTCTTTGTCATTTTAAGTTTTTTTAAAAACAATTAATTAAAAGGATAATGACTTAAAATAATAATATATCTTTTGATTTGTATATATTTTATCAGTAAGCTTTTTTTCGTTTATATTTATCTCTTCAACTTGTTTAACTATATATATTCAGTCCTTATAACCAACTATTCCATGTAAACCGGAAAAAAAAATAACTTTATAGGATAATATATTTTTCATTTGTACATAATTAGTCCTTAATTTGTTTTTTTTTTTTTTTGTATATTTAGTCTTTAACATTAAAAACTAAATGTATAAAACATATATTACACTATTAAATCATATTTTCCAATTTACATGGACTACTCATAAGAATATAATATGTAGAATCAAACAAGTTGTAAGGACAAATGTAGACAAAATAAAAACTCAATAACCAAATATATATACAAATCAAAAAGTTATTACTCTTTTAAGTCATTATCCCTTAATATATATATATATATATATATATATATATATATATATATATATATATATATATATATATATATATATATATATATATATATATTCCAAAATCTCATATCACCAAAAAGATTAAAAGAAGTTAAATAACCATTCAAATTCTAGTGAAAGCCATTAATATTTAATATTAAGAATAACTTTTATGTTTCTTTTCACACAAATTTCATCATTAGATTAGGAAAAAGATAACTATATTCTGAAAAATATTTTATTAAATAATTAAATACACTAATCTTAATCTTACCCATTAGCCAACATTAAAAAAATATATACAATTCTACGCTAATAACATACAAAGTGTAGTCCACTACTCCGTCCATGTGGTCATAAAGGTTCGTCTACAGTGACTCCAGTGCATGAGACATAATCTTATGTTCGCAGCGGGGATTAGTCGGTACGCGAAAGCTAACTCGAAAACCATCTTTAGGAAGTTTCATCTTCTAAAAAAAACTTACAAACTAGAGTAAATTACAAATTCGGTCCCCATATTTTACTCAAAAACACAAGTGTCGTCCACTTTTTAGTGTCTTCTTAAAGTCGTCTTTTTTAGTTTGCAATTAGTTATAGGTTTAGTAATTTTTTACAAAAGTCACGTTTTTGATTATAGCTAGGGGACCAAATTTTGTTACAAATTAAAATTTTAAGGACAGCTTTAGAATTTAGAAATATATCAATAATGGACGGAACATGTAATTTTAGTAAAACACAAAGACCAAATTTGTACTTTGCAAATTAATCTACGAAAGTGATTTAATTTAGGCTAAAATATTTTTGATTCATCAAACTAATTTAACTTAAACTAAAATCTAATTAAATCATATACTCCTTCATCACACGCCATAAAAGAATCAACATATAAATTAGTGTAAGATATTACAAAAATCTTTACTTAGTTCAAAATATCATCATCTGAAATGCTAGAAAATAAACGCTCAATCACCCCACTATCCTATTCTTAAATCTATTTTTTGGAACTATCAATCTTTAGCTAATGACACATTGATATTTAATATCACTAAACTCTAAGCCCTTAAGTTTCTTATTACAAATTTTTATTTTGAAAAGAGTACCACTTATAACAATATGATAACCAATGAAAAGCTAGTAAACATGGTTACTCTAATAACAAATCATTTGAATATACATGGCCAAATTTCATAATCTACATTTATTGTCCAGTATGGGACTTGGGCCCAATGTCCCTACCACATCATCTTGACACTGCTAGATAAATATCCTTACTTTTTTTTTCAGTCTAATCACCAAAATAAGTTTTTGACGGGTTAAACACTAAGAATTTGTTTTCATTTTTCAAAAGGGCCTCTACATAAAACCATTCCAATAATTCTTTTTTACGAATTAACCATTGAACTTTTGAATTTTTTTTTTAAAAACACAACTTTAACTAGAAAGATACTCTTTTTTGTTTTTTGCAATACATTACCAAAAAGAAAAAGACAAACAAAAGCCCACTGGTTTTTTAAATAATAAAAATACAGACTCTCAAGTGGTTAAACTGAAAAAAAAAATACATAGATTTTTATGGAGTTTGGCCAAAAACAAAAACGAAAGTCGACATGCATTAACATAATAGATCAAACAAAAAAACAGAGGGTAACATAAACGAATTCAAGATTTTGTTTCCTTTTTTTTCTTTTCTTTTTCTTTAACTTTAAACTTATAACACCGCCAAAATCCTGTCAAAACTGCCAACTAATTTTTCTGAATTCAACCAGAAGGCTGGTGTTTACTGTTTAGTCCTTACTTCTACTATATACTCTATAACAGAACAAAGACACACTCTCTCAAATTTACAATCCAAACACACATCACTTTTTTCTAATTCACCCCCTACACCCTCTCTATATATCAATTCCAATTCACATCCCAAATCCAACTCATCTCCACTTGTGTCCAAATGACACCCAACTTCACATTCACAACTCCCAACTTCCCTCCCTTCAAAAAACGTCTTAATATTTTTATAAAGATTTAAAGATAATGATGTCACTGTATCGTGAACGTCTTCCGTTGTCAACTTACTTGACTTTTTCTTCTCCTCCCACGAAGAGATTATAATCGTCCGCATCACGTTTTGGAGATTCAACATGCATTTTGGGCAAAATCTGTATAATAAGGATACGGGAGGTTTTGAAACTTGGTGGTTGATATTTGTGCTTTTCTCATTATCTGTTGGATTATTTTTGGATAAAGTTGATTCTTCATGAACATGAGCATGAACAAATCCATTGGAAAGCTTAGATGAAGTAGACTCTTGAGTCTCTATTATAACTTGGGTGGAATTCGATTCATCAACAAGAGATTCCACATGTTCTTCCTTTGATTTTGATATATCTTCATTAAATCCTTGGGTATGTGAGGGTTTCTCCATAATAGGCTCATCATCATCGTCATTGCCTTCAACAATATCATTTTTCGCCTCCATGATTTGAGGTGTCTCAAGACTGAAACAAAAGTCAAAGTCAAAATGGTTGACTTGTGAAAAAAGTTGAAAAAATTAATATACCTTTGGAGTGTGTAAGCCCAGCTGTTCACCATATCTTCAAGATACGCAACTTGTGATAAAACACGACCAAATTGTCTTCTGTCTTTTCCACCTTCAACTCTCGCATTAATTTCTGAAGTTAAAACCTCCAACACTTTCCTAACATCTCGCGTAACTTCACGTAATGACGAATATACCCCTCGATATGCCAACAAACCAACAGCGATCAACCCACGAACAAATCCGTATTTTACTTTCCCTTTAACGTTACTACCACCAATTACTGACGACTTTGCTGACGTGTCACTAGGTCGGATGATACAAGAATTAAAAGGCCAGCCTTTCCCTTTCCAAGTGCCATCAATTTCAGTAAAGGGGCCTTCTTTTAGCTTTGATGTCACCCAACAAAGTTCAGCAAAATGAGGGTATTGTAGGATTTGGTAACCGAATGTTGAGATTGCCAACAGTAGATTTGATTTTCCTTTTTCTTCCTTTTTTGTAGGTGGGAGTGAAGAGGGGGTTTGGTTTTGGAATGTGTATTCTTCTGTTGGTATGTCGGTGTCCACGTCAGCATTGGGTGGATGAGGTTTTTGATGAGTCAGCTCGATGAAATATCTTGCCACGTCATTTGATAGCTTTTTAGCAGATGAAGTTACGACAATATCAAGGTCAAGGTCAAAGTCAATATTGACCGAAAATCTTGGGATTGTACTCCCAACTTGACTTGAAGGGTTGAGGTTCTGTTTGTTTGTTGTTCCAAAAAAATCCTTTATTCTTAAGGGGAGTAATTCAAATGGGACTTCTGATGTAGCCTGTTTGTGAAATGAGAATAACATCGATTAGGAAGGGTATTTTTGTCTTTTAATGTTTTACCAAGATAAATTCTTACCAGGATCATCAAAGATGAGGAGATGAATATGGACTCCGCCTGTTCGACAAAAGAGCTCCAAAGGTGAGAGGACTTTAAGACTGAGGGTATTTCGGTCTTTTCGGGTTTTTCCTTTTCTTCTTCATCGAATTGATTGTATGTTTCCAATGCCCACAAATCGATTCTTGGCATGAATATCATGCATGAACCAACACCAGCACATCTCACTGCAAATAATTTATCATCATTAAAATTTTACAAAAAAATAAATAAATAAATGAAAATTACCTAGAATTTGGGAAAGCCCCTGAAGCATGTCCCCATTTCCTTCCTGTAACATGGTAGCCAAATCAAGCTTCTGAAGCACAGCATTTCCAACAAAACACTGAAGAACACAAGAAGCAAGATGCCTTTGTCCACTTCCAGGATTTCCAGATATCAACACACAAAACCCTGATTTTCTTTTATAAAAATCATTCATCATAAATCCATTATTCACTTTCCCCTCATCATCACACCCACCATTTCCAACCAAAACACCCGCACGTACAAGACTCAATTCCACCTCACCCGCCACATCAGCATCCTTCATCAAATCCTCAACTCTCCCCCACCAACAATCACTCTCCTCTCTCCTCTCCAACACAGAAACAACCACTTCCTTAATCAATTCACCACATTTCAAAATCGACCCGGGTAAACAAACACGCTCATCCAAACACAACAATAAAACCAACCTCGAAACCGATCGCAACAAACACGGTAAAAGATGAACGGGAAGGACAGATGTCACGATATCATTCGCCGCCATTCCCGCTTCCCTACGAGAACACGGAGGCGGCGCACACGACAACGCCTCCAACCAATCCCGCTCGTGAACGGTAAACGAAGGCAAAACAGGTCGTTTCCCAAAACGCCCTTTCTCTTCAGCACATGACAAAAGTTTATCCCATGGACACCTCCTTTTCAAAGCAATAATAGCAGTTTGAGTACACAGAGCTTGAAGATCTGCTCCAGCAAATCCCACTGTTTTTTTAGCAATCAATTTCAACAAACTTTTATCGATTACACTCGGCCATTTTTGAGTATGAAGAGAGAGAATTTCCTCGCGATCATTCACACCCGGAAGTGGGAAATAAATTTCCCGATCGAATCTTCCGGGACGCCTCAAAGCGGGATCGATCGCATCGGGTCGATTTGTTGCCCCGATTACAACAACCGATCCACGGGATTTTAACCCATCGAGTAAAGCAAGTAGAGTTGAAACAACTGAATTGTGTGTTTGATCTTGTTGGCGAGTGCGTGAAGGAGCTAAACCGTCGATCTCATCGAAGAAAATAATCGACGGTTGAGATTTCTCCGCCACCTGGAATAATAGTCTGAGCTGGCGTTCAGCATCACCGACATATTTCCCTAAACAATCCGCTCCTTTTCGAGCAAAATACGCGATCCGTTTATCCCCACGTGCACATGACCCGATTAATGAACGGACAACTAAAGTTTTACCCGTTCCCGGGTACCCGTGTAAGAGAACACCTCTCGGAGGGGTTAATCCGATATTGTTGAAGAATTCGGGGTATAGTAATGGTAATATCACGACTTCTTTTAATGATTGGATTACGTTTTGGAGTCCACCAACGGATTCCCAACCTTGGAATGGAATTGGGTTTTCCGAAGTTGTTGTTGATGTGGATGTGGGGCCCCCAATGTAAACGGGTGCGATTCTTGATAAGTCACGTTGGAGTCTTTTGCTTTCGCGTTTGAGAAACTCTTCATCTTCTCCACAGTTTTCTAGCCATTTTTCTTCTGCTTCGTTGTCTTTGCGTGATGCGTCGTTTGAGAGCTTTCGCATTTGTGATTTTAGTTTTTTGGTTTTGATTTTTTTAAGGTTTTCGAGGTATTTGGTACCATGAGGTTGGAACAGGTGGCGGTGGTCTGTGCAGGCTATGAGGAATTTTCGGTGGTTAAAGATGCAGCCATTGACACGGGCACAAGGCTGTGTAAAAAGGGGATTAGAATAAGAATTTTTTAGAAGGGAGATGAAGGAAATGGGAATGAGAATGAGAATGAGAAGATTACCAGGTGATAGGTTTTTGGACATCTGTCCACACGACACCCAATTGTGGCTCCTCTTCTCCCACATCGGCTGCATTTCAATACCCTTCCTCTACAAAGAGCTGATCTCACATTTTTCAAGCATCCCAAACCAGCAAAATAAACCTTAAGAAGAAATGGTGGAGAAACAGTTAACACTAAGAGAGTAAAAGAAAACATATAGAAAGATCATTGATTGGTTATTGAAGGATAAACTATACCTCTGGACTCCAAACAGCACATTGTTGATGAACCCATATGCCAGCAATACCAAAACGGTCATTTATGGGACCCAAGAGGCGTCCAAGCCAACCAGGCTCATCACCAAATCCATCCCATACATCATAGGTAGGTTCCTCAGATGATGAGGAACCACTGTATTCTTCATTATCACTTCCAGCCCCATCATGAACCAAGATCTTTGGAGGTTTACCATCGGTTCCACCCCCACACATGCCACAACACCTCCCCTTTTTGATCCGAGGTTTGTGGTGTCTGTGAGCTGGAGAATGAGAATGTTTGTCTTCATCAGCTACCTTGGAGTCATCCTCTTGTAAATGATTGACATTGATGGCATCATCTTCAACATGATTGTCAGGGGAACAAGTAACTTCTTGATGTAAACTTTGGTTTTCTTTCTCCTCGGATTCAGGTTGCTCTATTGGCTTACTCTGTTCAGGAGATTGCACCATGTTGTTGTCATTATCTTTAGAATCAGAGGTAACTGGGACTTCATTCTCCTGCTCCAGTAATTCAATAGCAGCACCATTATCTGTTGAGCAGGCATTATTATTGTCTTTGATTGCAATGAGAATACTTGTTTCTTCATCATCTTTAGCACTGTTTCCCAAACTAATCCCTTCATGCCCATTGTTCACAACATTTGACGCTTTGATTCTACCAGGTCGCTTTGGCTGCACAATCATCGAGGTCTCACCTACCAAACCCCCTTTTTTGTCATCTAAACGTGAATCCATCAGATCTGAATCTTCCTTAACACCATCTGAATGACGAAGGAGCTTCTTCTTACTCCTGGGAGAAGAATCTCCGTTCATAAAAGTTACCTTCCTACCCCTGGCTCTCAACCTAGACTTCCATTCACCTGATTCTTCCTCCTCCAAACCAAATGTAGTTGAAGAAGGCAACGTCTCAGTTTTCAAATCAAAACGGTCACTTTCTCCAGCTATTCTAGAAGAACCATCAGTTCTCTTCCGCTTTTTAGGAGGACAAGGCGACGCATCCAACACCGATGGAGGTCGTCTCACCCTGGAACTCCGCCTGACCTCCGATGTATCATCATTGACCTCATTCAGTTTAGAAGATTCTATCTTATCACGGTTCTGATTAAACGTCTTTTCACATATCAAATCAAGTCTCTTGTGTTTCCGTTTAGCCCTAATCACTTTCTCGTTCCTCTTCTGATTAGACCGAATAGCAGCCCGAGAAAATCGCATGACAACACCGGCACTATATATATTATAGTCCCTGTATACCTTTATCTCCACACTTATATATATCCTTGTCGCGATTCAAAACGATTCACACAATGTTATACATAACCGTAATTCCAAATTCAGTCTGCGATAGCTCAATATAAAGAAACACAGTCACTTACCTGAAAAACTGCTCGATTTGATCAGATTGACGAAGATACAAAAAAATGAAACCCTAGAAACCATCGATTAACCCTCTGATTCGATTTCTACCAGCCTCCAGGTCTCCGATTGACTCAAATTAGGTTTTCGCCCTCTCCGTATGTATCGATTTCCCTCTCTATGTATATCTATGGCGTCTCACTGAGTCATGTAAACGAAAAAAAGAGAGGCAGGGGCGGAGGTTCTTGTAGAGAAGGGTTTTTTGGGTTTCGGAGTTTAAAACGGAAAATTTCTGGTAGATTGTTGACCACTCGCCTGGCTAACGCGTGTTCTCTACGTCCCCATTGACTATACGATGCTGTGGGGGTCCGATTGTTTGTAGAGTAGACGTGCTGGTGAGCGGAAGTGGGGGTTAATTATTTAGAGCGGATTGTCATTTTTTATACGTTGAGTAAAAGTAAGACCCCTTATTTAATCACTAATCTTAACGTTTTACCCCTAAGAAACAAACTTTACATTTCAGTCCTTACAAGTAATAAGTTGGTCCTTTGTTTGATTTAAGATCATTCCAAAATGTTTTGTTTCATTTGGTTTAGTACTTTATATGTGTAACAGTGTATTTTTTTTTTATATTTTTTTATGTTTATTATTCACATTTATATTTATTTCTTTATATTTAGTTCAAACAACTATAACTTAATTAATTTATTATATCCCTTAAAGTCTCTCTTAAACATCAAACAAAACTAATAGCATCCAATGACAAACACAATCATTATGATGATCTTAGCCAAAAACGATACTTGACATCAAATATTATCCTAAATTTACACATGTAAAGTGATACCACAAAAAATTAGTTGTTAAATTAGATATCATCAATCAATTATTAATCATAAACATATTATTTTTATATAGTGTATGTATGTATAAAAAAACTAAATATAGCAATGTTTACCTCAATATGTGTAATGTTATTGATAATTATTTGTTTTGTTATGTTATTTCATCCATTTATTGCATCCTCAACTAATAATATAAATATTTGTAAATGGTGTCAACTACACCATTTAATACTCCATTCCCACAAATGTTTTTAAACAAATATGTTTGAATAGTGCTAAGTCATTGTTTAATGGTGATCCAAATTGTTGCAAACTTCATATTCTTTAAATTGGGTGCAAAAGTGTATTTTTCATGTAAAAAATGGAAGCTCAATAATAGTATAGGGCCATTTTTGTAATATTATTGCACGTATTTGGTTTTTTTGAGTTTTGGCACTCCCACCAAACGTTACCGCCAAATATGTACGCAAATCCATTTGATGTGGGATTTCAATTGAAATATCAAAACCCCCAAAAACATGATCTATAACTCGCTTTTTTTAAATATACCCTCTATTATCACTCTAAAAATAATGGTAACCATCATTCCATATTCTAACCCCGTAACCAGTATCAAATATCAACTAAGTCCCTTAAATTTAGTAACATTTCGTTTAAGATTTTGTTGGTAATATAATTTTTGCATTTTGTTTACTTTTAGAAAATAATAATAATAATAAACACGTTACAACGTTTATTTTGAGTAAGTGATCATTTTTACAAAATCATATCTATTATTATCTTGTGGTAGCGGGATATTGTGTAGGATCATACATCGAGTTAGAAGTAGACCTCGTTGAGCCAAACCATAAATGAATGATCAAAATAGTGAAAGCATAAATTGAACTAAGTCTAAACAAGTTTTGATCTGGAATTAGCTTGACCAAACTAGAACTTGAACTAAATACATACTCATGTGTTTGTCTTAATTTTATTACTATAAAAATCATGTGTCTGTGACAAACAATTTCCATTGTTAATAACCATCAACAACAACACGAATATCTACCGATTGATATTGTCTCATAAAAGTTTTAGCAACGTGCCTTTTTATTTTGTGACAGACATTTCATCATAATTCACTTGAAACTTGGTGAAATGTTAGTTTACCACAAAATAGCGTTGTAGTAATTTAAAATTTTTATCGGTGATTTGTCAAATACTTTTAATTAGGACTGTAAATGAACCGTATGAATACGAACGGGGCTTATTCATATTTGTTCGTTTAAGTTAGCCGAACAAATGAACGAACACGAACGGATAAACAAACGGGTTTTTTTTTGTTCATGTTCGTTCGTTTAACAAATTTCATTGTTTATGTTTGTTCGTTTATGTTCGTGAACATACTAAACAAACATAAACGAACGAACATAAATGAACAAGGATAAACAAACATAATTCAAACATATATGAACATAAATAAACAAATATTATCTTAAAGTAATTAAAATACAGTTAAACATATATGAACATTAAAAGAACTTATATGAACAAACATAAACAAGTGTAAACGAACAACATAAACAAACATTCACGAACATAATTGAACGAACAAGATCAATGTTAATGTTCGTCCGTTTATACAAACGAACGATAATTTGTGTTTATGTTCGTTTATTTATTAAATAAATGAACATAAGCAAACTTCCCATCAAACGGTTCACGAACAGTTCGCTGAAGTTAGGTTCGTTTACAACCCTACTTTTAATTATGATTTTTCACTACGTATTAGCATATGCGATATTTTCGTAAATTTTATATCAATTTTAGTGACGTTTCACATTTGATTTCTTTGTCGCTTTTGCTACCAACAAATTGATACAAAGACCAACCTCGGTATTCACAAACCTAATATTATCAAGGGATAATAACTTGGGAGGGTAATAAGGTTTCCAGCTTGTCCGTATTAGGCCACTAAGGTTTTTTTTTTGTGCGTATTAGACCAATATGGTTGTTATTACCGTTTAGAAATAGTCCTTTTACCGGTTTTAATGGGTAAAAGGGACTATTTCTAAACGGTAATAACAACCATATTGGTCTAATACGCACAAAAAAAACTTTAGTGACCTAATACGGACAAACTGAAAACCTTATTACCCTCCTAAGTCATTAACCCTAATTATTTAGAAAACATGCTTACTAATCAATGTGACTGATTTGTTTGACTGAAAATAGTTGCTTCCATTTAAACTTATCTCACAACCCTTCCAGAACTTCTAAGTCCAGAAACTCATATGATTGATGATATTCATTACATAAATATGCAACATTTTATCAATAACTTCTTTTTTGTCATTTAAATGTTTACATGAACACATCCATATGTACAAAAACAAAATCTCACTTTGATACTTCTCATCAATGTCTACATTTGATAACGAATGGAAATGTAAAACCAACAGGGACTTGCACATGATGTCTATTATCAATTATTTTATAAAAAACAAAACCACAACATGAACTAAGAAATTGAAGTTGCAAAATTAATCAAAATCAGCACATAAACAAACACATACAAACTATATACAACACATAAACGAAAGTTTATAAAGCATGAAACTTAATGACATGAAAAGTAAAAAACTTAAAGGAGACTTTATAGAAAGAAAGATCACTCTTACTTGCCACAAATGGTTGAAGACATCAACAAGAAGATCAATCTGACCATAGAATCCACATGTTGTCTGATAATGACTTCAGTAGATGAACTACTAAAACGTAAGAATTGCAATTGAACTCTATTAGCATTTGAAAAGGGAATTAGGGTTAAATAAAAAATTTAGACCATTTCTTGATTTGTGTGTGTCATCCTTGCGCAGGGGCCATGCTAATCTTCTCTGTATCGTTCCAATTTTATCGGATGTCCCCAAAGGGACGACTATAGATGAAGAGCTTCGCCATATAGAGGAGTAGTAGGTTATATGGGATGACGCGGGTTCTAAACGAAGTAGTTTACTGTTGATGGTCATATATTCTCAATGTCTTTAAAATTCGGGTTAATGACTTAGGAGGGTAATAAGGTTTCCAGTTTGTCCGTATTAGGTCACTAAGGTTTTTTTGTGCGTATTAGACCAATATGGTTGTTATTACCATTTAGAAATAGTCCTTTTTACCCATTAAAACCGGTAAAAGGACTATTTCTAAACGGTAATAACAACCATATCGGTCTAATACGCACAAAAAAAACTTTAGTGAACTAATACAGACAAACTGGAAACCTTATTACCTTCCCAAGTCATTATCCCTATTATCAAAAGCAACAGTTACCATTAACTTGCAATGACAAAAATATTTACCGTCATACTTGTAATGATAAAAAAAAAATCAATAATTGAAGCTATCAAGAGATACAATAAAAAATAAAAATAAAAGCACATAATTATCATGTTGTCAAATATATAATGTTTGCATTGGTGTGTCCGTTTCTTCATGTAATTATCATGTTGTCAAATCATAGTATTGTTAGGGTGTCAAACCCAACAAATAAAATAGATATAATAGACTTCAAATACATTGTTATAATACACTAAAAAAATAGTATAATGAAACAAGTTAATCCTCAGAGACATGAGACAATTATTTATGCCTTTTTGCACATGGTACAAATTAATCATAAAAACATGGGGGTTTGTTTATAAGATTTTGAAGAAACAACTAAAGAAATAATACGTTGTAAGAGAATTTAGAAATGTAAAGACTTCAATCATATGTTTGACTGTCTTGGGAATGTGATTTAGATATGATATGACATTTACTCAACTTCATCTAAGATAGAAGTTGAAAGTATTAATAAGCTTTAACATTTCTCATTCACCAAATTATTAGATTCAAAACAAACTCTTTGAAGCTAACCTAATCTTTGAATTCAAGTTAACAAACTATTAGAAATAAATCAAAAGATTGCATTAATCTTTATATGAATGCTCACAACAACACTCAATACTCCTCACAAACTCAGGAAAGTAAGAATTTGTGGATAAGATTTGCATTAAAAGCATTCATTGGAAATCAATTTAATGTTATTCACAAAATAATTATGTATTTTGCAATTTAGATAACTTGGATGATCTAACCCAATTCAAAATTACGAATTTTGCAATTTAGATAACCTTGATGATCTAATCTCAATTCAAATAGCCAATAAGAATCAAAATTAAAATCAAACTCCTGATTGAAACAAAATCAAACTCACTACATAGAAATTTAACATGAACATCATGCCATATGATTAAACCACAAACCACAAGTCGGGACATATAATTGGAAAACTATGGTTCTAGCCAGACATAACTAGAACAAAATCAACAAGTTTATAAATTATAAAAATATACAATTATTAAACTTTCTTTTGTGAGTTACTTAGCTAATAGTATGACTTCTATTGAACATAGTACAACCATCCTTTTCTTGCTATTACCTGATTGAAATAATAGTCACAAAAATAGCCCTTATATTCTTCTTCTTTAGTCATAAATCATCCAATTTATAAAAAAAAAGTGTAACATCCCAAAAATTCAACAAATTTTAAAACTTGTCAAAACAACCCTTTTGTTTAATAGAAGTGTTACAAAATCATTGTTTCAAAACATTATGTAAAATCAAAGTCTCCTAAGATCTAATTAGTTGTAAAACCAATGATGTGTACAGTCACACCTTCGCCTTGCCACGGTCTACTAAAGTACCTGAAACCATAAACCAAAATTGTAAGCACAAAGCTTAGTGAGTTCCCCCAAAATACCAACACATTCAAATAACATCATATATTAGGTCCACAACTAAAATACTAGATTACCCCTGAGCCCATAGTATGAGTCTGGCTTGCCTATCGGGCCCACAACTCATATATGGCTTGCTCCTGAACCCACAACATAAGTTTAGCTTGCCCCTGAGGCCTACAACTTATGTCTAGCTTGCTCCTGACCCAATCAGTCATCAGACTGAAATACTCTCAAGTCCTCAGTATGAGTCTAGCATACCACCTGGTCCTCAACTCGTATCCAAAATGCACCTGAGCCCTCAGTATGAGTTTGGCATACCACATCTGGCCCTCAGCTCATATCTGGAATCCTCCAATACCCTTAAGCTCTCAGTACGAATCTGGCATACCACCCGGTCCTCAGCTCGTATCTGGAATGCATCTGAGCCCTCAATTTGAGTCTAGCATTCCCCACCCGGCCCTCAGCTTATATTTGGAATGCTTCAATACCCTTAAGACCTCAATACGAGTCTAGCATACCACCCAGTCCTTAGCTCGTATCTGGAATGCATATTAGCCCTTAGTATGAGTCTGGCATGCCCGACCCGGCCCTCATCTCATATCTGAAATGCTACTAAGCCCTCAGTGTGAGTCTAGCATTCCCTACCCGACCCTCAGCTCATATATAGAATACTAATGAGCCCTCATTATGAGTCTGGCATGCCGCACCCGGCCCTCAGCTCATATTTGGAATGCTCCAGGGTTTGTTGGCTACATCACGAAACAATACAACCTCAACCGAACACAATATGTCTAAAAATAACAACATATATTGATAATCATGTAGACAGATCATATGTAGTCCTACCGATCTACCAGACTACCATATTAGTAACTAGCATAATCATACATATCTATTACATACTCAGCATATCAACAAATATCAGGTTATCAAACAAATGGGTCGGCCTTAGTGTCTTTGACCCGTAAGTATAGTGAGGAAAACTCACTTCTCGATCTAATCCATATCTGATGAGGACCGACTCCGAATGGCAGCTCTTTAACCTATACATGTTTCCACCGAGTGACCAATTCCATCAAAATCCTAAAATACCCAAAATACCCTCAAGGTCCAACTTGGTCAAAGTCATCAGTCAAAGTCAACAATCCATATTGACCTAACACGTCGTGTTAACTTAGAAACACGTTGTGTTCCGCCTGCACCCAAATAGTCGGGAAAATTCCGACCAACACGTCGTGTTGACTTAGAACATGTCATGTTTGCCGAAGATCCAACAACTTAATACGTTAAGCCGTTTTCCTTGATTCCAAGAGCTCCAAAGCTCAGATATAGGCCGAAATGTGATCTATAAGGGTAAAGTTTCCAACTTTATCCATTGGGACTACTCAAAAAGGTCCAATACCCAATCCACAAAGCTTAAAAATGCAAGGGCTTAACCAATAAGCACTTAATCCTTCAAGTCCGAAACCCATCCTTCCATAAGTGATTCTAACACCAAAATCATCCCAAAGGTTGGTGATTTTTAGACATACATGTCCAGTGTATGTCTTGAACCCATATTAGATCAAAATGAGGATTTATGACCTAATCTCTATGCATGGCATCAAAACTTGATTAAAGACCATATCCAAGATACTACAAGGTCACCATGACCTAGAGATTCATAAAGTTGCAAACTTTATGAGATCTAACCATTCCAAAATTCAAGAACAAGAAGCAAAAGGGACAAAACCCAAGATCTAACAACTTTAAATGATAAAAATCGAGTCTTGGACACCTACAAAGGTCCAAAATAGGCCAAACTGAATAATGGGGGCTTGCTTGCTAGATCTTTGCTTCCTTCTTCCTTTTTTAGCTCCAAAAACACAAAACTAACTTAAAAAATGGGAGGTAAAGATGATTAGGTTTTCTTTCAGGGTTTGAGGGCTGATGGGGTTGAGGGTAAACAAACCCTAGCCTCCATATTCCTTTAAATAAGGAACAAAACCCATAATATTAGGGTTTTATTACTAGCCATCAACACGTCGTGTTCCAAGAGGCAACACGTCATGTTGTCCTTGATAAAATCCACGTCTTTTTTATTTGGACACGCCGTGTTGGTGCCTCCAACAGGTTGTATCCAATCCTCAAAAGGTGATTTAAACCCAAAGTTGCTCCTTAAATTTCCGGGTGTTAACCACTTGGGTTGTGGTGACTTGGTAAGGCATGTGGAAGATATGGTGGATAACCTATTGACCCATGTTCAAATCCTAGCAACACTCAGCCCTTGTAGCCATGGAGGTTCGCCTGCAATGACTCCAGGGCATGAGGCAAAGCTTTATGTTTGCAGCGGGGATTAACCGGTGCGTGAAAGCTGGTCCGGAAACCCTCGTTAGGGAAGTTCCCTTTCCAAAAAAAAATCGAGTGTTACAAAAAGTCTCTACATTCTTTTCCTTTTTATACAAACCACCCTATACTTATTTAGTTTATTTTTTGTGCTTTTAACTTTAGTGTTTATATATATATATATATATATATATATATATATATATATATATATATATATATATATATATATATATATATATATATATATATATATATATATATATATATATATATATATATATATATATATAGAATGTAACTTGTGTTCATTCTGTAGAAGTTATTATTTATAATTCACATTGTACATGTATGTGAAAGCGCGGGCTACTTACATTGTGCTGGATGTTGGCCTATTTACCTCTTTTGCTTCAAATCAGAAAAAAGATAATATCTTCTATTCTTGAAACATATATATATATATATATATATATATATATATATATATATATATATATATATATATAATGTAACTTGCGTTCATTCTGTAGAAGTTATTATTTATAATGCACATTGTACATGTATGTGAAAGTGCGGGCTACTTACATTGTGTTGGATGTTGGACCTACTTACCTCTTTTGCTTCAAATCAGAAAAAAGATAATATATTCTATTCTTGAAACACATATATATATATATATATATATATATATATATATATAGATGTATATATATATATATATATATATATATATATATGTATGTATGGATGTATAAGTCGTAGTTTATGAATTTATTGTACATTGGTTTGCATCAACGCATCCATAGCTGAATGTCATAAAGTGTATTTCTATGTACAATATGACAAGTAAAATGCATGATTGTATAGTCAAATTTTGTTCATTTATTTTTCATATTTAGGAAAAGCGATATCTTTAGGCACCTCGATGATTTGATGTTGACATTATAGTGTTGGGACCGACCTTGTCTAAATTGATGTGCTTGATTAGTAGTTTGATGACGCCTTTGTTGGATTAGGTGTCTAAACCCATAACTATAATTGGTATGTACTTGACCCGAGAGTAACATGGTCCATTTCTGGTTGCCTTCACCAGAACAATTTGATAAGATGGATAATTGAGAAAAGGTTATTTGTGATTTATTAATATATTATAAGAATAATATATTAATTGATAAATCATATTATTTAATTGGTATTGATCAAGAATTGATTTGGAATTAATTTAGTGATCAAAAGACACTGATTAATTTAACAGGGACTGATTATGTAAATCAGTGATACTTATGGTTTTGGGCTAATGATCCATGTTGATTATGGTGGACTAAATCTTAGTGGAGTCCATGAAGATTTAGTCCAAATGTCTTATCATATGAATTATTGGATTAAAGGCCCAAGGAAGTGGATTAGGTTTACAAGTTGAAACTCTAGGAATTCCAAACTATATATTGAACCCCTGAGCTTGCAAAATTGGCGACTAGTACTCCAAGGTTAAACCCTAGCTGATTTTGTATGCTTCTTAACCACAATCTCATTATCTTCCACTTGTTCATGGTGTTTGTGACTTGTTTGAGGCATCACACTTGGGGTCCTAAGATCTTAAAAGGCCAAGAACAACACGCTACAACTAAGAGATAATCTTCTAACTAGTTTTTATATTTCAAATATCTATGTTGTATGCTAGTTGTAGGTTTCATGCTTTGGATAATTTTTGTTGCATGTATAACTAGAGAAAACTTAAATCCAAAGCATTTAGGGTTGTATGTACACCATATGAGTGTTATAGTACATAAAACCCAATAGTCTTCACAAATCGGGAAATCGAGAAACATAATATTTGACCATGAAAATGATTATAATCCATGTCTTGTATCCATATGATATGATGAGAATGATTATAACTTCCGTTTTTGTCGTTCTTTATATCCACGAAATCAGGAGAACATAATCTATTCAAATATCTTATCTGCAACTCTCAAATATACTTGATGCAAAAATCCATTTTTATTGTCACCAATAAATTAAATTTTTGGTAATTTTTAATTATATTCTCAAGGATGAATGGTTTGAGCAATTTGAGACATTTGCAATGTAATTATGTATGTAATATTTTTAATATTCATTATAACATAAATTACATGCAATTAGTATTCATTGCATAACGGTTTGCGGTGGTTTGACCGCCGAACTCTGACCAATTTTACCAGCTGTTACACAGTACATTGCAACCTTTCGAGAAACGATGGAACTAGTTCCTCACCTAACTCCTACTAAATTCTCCAAGGTAGACAAATTTCTAATGGTTTACCATTGGATTTCATTCCAACGGTAAAACTAGCAACTACCTTACAAGCAGCCATCCGAGTTAGTAGTGGAAGACGTAGTAAAATGGGATAACCACCGACAAAATAGAAGTTAGAGGTAAGAGGAAGAATAAAGAATCCTCAAAATCTAATAAAAGGAATAGGTTAGTAGAACCTAGCACTATCAGCAAGAAGCCTGGGGGAAGAAAAGAGGCAAAATAGTGCGAAAAATGTAGAACAAAGCATTTTAGACAATGCATAGAATATGTGATCTACAACATGTGTGTAAAGACAGGTCAATATTCCAACCAATGTACATCCAATCAAAGTATATGCTTCAAGTGTGGAGGACGTAGGCATTTCAAGAAAGATTGCCCGATGAAGGAAGAAGTTGCACGAACATTGCAAACGAGTCTTAGGGTTGTAAAAGAGGAAGTAAATGTCGCTTAAGTCAATAGAAGGAATGCCACTTATCCAAGGAGTTCAAAACACGAAGTGGTCACCCCACATAGATAGTCTTGTAGTATGTAGCCTGATATATGAGGCATAGAGTACAATAACCATTGAATATGATTTGTAATGGAGAGGAGACCTTTGTCCTATGACACTATTACGTATCAATGTATGGTAGCTTCGTACTGGAGTATATCTTCGTATTCGTTTTGGATGAATAGAAATGGTGGGTCTAGATCAGGCAACTTAATGGTATGTCTGGTAATCTCCCACTGGGGGTGGGTATATATATATATATATATATATATATATATATATATATATATATATATATATATAGAGAGAGAGAGAGAGAGAGAGAGAGAGTACACGCGTCAAGTGAAGAGTACAAATAACTTTTTTAGAAATTAGTTTCTAGAGGCGATTAGATTTTCTGTGCACATAGTTTACTACATCTAAACAATTGTCAATAAGATTCATGCTAGCAGAAACAGAATCACTAAGAATTAAAATAAAAAGTTGTGATTCATTACAAATATACATGAAAACATTATTGACCGTGCATAATTAATCGTGCAAAACTTATTTATACACCACATTTGATGTATAGTTTCACTCCCGTTGAATTGTTCATCATGGTTCATTAATACTTTTCTATTGACGTGTGATGTCCCAGTGAAATCTTTCATTTTACTATCAACCGCCTCCAACTCGTGTCTTTTAGCTACCAACGCTTCGTCCCATATGATTACTTTTGCAATCCGAAGTAGTTGAGCAGTACCACTTTGTCTTGTAATCTTGTAATCTTGCATATCGAAGTCGGAGTGAGTTGTTCTCTCGTAGTCATGTTATTCGCCGCAACACCCGTTGAAACGGTCACTGAATGCAATATGACAACACTAATGAATATTAGCAAGTAAAGCTTTGTACAAAAATGATTTTTTGGTTCCACAGAGACCGTCTATGAAGAACACTCCAAGAATATCATTATAGATATGCCGCATGAATATAAAATTTTATATTATTTAAATTTCGATTTTAAGTTGGACATTTTTGTTAAAATGTTAGGCTTAGTTTTAGGAGTTGGCTGATTTGTTTTTGTAGTTTGATTTGATATGAATGAGGATTAAGTTCTTTGAATATGAGAATGAAAGGAAATGGAGATGAAAATTTCGGCGGTGATTTTATAAATATATATGGATTTGAACATTTTGATCTTAAAATTTGATAGTTTAGGGTCTAAAAGATTTAACAAAAAAAGTTTTCGAAAGAAAAAAACATCAAATTGAAAACGTGAGACTTGTTTGGTAAGATTTGTAATGGAAAATAAATCTATTTTATAAAATTTTATGTGGTTGGTAGTTTTTTGAATGATATGTAATATCTCAATGTTAAATGACAAACCTTTCCTTTTCTTATTTTTAATATTTTGAAGTATATTATTACTTTTTATATATATATATATATATATATATATATATATATATATATATATATATATATATATATATATATATATATATATATAGGAGTAGGATCAAATGAGAACAGAAAAAAGGTTGAGAACGCGAGAACAAAGTATATTCATTTGCGATTCCATTTATTCATTTGTGGAGAAATGATAAATTTTTACGTATTTAATTTCAATTGAAGAGAAAAAGCATATTCATGTTGATTATGCGTAAAAATTAATCATTTCTCAACAAATGAATACATGGAATCAGAAATGAATATACTTGTTCTCGCGTTCTCACCACGAAGCATAATCCAAATATCCTTTCTTTCATGATACTCTTGATTATTGAAATAATTTCTAACAAAAATTATCACAATCTACTGATAGATTTGAATACATCTCCTCCACTTCAGTTTTAGGGTCATGACTACATCCACATCCAAATTAGAAACAACCCGTGAAATCTTCAATGAAACAAAAAAAACTATAAATATTAAACGTACTTACGTACACACACAAGTGTATTTTCCATACAAAGCTTTATGTAATGTTACCATAGATTTGAGAAGAAAGAAGTCAAATTTAACTCTCATACTCATATTCTTCCTCATAGTGGCAGCAAAAATACCAGATAACATGCACGCAAGGTTGCACATAACTTTTTTGCTCTCAAGTACAATTTTCTATGTATTTATTTGCACATCTTGAATTAAAGTTTCACATAATATTTAATTAATGAGTATACTGATGTCTTGTCTTAAATACTTTTTCCAAATCTGCATACCACAAATCTAGGAAAAATGGCATCTAGGTTATCGCCTATAATGGTTACAACCTGCATAAAACAGAACAATCAGAATCCATGAATAGATTATGGCACCATTAATGCGTTTGTCGATAACCTGAAACAAAGAAGAAGACAAACAGATTCTCTAACACTTCAAAATCGTAAAATGAAAAGGGGATATTTACGGATGGTTTATTCAAGAGTGTTTTAAGAGTAAAGGTGAAAATCGACTTTTTAAGGGGGTATGATTCCTGTTGGAGACCCAAAGATAAAAAAATAAAAAATAAAAAATAACTACAAGATATGAAAAAGTTGTTGAAACTACTTGTGTCACTTCATATTATAACCGGAAGATGTAAAATATCTCTTTCAACCAATGATTGCTATCAATAGCTTTATATCTCTTTGCCAATGCATGTATATTTTTAGTAAAAAAAAAGTAGGATGTTTTAACATAGAAGTGAGCAAAGTGAATTGTTGTTATTTGTTAGTCACCAAATAACCTACTAACCAATCAATACATCCACAGGTCCACACACAGTGTAGTTCTTGAAATAGAGGCTGTGACTTAACAAACCATAAAATAAAACTTAATAGTTCACATTAGAAAATGAGAGGCAAGTAAAAAATCTAGCCATTGTGGATTCAATTGATTAAGAATTAAAAATTTAGCCAAATATATTCAAACCAATAACATTGTCACTGATTGTTTTAGGTCTGGTGAACCAAACCTTGATGATGAGTTTAAATACAAAAACCTTCATAATTTGAAACAATCACTTAACCAATATCATCTTTGGTGTATTGAATATTAAGAAACAAACTCATAACTCAGTTCCATTCATAAATTGAACATTAGAAATTCATTTTTTATAGCTCAATAAAAGAAAGAAGTAAAAATATCACCTTGAAAGTACTTTATACAAAAATTCCCCTATTGTCTAAGGTGTGAGTAGTTTAAAAAAGCTCAACATTTTCATATTTCTCATCTTCGAACTAATATGAACAATAAAAAGTAAAAGATACAGTTAAAAACTATTAGCCACCTCATAAAATAAGATGTATAAAAGCAATCACGGACTGATTTTTGTATACAAAGTATATATATATATATATATATATATATATATATATATATATATATATATATATATATATATATATATATATATATATATATATATATTTTGCAGTGCTAATATTCACTTCCTGTTATGTTATCTCTAAATCATTTAAACAAACACTTTATATTCATTTTCCTTGTTGTCATAATCAAATAATCAATGTGGGTGTTGGACTAATAGTTATATGTAAGATCACAAACAAACAAAAATGAAAAAGATGAAAAGAAAGTAGTTATCACCACCAATTTACACAAATCAAACATGGGTTCTTTCAAAATATTACCTTTAAGGATGAAAAATTATATCCTAAAATCATGTAGTTAGGATCACAAAAACATGCAAAGAAGATATTCGACTCGAAATACAATGAGAGATAGAGATTGTGTGTGACAACCCGTAATTTCTATCTTGTAAAAGTCAAACTTGGTCAACTAAAATCAAACATATCAATCAAAGGTCAAACTTATTTCTTTTTATTATCTTATTATATTTAGGGTAATAAATTTATAAGTGTATAAACTAGCATTCTTAGGTGTTGTGTGTTTCAGAGGGAATGCATTTAGGACCGAGAACCTTTGCATGGGCCGCAAACGAGCCTTCGCCCGTAAACCACCCTCGGACCGCAAACCCTCCGCGGTCGTGAACTCACCCCTATATATATGAGTTTGACTAATTTTTATCATCACTTCTACTCTTCTGACCGTAAACACTTCAATTCTCTCCCAAGAGCTTCAACGGTAAACCCTTTTTTTCTCATCTATCATCCGAGGATCCTTAATTCACCTTCTGATCTTGTTGTGGATCATCGAAAGTTCATCCTTTCACCAATCAAGTTTTCTTCATTTCTTAGTTTTTGGCCATGAACACTTTAAATCTTCAAGGTCCGTGAACTATGTACGACCGTGAACTCATCGAAGCTTGGTCGTGAACTCCAAGCAGTTGCTTGATTTCAGTTCTAGCACTTATTTTGTAAGTGTTCCTTACATCATAGGTTGTTTCTTTTGCACCTTAGAGGTTATATTCACTAATTGTGTATATATATATGCTATGTAAAATGCATTTTAGGACTTGTTTTGTCTCAGGATCTAACTTGGGGAAACTTTTCATCCTATGTCGAACATTCAATAGAATCACCCACGAAAGGTGAGTTCATACCCCTACAAATTACAGTTTTAAATGTTTTTGAATGCTTTTAGGGGAAGAATACATTTAGAAGACAATATATTTGCGTTAATCACGTTCATGTGAAAACAAACTAACAAAAGATTTCTTATGCTTATAATTGTTGTTAAAATCATTTCAAAAACCCTTTTTAAACTATTTTTAGACCGCTGTTTATTATCAAAATCATGTTCGTTTATATATTTGCGTATAATTATGCTTTAACGGACTTAGGACTATTGCTAAACACCTTGACTCATGTTCCTTGTTTGGTTGTGGGCTTAGGGTAGGATCACTAGTCCGACTGTCGGTTAAATTATAGTTATACTTATTTAATACATACATGAATATTAAATCATATTTTTAAGGAACATACTTAACTCAGTTGCTCTTGTTGAACAATTGAGTCTTTTCTATAAATCAGTAACAGTTAAAACAAACATATTAGTAAACTATAATAGGTATAGTTTTGAGGAATCACTACTTACTATTACTAGAACAGAGAAACAATATATGTGTTAGTACATACATACTATTACTATTCATTACAAAGCATACAACTCATTTACAAGAACAAGTAGGGACTTACATACTATAACAAGAACAACATAACTAAAATGTGAGCCACTACTTCAGGATGTAGCAATACACTTGCTATGTCACGTTTTGTAACCATAGTCTACTGGAGGGAGAGCATGAGTTTGTGTATAGATCTATATGAGATTGACCATCCCGCACCTCGTTGCTAGCTATAGTGGGACCTGCAGGTCTACGGGTGACAAATGTCATATCATTTTCGACGTTTGAAGAACGTCGTGTTATATGCTAGCCTATCGAGCATGGTTACAACCAAATCACATTTAACCTTAATTAAGTAATTAGTTTTCAAGGTAGAAATTACATCAGTAGTGTCTTTTATACAATTACTATTGTGAGTCTTCATTTTCCATTACATTCATACAGTGATATTCTCACATGAGAAATGCATATTATTTTTGAGTAAATATATTTTTACAAATATGGAAAAAAATACATTTATACCATTTCAAGTACAAACATACATTTTACTCTACTTTCAAAGAAAACAGGTCATACAAACAGTTGGGTCTTGGTAGAAGACTACTTTTTCATTTAAGGGCAGGAAATATAAGATTTTATGGGAAAGATACAAACGTTTTTACTAAGCAAACGCAAAAATTTCATGAAACAAGAACAAAAATTTGATACTAAAATACTTATGCACTCACCAACTTAAATGTTGATACTTTCTTTCAAAATAACTTGTATTTTCAGGAAATCAGTAGATAGGTACGCGAGTAGGTTTTTGAGAAGACAGAGCATGTTTAGACTCATTTTTTATATTTTGTTATACATTTTTGTTGTCATACTGCTTTACAAAGAACTCATGTGTATTAAATATTTTATTAATGCAATAGATGTTGTTGTTTGTTTTACTATTTTACATTGTTATGATACTGTACATGATGTCCTCCACCCCCGAATGTTTGCGCCATCTCGGTTTGGGGGTGTGACAGATTGGTATCAGATAATTGTTTATAGTGAACTAAGTATATCGAACCATAAAATATATACAACTATAAACACAATGGGATTAAAACACTCTGACCAAGAGTATACTTTTTAATTAATAAAACAATTTACTAAAGTATACATACATGCATTCATACTAGGATTAGTGTCATACTAGAACATAACAAAAGTATTACGATTTTTGAACAGCACAAGTAATCTTAGAGATATATGATCAGGTCCGGGATTGATATAGCATGATCAACTATATCTATCCAAGAGGTGATTAGCATATGGCTAAGAATAGTTGTGGTGTTGCAACAAGTCTAAAAACTTACCAACTCTACTCCAAAGAAACACTAGAGCATAACATAAACTTAAAATACTATAGGAGTATTTTGTGGTACTATAATTACTTATGTGAAAACTAAAAACGACCCTTACTAGTAGGTCTATAGTTACTAAGTGGATATGCTTAGGTTATATATGACCAATATGTTATAGACTTAGAATGTGTGATCTTCGCTTTACTTCATGTTCCTTGTTTGGTTGTGGTCCTAGAGTTGGATCACTTATTCGAAGGTCTATCCTATCTTCAGTTATATATAGCTGGTATGCACTACGTAAGTATAGAAGTAACTAGTAAGGATCATCTTATAACCATCTTTACTATTACTTCTATTATATGTTTCTTACACCCCTATTATCGCTTAGATAACATGGGTGTATTTCATCCGCCGGGTGACCCTACTTCCCTAACCAAGGAAACGTTAGATGGCTCGATGCTGAAGATGAAGAAGATAACCCGATAGCCTCAGTGGAGGAAGATCCCAAGGAGAGTTTTGATGAAGAGGTCGAGATGGAAGTTCAAGAAGAATCTGACTCGGAGCCCGAGGTATATCACCCTCCTCTAGTTGTTCAAAACCCTAACCCTCGACCAGCATTTCAAGGCCCGATGCCTCTGTGGGCAGTGAACATAAGAAGGTGGAGCCACGAGCAGGGACAAACACTTCCCTATAATGGAGACCGAAGCTTTTACAACTTGAGCGAAAGCGGGCTCACCTGACAGCGTCTTGACTTTTTAATTGTTGACCAAAATAAGATTCATGACATTTAATGCATAAAGTTATTATACATGTTGCATTATCATTTTTACGACTTAAAAGTCAGCATTTGACTAAATATGCTTTATAAGGTAATATATATATATATATATATATATATATATATATATATATATATATATATATATATATATATATATATATATAAGTTTGAGCTATATAAATACTGTTTGGTAACAATTGGTTTTGCAGGTCTAATAATTAAGTAATATTATCAACATAATATTATGAGATTGAAATCCTTATGTATCTCACCAGGTTTCCACAAACATGACCCTCTCAGTTTGTATGCATCATAAGTATCAAGATTAAGTTACTGGAACTTGATTAGGATGTTGAGTGATTAAGATACAACTTGCAATAGAGTTCAGGATCGTTAGGTCTTTATGCTATAACTTATGTATCTGTATTGATTATGACATCCTTAGGGTTTTATTAAATTGATACAATCAGTTCTACTCAAAATGTTTCAAATACAACAATGTCAAAATGAAATTGAAAGCGTAAAGAAAGAGTTTTAACTGGTTCTGAAAATCAGAGGATATCACATGTGATGTAATTTCCATTCTAAATAATATATCATATACTCATCAAATACAGACGAATGAGGTTTTTATCCTATAATCTATTGTGCATTGGTTTCTCCCCGATGTTGTTAGTAATTGGCAGCCATACACGGATTGACCAAATATGATTTGAAGAATAGGCGGAACCTATGTAGTCAACTATTTGCTCTGTTTGCCTTAATAGGAGAAGTTGATATCTTTGGCCCCTTCGATGATTTGGTGTTGACATCAAAATGCATGGCCGTACTCACACTAAATTGATAGGATCAACTGTGTAGTTTGTTTTAGTTGACACAAGTCATTATCTGGAAACATAATCTTCAATGTTTGAGATTGACATATCTCCATGTCTCACATTCATATAGATATCATCAAGATGAAATGAATATTTGATCACTTATCTAAGGGTTGTATCATAAATTTAAGTTATGAGTATGCCAAGTGCATTAGATGGAACACTTTGTACTCTCTTTTCATCAA